>NC_084796.1:21332500-21650000 GCF_963169125.1 Humulus lupulus
AGCGCTAGAAAGCTGACCTGTCATTACCGAGGGACTAGCCTCGGCCTCTGCCTGCGTCAAAGTGAATACTCGAGCTGGAGTCAAGCTATCCACTTTCCCTGCTTACCTTTCTTCACTGTTGGGCAGTCTTTCCTGAGATGCCCCACTGTTCCACACACAAAGCAAGCCTTGGCTCGACACTCGCCCAGATGGCGTCTTCTACACGTCGAGCACTCTAGATAGGTCCGCCATGCCTCGCCGCCACCCTGACGGCCACCCTGTACACCCCGACCCCTCCTATCAGGACCAGCAGCGGTCGAAGTTTCAGGAGTCTTTCTCTTGAAGTCACTGGGGCCTCCGCCCCTACCTGTCCCTGAATAAGGAGGCACCACTCTGCGGCCCTCGTGCCTCACCGCACTTTCCCTCCAAATCTTGTTCTCCGCTTCCTCAGCGGTAAGAGCCTTCTCAACGGCCTGGGCATAAGTTGTTCCTCCAGGTACCATTGTAATCCTGACATCCCGGGTTATCATAGCAGTAAGCCCCCTGATGAATCTATCTTGCCTAGCGGCATCAGTAGGCACAAGATTTGGTGCAAACTTCGCAAGCCTATCAAATTTTAGGGCATACTCTGTAACAGTCATATTGCCCTACACCAAACCCACAAACTCATTAACTTTTGCTGCCTTAACAACAACATTGTAGTATTTCTGGCTAAACAAGTCTCTGAAGCCTTCCCAACTCAAAGCGGTAACATCCCTGGTCTATGATGCCACTTCCCACCAAATGCGGGCATCCTCCCTCAACATATACGTGGCACAGGCCACTCTGTCATGTCCCTTTATCCTCATGAAATCCAGGGTAGTAGTAATCATAGTCAGCCATTGCTCGGCCTTTAGTGGATCAGGTCCCCCCTCAAAGATTGGAGGTTGCTGCTTCATGAACCGCTCAAATAATGGCTCCCACCTGTTCTTAACCTCCCCAGACTGTACAACTGGTACCACTGCAGGTGGTGCAATAGGGGCAGCGCTCCCTCGTGGAGTCTGCTGTCGCAGTAGGCGAATCTGTTCATCCTGGCTCTGTAATTGAGCCTGCATATCAGCCATGAGTTGCTGCCAATTCTCAGGGACTGGTGGAGGAATCGGGCCCTGGTCATCGCCCCCGGTCCTAGACCTAGTGCCGGCTAGTCGCGTAGATTTTCTTGGACGCATAGCTATCCAAGTCAATCTGCAATCAACGACACAGCAATCAGACCATGATGATAGGGTAAAAACTTCTCCAAAGTTCACCAATGGTGCATAACCAATCACAAACAATCAACATATAGGAATTTATCCACATGCACCGACTGCTATTAAGCATGCCCCAATCTCATCACACAATAGCTATGAATCAAGCATTCATCCATACACAATATACAGTTAATCATTCAAATATTCATTTACATGCACTGCGATGTTGAATAAGCATGCCTTAATATTTTCACGCAACAGTCAAGGGCCAAGCCCTATCAGTATCTCATGCTTCCTATTAATCCAATAAACAACAACATTTATAACTCATTTCAGGCATATAAGCATATAAGCACATATACACATTACTAAACCCTGAATTAAGCTTATCTCTAGCAGCAAATGTACATGTCCAGCCGGTCTTCAGGAACCCTTAAATCTAAGATGCTCTTATACCAAGTTGTAACGCCCTGGATAGCCAAAACTGCTACACTGTGTACTTATAAAGGTGCAGGACTTGTTAATCAAGTCATTAATTTAAAAACGTATCACTAAACATGTATAAGCTAGGGTTAAAAAGGTTTTGGTCACAAAAGTTTCACTTTATATAATTAAACAGTTTTATACATGGGATCCCAAAAAGAAATAGAGTTTAAAAGTTGGTTTACAAAATCTCCAAAATACAGACAACCATCAGCCATACTAAGGCAAAATAGACATTTCTGGTTCTTGCGTCCCAGCCTAAATCCCAACTGTGGCGGCTGAGCAGCTGGTCATGTACATTCGGCTCGCAGAGCTCTCCAAGTCAGGACTGATCAAGCTTGCCCTTGCCTTTACCTGCACCACGTAGCACCCGTGAGCCAAGGCCCAGCAAGAAAACATAATGTGCAACACAAACAACAATAACAAATAGTCAATTCTTTAAGCATGATCAATCATTAAATATTCCACATTAACCATTCAGCACATACTCAGAATCAAAGATGCGACTAATCACAAATAACATTCAGGTCACATAATAGTCAGGGCTAAAAACTTAAGCCGCACCCTCTGTTTACCCCACTGACTCTGGCCCACTTAAACCGAGCTCAGTGCATAATAAGTTGTCCTCGGCTACCAATGGCCAAGCCGCACCATGTGCACTAGTGTAACCCTTGGCACTCTTAGGTCGTTGGTTCACTGTTTACATGGCATAATACCATCCTTTCAAGTATACATATTAGGGAGCCTTTAGTCCCATTACAAATACACAACCGGGTGCAGTTTTCTTACCTTCAGTCTCTGCGTTCATTGATTACGAGCGATGCTCCTCAAGCACGATCCGTTCCCGAGCCCTAGCTTTAACACCTAGTCACAACCAAGGTATTGGATTCCATTAATATTCAAGTAGAGGTTTTCGGGTACAATACTAGCTTCCGGGATATCGAATTCCACCAAGCACGGTGGGGAAACCGATCTCGAGTTCCCTAGACTAGACTCCTGCGCCTAAAATCCCCAAATGTTCAAGAATGCACCCAAGGGCTGCAGCCCACCTCTAAAATAGAGCCTAAGGCCCCCAGCAAGCAGACAAGCGTCGCGGCGCTCTCCCCTGGCAGAGCCTCCCTGACTCTCTTGCTTCGTAGGGCCGCAGCGCTCTAGAACAGAGTCACGGCCATCCCCTTCGTGCCCATAAAAACCACCATTTCTAGCATCCTAACCTCATTCAAAACCATTCCAAAGCATCCTAACTCAAAACCCACCATTCACAAAACTTTTATCCTGACTTTAACAACATAATCCAATAGAAATTCAGCCTAGAAACCTACTAAAACTCCATTTTGATTCTCTGAAACCCAACAACTCAAAACACCAAAACCAGTCATGCAAAACTCAAATTTTAACCTCTGAATTACGAATTGAAGCTTACCTCTTTTGCTGAACCACCTCCTTGACAATCTCTGAGCTAAAACCCAAGCACTTATCTTCAATTTAGGCCTTAAACAATAAAATCATAATCACCTTATTATTCAGCAAAAAAACTTAGAGTTATAACACCCAAAAACACAATTCAACTCTTACCTTAATCTTGATTGAGTGACCCTTAGTCTGAGCTAAGCTAAGCCTTCATGAATTCAGCTCAAACACAGAGTTTACCCAACTGATTCCCTTAGGTTTTCTATAGTTTCTTGGGAGAGAAAAGAGAGGAGAAGAGGAGAGAGAGAGTGTGAGTAGGTTTGTGTTTTGTTCCCCTGTTTTTCATTAGCTTAATCTAATCCTAGCCAGTTAAGTCAATCCCGAGGCTCAGGGTACCGGAAACGTCCCCGAGGGAAAAACGGTAAATTTCCCTAATATTCCCGCCTAAGCTTTCTATCCTCAAATATATCTCCATATATTTATTTCCATAACTCGATAGTCTAAATAACTACCCGATACCTAAAATACCCCCGACTTATCCAAAGTCAAATACTAAGCCCCGTTGTGACTTTTCCCGCTATCTAGCTCCCTAGGATCACCTCAAGTTGCTCACTGCAGATCTACCCACATAATAATGTGGTTCTCACAGATAAAAAATTTAACCACATTTACATTCAAATAATCATACAAGCATGCCTATCATATAATCATGCATTAAATCAATAAATTTCACTCATAAGTCAATTATGCCTTCCCGACACACTATCAGGGCCCTTAAGCCATATTAGTGATTTTGGGTCGTTACAAAGATAGATATGCAAAAGTACACTCAACACTCTCACAAAGATTAAGGTTAACAAACTTAATCTCTGCATTGAAAACACTCTTCAAAATAACACAATGTTTACAAATTTCCAAATGGAAGAGATTAAATTTCCAAAGGCCTTGGCAAGGTATTTATAGGACAAGAAATTGTCCAAGGCCAGCTTTCTCTGAGATCTTTGTAATCAATTTGCAAATTTCTTTGATTTAGGAAATATGTCAGCCAGATGAATTATGTGTCGACAAAAAAGGAAACTGATGAGTCAGCAATGACATCAGACTTATCTGGCTGAACGAACTTGATCCTTTTGACCATGTTCATTTTTGAAAACTTCCTTATTCGTGAATGGTCATAATCCCTGAAGATATTCTCACAAGATAATTTAAATACAATATTTTACCAATAAAGATTAATTGTGACAAATAAGTTAAAAAAATTATATTCACACTAAATGAGATTTTCACACTAAAAACCAGCTGAATCATGTGATAATTAATTAAGGATATGCTGCTGATTTTTCTCAATTTAAAAATATTTTGTCTAAAATAAAGTTAGCCAATAAGGTTTTTTACAATCTCCCCATTTGGCAACTTGATAGACAAAAATATTTTAAGACTTTATTTTGAAAGACCCTGCAAAGGAAAACTGGTTAGAGCACAATAGTAATGTAATTTCTCCCCCAGCGAAAGTTATCTCAATCAGAATCAATATCACAAACAAGATAATTAATATCACAATGACAAAATAAACATTTCTACCCCTTGTTATCTATCAATAAGCCAAAGGAGTAAAACAAACACAAATAAAAAGTAATCCAAACAAAAAGACACAAAAGCCTTCTTTTACAATTGATTTAAACAAAAAATGGTGCAACCAAAACATAAACATGGACAGATGGCATCATTTGGAAGGACCAGCAGCAAGTTGAGACAACATGGTACACTGAAGTTGCTATATGGTCGAGAGACAATTCTAGAGACTGCGAACTTCTCTCTGAACAGTTCCCAAAGTGTTCTTAACACCAGCGAGTTCAGTGACTACAGAATTAGTATCTTTGGCTTTGAGATCAATTCCTTTAGTATTCTTGGTAGATGAGGACTTCTTCTTGAGTTTGTAATCTAGACCAGTAATGGGAGGTGTCACAGTTTCGTATTCCAATCGGAGAGGCCTTTGAGAATCAAGCAACTTGTAGATCAAATGAGGAAACACCACATATTGGCCTTTCTTTTTGGCATTGCCTAAGGCAGTGATCTGATAAAAAATAAGAGTAGCAAGATCAACTTTGAGACCAGTCCCAACTTTGAACAAAAGAAGGTCGTGTTAAAAGTAATGGTGGATGAATGAGTGGTGGGAATCTAGTTGTTGATGGCAAACTTGTGAAGCACAACATAGTAGTGGGTAAGATCAGTCACTTTGAGAACTGAGTGTTGTTCCCAAACCATATTCTATCCCACTAATTCAAATAAGATCTTATCTTTGTTGAAATCCATCACATCATTGGCAACAACTGAAGGCACATTGAGTACCTAGGCAATTTCAGCAGCACTAAACAAATACCAACGACTGCGAACATAAAATTGTCCAAACATAAAAGACTTGCTATCAAACAATTCATCATTAAGATTAGCATAGAATTCCTGAACAACCCGTGGGACAAAACCACCAAAACCAGTTAATGATCATAGCCACTCTCTATCCTAAATATTCTTAATGACCCCAAAAACTCTATGTGCAGAGAAAGAAAATTTTTTCTTACAAATAAAATCTCGATGCACATATTGCTTCATATTTTTCTCATTATCATTGAAACTTATTGTGGCTTTAGGGACCACGGGTGCCTTTGATTAAAGCTCAGGAATTTTCATAGCTTTCTTGCCTTTTGGAGAAATAGAAGGGTCCTCTGATGGGTCAGTTTTGGCTTCTAATGCAACATCATCATCAATTGAGGCATTGTCTTCAAGATGATAAATGACAGAGGGTACAAACGCTTCAGATGGGTCAGATTCAGAGGAGGAACACGGTGGAGGAATTTTCTTCACCTTTGTTCAAAACTTGGAGAGAGGAGTAGAACTTGTGGGAGAAGATGCTTTTGGAGTGGAATCCGAAGGGTGAGAACCTCTGGACCGAGAGGTTTTTCAAGAAGAGGAAACCTGAAATCACCCTTTGTTTTTCTTCTTGGGTGCAAGAACATTAGAAGATTTGGTGGAGTCAGAATGGGTTTTGGCTGAAGCAACTTCATGATCAGAACCATCGGCAGAGAGAGATGCTCGGGCATCTTTGGGGGACTCAGGGGCAGAGGCGAATGGAGTTTCCATTGAAGGAGAACCAATTGGAGCCTTGGTTGCTTCAAGGTTCGGAATCACCATGGCTTTGCTCGTGGTGGTGGTTGCGTCAATGAGGCTAGGCTAAGATAAGGTGCTCTTTCGAGACTTTTTCTTGGTGAGTGAGGGTGATGCAGACAAAGAACCATCCTTCAAGTCCTTGAGAGATTGTGATCCACTTCCCCTAGTTTTCACCATGGTTGCAAAGAAAAGAAAGAAAACTGCCACAAGGAAAAGAGAAACTAAAAAAGAAGAAGGAAAAAGAAGGTGTCGGTTTGAGAATGGGACCTTAGTTGACCGTATATAAAGAGTGAGAAAATTAGGGATTTGATCTTATTCCCTTTTTCAGAATATATGTGAATATACACTTTTTTAAAGTGCACGACAATATCCCAAGAAATAAAATGTCAATATTAACACAAAAACAAAATTGGGAAACAATCCAAAAAAGGAAAGTTTTGGTCAAAAAGAATTATTTAAGAGACAAAACAATAAAAAATACAACAACTTGCCCTTTTTTCTTTTGATATGCATGGATTGGATTCCCTCTTTTTATTTTATTTAAAAAATTATATAAAGAATATATTAAATAACCAAAAGTATAAAAAATATCTCATTCTGATTGTGCCCAATGTCTTTGTGCCCTATCCTTGGAGAAGGTAACAATCATTAATTCATAACATATTTTTACTATAAGGTTAGAGAATATATTTTATATAAATCATGCTTTTATTTTCAAAAAAAATATCACAAAATATTTACGTCTGGCAAAAAAATATTTTATCCAAATTAATAAATGTGTATGAGTCTTATAAATTTTTCCAACAGTAAATCTTAAGCATTTGTGTGTGATTGTGAAAGTAGAGATCATTGCCCTGTATGGAAATTTTAGCCTTTTTTAGGGTCATTGTCCTATGTGGCAATTTTTTAGCTTTTTTCTGAAAGAGTACCCAAATTAGACGCTTTCACACTACACTAAAGACAACCTTTACCAGTGGTAGAGTAACTTTTGCATAATTTTTGTTACATAATTCCAACTTACTCAAAGATAGCAATCACACAACAATGCATGTAGCTCTATTCTAAAATGGAGCCCGAAAACACCTTTTAAGGATCATATGCTCACACACAATAAACACAAATTGGTTTTGAAGAATATTAATTGGAGGGACTATTTATTTTGTTTTTATTTTTAAAAAAATGCATGATATATATTAACTATAAAGTCTAACCAGTAGTAAAAATACATTTTGTCATAATGTTTGAGACTTTCACTTTGGACAAAAACAAGAATACATCGAGCAACACATTCCAGCAGAGGGATATGGCACAACACAATCAATTTTTAACTAATACAAACCCCCGAGGATTTCCTGAGGGAATCAAAACTGACAGTATCAAGGGCTTTGTGAAAATATCTGTATTTTGTTTCTCAGTCTCAATATATTCTAATACAAAAATTTTATTTTCAACAAGTTCCCTAATAAAATGATGACGAATGTCAATGTGTTTAGTGCGAGAGTGTTGAATATGATTTTTTGAGATATTAATTGCACTAGTGTTATCACAAAAAATAGTCAAAGTGTCAAGATCAAACCCATAATATGTCATCATTTGTTTCTTCCACAATAATTGAGTACAACAGCTTCCTGCAGCTATGTACTCAGCCTTGGCAGTTGACAAAGAGATTGAATTTTGTTTCCTGCTGTGCCATGAAACCAGATTGTTCCCTAGATAGAAACATCCACCACTTGTAATTTTCTGTCATCTGCATTGCCTGCCCAATCAGCATCACTCAAACAAACAAGGTTAGAGTTTGTTTCCTTTGAGTACCAAATTCCATACTCAAGAGTACCATTCACATTGCAAATGATTCGCTTTACAGTTGTCACATGGGATTCCATAGGATTCCCTTGATACCGAGCACACACCCCAACACTATAGCTAATGTCTGGTTGACTAGCGGTGAGATACAGAAAGACTTCCAATCATACTTTTGTGTAGTGTTGGATCGAACTTCACACCATTTTCATCCTTGGTCAGTTTGACTGTGGTTCCCATTGGTGTTTTGGCATGTTTAGCAAACTCCATCCCAAATTTCTTGATCAAATTTTTGGCATACTTACTTTGAGAGATGAAGGTTCCATCTTGTGTCTTTAGGCTCATTTCTAGAAAATTGTTCCAACTCTTCTTGCATTGCTTTAATCCAGCATTCATCACACAAAGCCTCTTTCACGTTTTTAGGCTCAAAAGATGAAGTAAAACACACAAATTGAACAAGATATGCATACCTTCTTCTTGTCACCATACTATCCTCAATGTTACCAAGAATGAGGTCAGTAGGGTTATTCTTTTTAACTCTAGTAGAAGGTACTCTCTGAATTGAATCAGTGAATTTCTGGACCTTCCTTCACTGTTTGTCCAGAGGTTGTTGAAACAGTTTCGGTTTCTGTTACGACTGTTTCTGAAACTGTGGGCACATAATCACTTCCAATTACATCAGATGATTCTCTTTGAGGGTTTTCATCGATTAAATTGTCAATTTCTTCTTCACTGGAATATTCAGAAAAATCTTTCAAATCATCAATAACAGCATTTAAAGATTCCACCACAGTTTGAATTCTCATGTTATAAACACGATAAGCTCTATTATTAATGGAGTAACCAAGAAAAACACCCACATCACTTTTGGCATCAAATATTCTGATATTTTCTCGATCCCTAAGAATTTAACACACACAACCAAACACATGGAAATAACTTACGTTAGGTCGTTTACCTTTCCAAATTTCATATGGAGTTTTGCTAGTACCTGATCGTAAGAACACACGATTGATTATGTAACAGGCAGTGTTAATTGCCTCAACCCACAGTCTTTTTGAAAGTATTTTTCTATTCAACATTACCCTAGCCATTTTTGAAGAGTTCGATTTTTCCTTTCAACCACTCCATTTTGTTTAGGAGTTTTAGGCACTGAAAACTCATGAGAAATACCTAGAGATTTACAAAAATCCTCATAAATAGTATTCTCAAACTCTTTACCATGATCACTTCTGATTCTTACAATCTTACCTATATTGTAATCTTTTTCAACTATTAATTTCATACAAAGAGTTTTAAAGGAATCAAAAGTATCTGATTTTTTTCTCAAAAAATCAACCCAAGTAATGCGAGAAAAATCATCAACACAAACAAAAATATACATTTTTCCATTAATACTTTCAACTTGAACAGGACCCATGAGGTCCATATGCAAAAGTTCAAAAACTTTTGAAGTATTAATTCATGTGATACTTTTGTAAGAATTTTTCCTCAACTGGCAAGGTTCACATTTACCTATAGATTTTTACCCAATTTGGGTAACCCACAAACTAACCCTACACTTGCAATCTTTTTCAGACTTTTGAAATTTATCTATCCCAGTTTTGCGTGCCATAAATCTATTGTATTACCTATGGCCGAATGACATGTGAGTGTTGGTGAGAGTGTATAACAATTATCAATAGATCTATGTCCTTTCAAAACAATCATACCATTTGGATCAAAACCTTTGCAATCATCACAAGAGAAATTTACTATGAAGCCTTGGTCACAAATTTGACTTATGCTAATCAAATAAGCCTTAAGTCCTTTGACAAGTAAAAAATTTCTCAATTTCGGTAACCCATCAAGATTTAGGGTACCTTTTCCAACAATATTTCCTGTCATACCATCACCAAAAGTTACAGCACCACATTTCAAAGATTTAAAATTTGTGAGTATACTTACATCACCTGTCATGTGTCTGGAGCATCCACTATCAAAATACCAAGAATTGGATGCACGAGTTTTATGACAAATGCAACAAGACAATTTATTTTTTTCTCTATCCAAACCTTTTTGGATGGTTTTTTCACAATCCATTTTGTTTCACAATAACGAATGAAATAATTATTTTTGAAAAAACTCATCATAGTAAAACATCTAGGCTGTATGTGCCCTTTCACTCCATAAAAATGACAAATGGGAACAAAATGCTCAGTTTTATTACTTTTGAGAAACTTGGTCTGTGTAACAGATGTAGAAATAGACTGTATGTTTGTAGCATCAGCTGATTGAGATGTTCCTGTAGAAACATTAGTGGTTGAGCCAGAAACAATTCCAGATTTTACAAAAATAGTTTTGCCTTTTGATTTGGACCCATCAGATCCTAATCCAAAAAAATTACCTGCTTTTTGACCTATAATGATCACATCATCCAAAATCCTAGAATTTGGATTAAGCATTTTTACACCTTTAACCATGTGATTAATTTCTTTTGATAATCGCTTAATTTCACAGTCGACTGCACTGTTCATTCTAGTTCCTACTGCTTTTTTACTTATAATATACGTAAAATAGTATGTCAAAGTGATTAATTTGAATTAAACTTGGGCTAACTCTATGCTAGTAACCGTGGTAATACAGAGGATGCAAGCATTATCCGGAATGATTGGGCGTAAAGCATTTGTAGGTGGATTTTTTAAGTCCGCCGTCAAATCCCAGGGCTCAACCCTGGACAGGTAGTGGAAACTACCGCAGTAGTGGCAGAGAGAATTTCCAGTGGAGCGATGAAATGTGTAGAGATCGGAAAGAACACCAACGACAAAAGCACTTTGTTGGGCCAACACTAACACTGATAGACAAAAGATAGGGGAGCAAATGGAATTATATACCCCAGTAGTTGCCTCTGACCTGACTAGGAGAGAACACTAGGTCAAGCCAAGCTCTTACCCGCCTGAATGGAATTCATATCTCCTTCGACTGGTCGAGAAAGGAGAAAGCCCGGGGAACTGGACTGTGACTCTTCTATTACATTACAGAGAATTCCATTCTCATCATGATCGATCCACATCATACCGTAGTGCCCTAAGAACCAGGCTTGCTTAGCTTACTAAGGCAAAGGGTTTTTTCGTTGATTGCATGAGCTAGCCCGTCATTTTCTTGCTTGGTGCGCTAGTGCGCCTGACTAAGTTGTAGGCATTTTCGTCGCTGGGTTAGATTCCCGATCCACTTGGCAATAAATTTATTCTCAAGATTCTTAACAGTACTTTCAAGTTCATCATTCTTTTTTTTTAGTCATGTTATTGCTTTCCATTAAGCGATTATCATAACATACTTTTAACCATTGATCGTACATGTCTTTGTACGACTCTTTCAAAGAATCCTCATCTAGATCAGATTCACTGGATTCACATTCAAAGTTTTCTTCCTGAACTGTGTTGTTCAGACAAACAAACCTTTTTTTAACCTACGAATTTAAAGTTAATCCATAAACAACAAAAGTTAAGGCAAGGTTGGAGTTATCTTCTTCATCGCTACTTTCAGAGTCCTAATCACTCCAAGCAGCTGCCATTACCTTTTTATTCTTCTTCAGTGTATTGGCACATGCAGATTGAATATGACCAAATCCTTCACATTCCCTACATTGCACACCTCTTTTATTGATATTATCAAAATGTTTAGAGAAGTGGTTACCTTTGGATGATTTGAATGTTGGTTTCTTGTTTCCAATCTTTTTAATGTACTTTTAAAAACTTTTGGTCAACAAGGCCATCTCATCTTCACCACCATTTTCATCTGAATCTTTCTCCTTTGATGATTTGAGAACAACTGATTTCTCTTTGAGAGCACTCGGTTTTTCCTTTTGACGAATTTGTTGATTTAGTTCAAAAGTTCGCAATAAAAACCATCAAATCCTCTACTTTCATTGTGTCAAGATTTTTTGCCTCCTCAATTGCTTGAGCTTAGTTTGAAACCTGTCACGAAGAACTCTAACAATTTTTCGAACTAACACACTATTTTCCAATTTTTCACCCTAGGCAAAATATTCATTAGAGATATCAGATAATCTTTCATAGAATTTGGTGAGAGACTCAGTTTTAGTCAGTCTAAGATTTTCAAGTCTTGTAGTTAACATAACATGCCTAGAGTGTTTGACATCAGCAGTCCCTCAAATTGAGTTTGAAGAATTTTCCAAGCCTCTTTAGCGGAATCACATGAAGAAATTAATTTTATATATCTTTCACCAACACCATTAAAGATAGCATGCAAGGCTTTGTTATTATAACTAGACAATTTGTCTTCATCATCAATCCAGTTGATTTCAGATTTTACCTTTGTTAGATCATCAGACTCAGTAGGTGGTGTCCAACCTGTTAAGATTGATCTCCATGACTTTTCATCCAGTGATTTGATGAAAGCTTTCATTCTAACTTTCCAATAATGATAGTTAGATTCATTCAACAAGGGACGATGTGTTATTGAACCACCTTCTGCAAAGAAAGACATTTCACAAGGCACAAGACAAACAGAAAAAATACAAGATCGCACTATGAGTTTAGTGGCCTGCTCTGATACAAATTGAAATTTTGTATTTTAATGTTACCAAGTGATTAAAAATAAACAACTTAATTAAATGCGGAAAACTAATTAAGTTGTTTAGACAGATTCCAGCTTTGTTAACACTAATTATGCAACTGTTTAAACAGAAACAGAAAAACAGTTAAAAAAATTCAACACACGAGAATTTTTACGTGGTTCAGAAATCTTTTCAAATAACCTACATCCACGGGGCCATGCCCAGAGAATAAACCAATTAGTAAAGAAATAATGTGTACAAAAGTATTGAATTAAATTATGTAAGACTCCCTCCTAAGCTATTGCTGCAATCTTGTTGTACCATTCTCTACAAATATGATTTTGATGAAACGCCTATTCTCTTGAACTCCCTTCAACAAATAGAGAGTTCTCACTTTCTCCTGAAGTGAGACTTAGATAGAATCCTCTCCCAAAGATCCCTATGAACACGTTCACAATAGACTCTACCTATTTACAAGGGACTAGATAGATATCCACAAGTACAATCAGCACTCTCACAAAGATTAAGGTGAACAAACTTAATCTCTACAAAGAAAACACTCTTCAAAATAACACAATGTTTACAAATTTCCAAATGGAAGAGATAAAATTTCCAAAGGCCTTGGCAAGGTATTTATAAGACAAGAAATCTTCCAAGGCCAGCTTTCTCTGAGATCTTTGTAATCAATTTGCAAATTTATTTGATTTAGGAAATCTGCCAGCTAAATGAATATTGTGTCGACAGAAAAGGAAATTGATGAGTCAAAAATGACATCAGACTTATCTGGCAGAAAGAACTTGGTCATTCCTTTTGACCATGTTCGTTTTCGAAAACTTCCTTATTCCTGAATGGTCATAATCCCTGAAAATATTCTCACAAAATAATTTAAATACAATATTTTACCAATAAAGATTATTTGTGATAAATAAGGTAAAAAAATTGTATTCACACTAAATGAGATTTTCACACTAAAAACCAGTTGAATCATCTGATAATAAATTAAGGATATGCTGCTGATTTTTCTCAATTTAAAAATATCTTGTCTAAAATAAAGTTAGCCAATAAGGGTTTTTACAAGTGGGACTTCCATCCAATTTTGTCCAATGTGGCTAACAACATGCTGACGTGACTCTTTGCTTGTTGATGTAGTATTGCCACGTGTATAATTGAAAGAATAAATAAGATTTTACCCCCCGAACTATTGCCACTTCCAAATCGTGCCCATTAAATTTAAAATTTTAAAATTTAAACAATATTTTCAATATTAAAAAGAAAAGATAAAAAACATTAAACTAAAAACCCATTTAAACTAAATTAAATCATACAAAATTTTAAAAATCAAATAGATAAAAACAAAGCTATATTAAAATTTTCTCTTATTTTCTTTCACTTTTCTTACTTTCTTCCACTTTCCCTCATTTTTGCACTAACCAAACAATCTCAACAACACCCATTAATTTATCACAACAAAAACTCAACCAAAAAAATTATCACAACATGTACAAGTAAAAATTTCAATCTCTCAAATTCATACACATTGTAATCTGATATTAACAGCGTAACGAAAAACCCAAAGTTGAATGTCGTCGGGGAACCTGCATGAGCCTAGCCTGTCAATGATTTCGCTACCCAGCCAACTTCAAGCTCACTCACACGCATGCCTAACACCTAAGCTAATTTTTTGTCACCATCAAATTTTTTTTTAATTTCAATTGATTTTTTAGTTTAACAATTTTTTTATAATTCAAAAGATTGTTTAATTTTAAATTTTAAAAATTCGGGGGGCACGATTTGGTAATGGTAATAGTTCGGAGGGGGGGGGGGGGGGGGGAATTTTTATTTATTCTTTAAATTATAAATCAGGGATTGACGAGGCAATACAACATAAGCACCCATACTGCCACATCACCATTCTATTAGCGAAATTGGACGGAAGTCCCACATTTCAGTAATGTGAATAATTCAGGGGAAATTTTTAACAGGTTGAAAAATCTGGGGGGCACGATTTGGATTGGTAATAGTTCAGGGGGGGGGGGGGGTCCTAATTAGCCTATATTAAATGCATTTTGTAACTAAAGTTGAGATATTTTTATAATTTTGAAAATAAATTTGTTTAAAAATTTGTTTTATTTTATACTTACGGTTAAATTTCTATAAAATAATAACGTCGGGATCATGAAAATTTATTATTTAATCAAAATATTATTTTATAAATAAAATATTAAATTATGGATTAGTTAATAAAATAATGATTTATTAAGATATTAAATATGAAAATACATTTAGTGCATGTACGTACATATCAAAAAATCAATGAATGCATTGAGAAAAGAAAATTTAGAGATGAGGTTCAAGGAAACATAAATATCAAGAAAAAATAAGTAACATTACACTAAATTTTTTTTTTTTACAAAATTCTCTTGTTTCGGGCATTTCTTGTAAAGTAAAGTCACATCAGCAGTGCTTCGACACATGGTCGTCGTTTATTCCAAACGGTGGGTCTCCGAGAAGGAGATTGGAAGAGTATCACATCTCGACTTCCTGGATCCCTAAATTAGGTATTTGGACCCTGTCTGAGATGTACGTTAATACGATTGTTGGGAATATATGGCTTTATACTTTACAAATCAATAATGAATAATGGGAATAATGCAATATTCCAAACCCTAGATGTGAATCAAGATCCAAATTCAAAGTATGAATACAAATCTTGATAATCAAATAAACATGTTCATAATATGAATGCCAATCTTGAATATAAAGAACTAAATGATTAAATGATGATAAGATGAACTTAGATACATTTAATCATCAATACTAACAATGAAAACATAATAGAATGAAAAAAATATAAGATTAGGGCTAGAGAGATTCAACCTTTGTATTGAGCAACTTGAATCTTCAAACTTAGGGAACTTCTAAGGCTTATACACAAAAAGAATATTATTGTCCAAAATCTCTATTTCTAGCCTTCCCTTATTGCTTGAAGCTTCAACTAAGTAGAATAAGATTTGGGATTGAACAAGCCTTAAAACTCATGCAAGTCAATGTTGGACCCAAAACGGGTATGTTTTAAAAATCTAAACTCGCAAGTGCACGAATCGTTTCGGAATATAATGTTCATGTAAGTACGAGGTCGAACCCATGGGAGTTGACTAACATCAAAAGAAACTATTTCAAACAAAGCAAAAATATTCTAACCTAGTTCCAAATATTTGATGAGATTTTGTTTTAGAAAAATAAAAGACAAGTAATAAAAAGATTAATGATTAAATAGAAAAATGGTTTTCAAATGAGATAAGTAAAATAAGATTATTAAGATGTTAGAATCCACAAAATGCAAGTTCAATAGTATTTATAAGTATATTGATTCCCAAGTTTTGATATAGTTGAAATAAATCACACTATATATTTTTTTCAAAATATATTTTCTATTCAAGCACAAGTTACTCTTTCAAAAATGTAGGATTTTTCTTCACTTATATGAGATATAATTTCTAAGCATTAGTTGTGTTACAATCTAATGAAACTACAAAAAATCAAAGAGATTATGTTTAGGCAAAATATGATACTTATGCTCTAAGAATTAGATGTGAACAATTTAATGAAAAACATTTAATCAAAGAATATCATATTTTTTTTGCATAATGAAGAACTAAGTGTAATATGCTTTAACACTCAATAATAGATGAAAAATGCATATCTTTGATAGAAAAATCCATAAACAATGTTACACAAATGGGAAATCAACATACAATAAAAAAAATACTATCTTGTAACATTTTGCTCCATCATCATCTTAATAACCTTTGAAAAAGATTAGAAGCTCATAACTAGATTGAAATAAAAATTACAAAATAACATACTTGACATGCTCTTCAAAAGATGAAAATGGTAGAGAAAATAGTGAAAAGAAGAGAGAAAAATATGTGTAGAAGATGTTGAAAAAAAAATGAAGAAGAAGAGCTCCCCAAATGGTCTTACAATACTCTATTTATAGGCAAAATGTGGAGATTAAATTAATCAAATTAAAATAAATAAATTGATTAATTTAATTGTGTTGGGAAGTGGTAGGATAAATAGAGTAAGTGTAAGGGTATTGGAAAGATGAAATGTTTGGTTGGGTAAAAGATTAGTGAAAAGCTAGGGTAAAAAATAAATTAGGAATGTTTATTTAGGTAAGAAAAATAGGGAATAGTGAATTGATATTTGAGTGAAAAGAAAAAAATATTGGGAAGAAAAATGTGACTTTTTGGCTTTTTGGTGGTTGAATGTTGTGTTGATGGCATGAGCTTGGGTGACTTTGGGCCCAAATGAGGTGAAGGGCTGGCTGGAGACTGCTTTGGAAAGCAGTGGACGTGGGCAATTTGATGGCTGAAGCAAGCAGGTTGATGTTTGGAGGCTGCAGAGAAGGCACGTGGAGGTGGAGAGGTTGAATGAAGGCAGCTGCTGGGTTGGGCTTTGGAGGCTGGCGGGCCGGGCCTGGTGCAGAGGCAGAAGGAAATTGATAAATGCTGAAGGAGGCTTCGGTGTGGTGTGCTTCAGATGTGAGCTTGGGCCTGAGTGGCTTCTTGGGCCGAATGGAGCTTGGGCAGGTTCTTATCAGAAATGCCACTTCTTTTGCTTTCTTTCCTTAAAAATATCACATTTCCTTCATTTTCTTTCTCCTCAATAGCAAAAATGCATTATTTTCCCTACAAAATAAATATAAATTAAGTCATGATAAAATATTTTCATTTATAAATAATTCATATAAATTCTTTGAAAATATTATAACTTAATTTAACATTTAAGTTCAACAATACTCATTTATTTATTTGTATAAAATTTTACAACAAAATAATTATAAAAATACATAAAAATCTATAAAAATTAAAATGAAACTAATAAATTCAAAAAGTAATTAAAACTTAATAATTTAATTAAAAACTTAAGAACTAAATCATTTTTAGCTTAAAAAATGTGGTAAAATAACTCTAATTTCTAGAGTTATCAGTCAAGCAAAGCTTAATGAGTTTCTTGGAGAAAACTTTGGTCTTAAAAAGCTAGAGAGATAAAGAGGTTAGAAAGAGAGAGTTGGAAAGTGTGATCAAGGCTTTACAACTCTAATAACCCATATTTATAGTGTAGGCATCATCATTAGTTTAACCAATAGGATTAGATCATTTAAATACATCATTTGGAGCATTTTACGTAAACTATATGAACACCCGTAACAGCCGAGGTGACGCGTTGTCTGACACCTGGTGATGCATCACTGGGTCTGTCTCAGCTAGGATTTTAAAGCCCTAGGTGATGTGATGCCTCCTAGCCAATGCCTCTGTTTTGGCACTCCAATACTTGTCTCAAATACACCTCCAAATGCTCTCAAACATTTTGGGAATGTTTTGATAACTCATTGTATCACTTTAGACCCATAAAAGTCGATTTTAGATGCCTTCTACACAATCTCGTGTTTTCACTTCTCCTTAAGTGAAAATTGTTAAGTGTTTTTGCACCTCAACATGTAAACATCTTAACTATTATATTTAACCAATCTCAACATTCCCCCACTCGGTTAAATATAATCCTCTCTTCTTAGCTTAACAAATTTGGTGCATAAAATAAAGTATCTTTCGATTTGAACTTTATCTTAGTGAAAATATTACAAATCCTTATCGAAGTAATTGGTGTCTAAAATATTGAACCAACTACTCTTTAATGATAGGATCGGTAACACCTCACACACCTCCACTTGACCATTCATTTTCCCACTGTCGCGCTTAGCACTTTTTCATGGCCTTGTGCTCATTCATTTCATGTACTTTCGGAGGCGAAACTCCAACTTCCATGAGAGGTGGCACTGTAACACCCTGGATAGCCAAGATAGTTATACTGTGTACTTTGAATAGTGTCAGCCTGTGAAGGGAAAAGCCATCCAACCTGAGAGGGACTTGAGCTCATCATCCGACAACGAGGACGACTTCCTCAACCAAATCCTCAACTCAAGTCTAGTAGTCATAGTGATATGTTTGTCAACTTGGTTATATGGGATTTATAGAACTATCTAGTAGTAGTAATATACTTATCCACATATTGCTTTATATATATTTCTTTTACTAACAAATCTTGTGTTTTCTCTTTTGCAGATTCAGAGATGTTCAGGCATTTCAATGCCCCTCTTGCCCCGAAGAGGAAGTCCAGAGAAGGGAGTGGCTCCACCCCTCAAAGCAAAGTCCCGAGGACAGTACTGCCCAGCCAAGGGAGACAACTCGAGGGGTCAGTTGCACTCCCGCAGCTGACCCCTTCCTCACTTCCTCCTTCAGTGAGCCTAACCCCCACTCGTCTGAACGGCCTGAGTGAGGCACTTTGCACTACTAGTACTATTGGGAAGGAAGTGGTTGATCAGACTCTTCATGGCACTTCAATGATTCAAAGCTTTGAATCCTTCCCTCGACTTAGCATTGATGTCGTCTTATAGAGAGGGCTTGCTCAGTTGGCGAATGTAAGTATTCTACCACAAGACAGTTTGTTACTTATATTTATATTTGTAGTAACCTCTTGTTTTTCATGCAGACGCTCATCACCATTAGTCATGCTTAGCACCAAGCAGTAGACTACAAGGAGTTGATCAAGGTCTTAAATGATCAACTAGTGGAGGCCCAAGCTAAGGTGGATACTCTGACTTCTTCAGAAAAGGACCTTAAATCCAAGTTGGAGCGGTCAGAGGAGACTGTGGCTGAGCGAGATGAGTCTCTTAGAGGGTTGGTTGATGGGAACAACAAACTAACCCAAACCAACAAGTCGCTGACTGATCGACTAGATAAACTGACTTGTGAGAACGAGGGGTTGACTCGCGAGAACGAGGGACTGATTCGCGAGAATGAGGAGCTGAGGTGGGAGAAAGAAGCCGATCTTACTCGCTACAAGGAGATCTGATTCAACTGCTTTTATCAGGTGTGGAAGCTAAACAAGCCTCTCAACCTCAACTTTCTCACCGAGGAGGTTAAGGCAGAGGAGCTTGCGAAATGTGAGGCCAGGGCTGCTGAGGAAGCAGTTAATCCTGCCGGCACTACATCTGCTTCCCCCACGCTGTCATTCTGACCGGAAGGAGCAGTTGATGCTGAGGAAGGGGTTGACCAACCTGCCAGAGCTGACCAGTGATCTCTCATCCGACCAGAGAGGCCTCCGACCGACTAGACAAGTAGTCATCCTACCAGCTCTCTAGCATACTTTTGTTTTGTATTTTGTTATATACTCTTGCTCGTATGATCGAGCTATTGGCATTTATACTTTACTTTTGCTTGGCTAACTTGAAACATTCTAAGTCTTTTTAGACTTAAAACATTTTAAGTTTTTTGTGAATAACAAAGTCACTCTGATGTATGCCTTATATTTTCGCATGAGTACTTAGTTTTCTAACTTAGAAATTCTAGACATTTCATAAGCCCATACTAAGTATACTTTCTCACACTCTTATTTCTCTAACATTTTATGAGCATAATGTTTATTGTCACACGAATATCTACTTCTAACTTAAAATTTTAAAAAATTCCAAGTTACTTAAGCTTTGTCAAACAAGTTAACAAGTTAGCTTAATGGCCTTTTTGGACTTCGAAAATTTACAAGTCAGCCTAAAAACAGATATCTTAACTCGTGCTCTTATTGCCTGTGTTAAATTATATACCGATATACCCTATGTGCCCCCCAAGTGATTGAGGGTTGAGAGATCCTTAGTCACTTGCTACTTGACCGAATCTGTTCGAGCAGTTTATCACTCGTGAAACACATAGAATATATGGAAAATATTCGAGCAGTTGAACACTACTTGAATGTATCGACCAGTTGAACACTGTCCAATTTTACTGACTAGTTGAACACTGTTAAGATAATTAACACACATGCACATTTGTAGCAAGAATCGACCACGCTGCGCGTAGTCTCTTTTATTACTCGTAAATTAAAAAGGACAAAACGTGTCTAATAACGAGTCTTAAACAACAAAATTGTTCAAAAATAGATGGTTGGTCAGCAAATAACCAGCTCATAATCCAAATTTAAATAACAAGCCACACAACTTGAAATTAAACTACCACTCTGAAAGCGATATTTAGAAATAATATATTCATAGACGCTCGCCGCTCCAGTGGCTCCTGATCCTAGCACTCCCGCTCAGCATGCTTTTCCCTTGCTTCGTTGCTTTCCTCAGCCAAGTGTGGACCTTCACATATAGTGTCTAAGGTAAAGTCCACAGGTCTGGGCTGCAAGGGTGGAGATCTTTGTCGTTTGAAACCAGGATTGCTGCTGCCTCCTTCTCCTTGGAGTGTCTCTGCCCAGTACTTCCTCAACTTGCCCGACCGGAGAAGAAATTCCATTTCATCTTTGAGGTGATTGCATTGGTTTGTGTCATGGCCATAATCTCCATGGAACCGACAAAATTTGTTCATGTCCCTCTTAGATGTCTCTTTCCTCATCGGTGGGGGTTTCTTATAGGGAACTTCCTGATGACTAGCGAGATAGACTTCTGCCTGGCTTGCTGAAAGAGTTGTGTAGTTAGTGAATCGGGGCTCATACTTGGTTGGGTTATCGTTTGGATTCGTCTTAGCTTTCTTTTCATCATGGCGGTCAGACCCGTTGTTCCCACGTTTCTTTCCACCATTTTGACCATTTTCTCCGTTCTTGGGAGGATCATTCGATCCGCTCGGGTTGTTTAGACCTTTCTCTCCTTTCTCAATCGCGTCATCTAATTTCATATATTTATCCGCCCGGTCAAGAAACTGTTGTAACGTTGAAATTGGGTTGCGATGAATGCTATCCCACAAAGGACTCCAATAGATTATGCCGGAAGAAATTGCCACCATCTTCCCCTCATCTCCAACTGCAGTAGCTCGGTTAGCTTCTCTCATGAACCTTTGTATGTAGTTTTTGAGAGACTCGTCCTTCCCTTGTTTATTATCCACCAAGTGATTGGCATAAACTGGAGGGGTCCGGGCAGCACTGAACTGCCTACAAAACTCTTTCCTGAAACTCTCCCAAGAAGTGATGGAGTTTGGCTTGAACTTCCAATACCACTCCTGGGCAGTGTCGATGTAGTAGGGAAGACTCTGCATCGATAGTCATCGCTCACTCCGAGCAGCTCCATCTGATCTTCGAATTTCCCACGTACCTTATCGGATCTGCCTTTTCTGTATAAACTGGCAGTACCGGTGCTTTGTACTTTGCTGGTGGCTGGGCTGCTCTAATTCGAGCACAGAACGGGCTGCCACTACTGTGGTTTACTGGATCGATCGCAGACGGTCGTTTCGTCAGGCCTTGAACTGCTGCTGCCAGAGCATCAAGCTGGGCTTGGATGCCTGGGGCCACTGCTTGGGACTCAATTTCGGGACCGCCTGGTCAAGTGCTCCTATCCGGCAGACCATCATCAAGTATTTCTACTTGACTGGTAGGTCAGATTTGATCTCCCCCTTCGACCGAAACGATCCTTCTCCTGTCAGCGATGTCGTCTCTTAGATCCTTCTGAGTGGTGTGCTTTCCTAACCAATCGAACACCGTACTCCGACTTTTCTCGGAAGGTTTGCCATGTGTGACATGCTTCTTGCCACTGCGTTGTTTGGGATGCAGTGGTGGCCTTCCTGTCTGCGGTGGGCGATCTTTTCCTCCTCGATGGTTGTTATCATTCTTCTCCTTCGACTGGTCAGTATGATGACTATCAGCTTCATCATGACCATGCCCATCTTTGAAGTGTGAAGTTTCTTTACCTCGAGGAGCTCTATTGTGCTCCTGCTCAAGTGGAATTTTCTTGCTACTTGATTTATGACTTCCAGACCTAGAAGTCTCTGATCGGTGGCTCCTTGAGGGGCTATGGAGTTCCCCCTTTGAGTTGAGGCAGTGCCCGATCGAACCCCATCTTCCTCCCAACCAGGTGGGTTACTACCACTCCTGTTTGGCCCTCGAGAATGGAGTCTATCAGTGTTCTTATGACCAGCTTCTGTGGTCCTTACTCCTGGGGTGGCTGCCACTCCTGTTACAGCTTAGGCATTGGCCCAGGTCAGTTGCGTAGCTGCCTCTAGAGCGAGTGCAGCCTCGCGATGTCGCCTATCGGCCTCCTCCTACTGTCGCCGGATCTCCTCACTCCTGGCGTCCATTTCCCATCTTTGCTGCTCAAATGCAGCCTTCTGCCTAGCCATTTCCTCAACAAACGCCTCATGTCTGGAGTTGAATTGTGCCATCTCCTCCTGGAAGGCCCCCATGGCTTCCTGGAGTTCTTCAACTTCTGGAGTCACATCCTCAAGCATGACTCCAGGCTCAGTCTCATGGTCTTGAGGGCCGGGACCTTCTGATCTGGCAGGCTCTTTAGAGGAACCTGTCTTCTTGGAGGCCACATTGGTGTTCTTAGGCGCCATAATACTTCAGGGACCGTCTGTCTTTCTCTTCAGGCTCTCAATGAAAGCACCAAAATGTTGACTGTGTTTTTGGCCAACGACGTGTAGACGTCCAAACGACAAAATCCTTCAAGAGAAATAAACGACACAGACGATTTTTATAGTGGTTCAGCCCCAATGTGTTGGTAATAGCCTAATCCACTTAGAGTTGTGATTATAGATCTGCACCCAAGATCAGAAGAACCTGAGTCAACTGAGTTTCTTCAGTGCAGATTACAAGAATACAAGAATTCTCTCAAGATACAAGTACTCTCTCTCTAGAAAATTAGAATTCGAAAAAGTCCCAAAATCCTCTTTATGATGCCATAAGCCTTATATTTATAGGCTCAGGATTGTACAGATGATATCCCCCCATAATCGGGATATTTTGCTATTCTCATTATATTTAATTTACAATAATATTCAAAATATAACAGTATACTATATTCTTGGGATAAACTGAGAGATTCACGCGCAAGCCAAGACCGATTCTTGTTGAAGCCGTTTCTGGGATCTCTTGCGTAGCCCTGCTCTGTCTAGTTGATCCATATCTCATTCAGGCTGGTCGACCACACCTTCACTAGGCACACACGCACCTGACTGGGCAGACATGCACTTGGCTGGTCGGACATGGTCATGACCGGTCGACCAAGGTCATGCCTGGGCAGATAAACATGTGGTTGGTTGGATAAGGTCATGCCTGGGCAGACAAACATGTGACTGGTCAGACAAGGTCATGCCTGGTCGGTCATGACACTTGACTGGCCAGTCAAAATTCTTCACTGGTCTTCCGGGTCACTCCTAAGCCAGATCACCCAACCATTCCTTGCCATTTGTCATTTCTATAGCCATGTCATCGTTTTCAAATTTTGGGGATAACACTGTCATTCGCTCAAAAAGAAAATAACGATACTTTTCTATCTCTCCCTGAAAAATATACAGAACCAATCTCAGGCCTATTCTCTTGATCTCATGTGTTGAGTACATCAAGTAGAATAAGAAATTAACCATCCTTTATTTTCTAAGTTCCCACACACTTCTTGAGGTGTAGAGAACGTTGTGGAAGATCATGGTGTGAGTACCTGGGAGCAGCTTGGATAGGAAGTTCGGTCAAATTACGAAAAGATAGCAATGACACTTGATAGGCATCAAGAGGTATATTTTCTATTCTTTTCTTGCTTACGATTAATGTATGTATATTAATGGATCCGCATATTTAAAAGTAGTTTAAATATGTTACAAAATTTTTGTTGTACACTGGGCCAACCAACCACCATTCCGCTGCGTATTAGGAAACTCGTTCCTAACACGTTAAACTAAGGAATCGTTGACTTTTCATTTAAAAGTTTAATACATACATGGGATCCCAAAAGGTTACGAACAAATGTTTGAAAAGGTATATACAATCAAAAGTTACAACCAACCGGCCTAAGTGGCAAAATAAGGGATACAACCCTAGTTCCTCTGAGATATCCTCGGTCATGGTGGATGATCAGCCGCATATGTACACGCTGCCATCGAAGCTCTCCTACTCATGGCTGGTCTAGCTTTTCTTTCCCCTTACCTGCACCACATAGCACCCGTGAGCCAAGGCTCGGAAAGAAAACTTAAACATGTGCATGAACAGTCAATACAGATTCCAAATACATATCTAGTAAGCCCATCAGTAATAACCTACTCATGCATGCAAAAAATTACAAATAAATGATCATTGGATAACTCTGGGCCCTGCTGCCCTGATTAGATGACCATAGAGTCAACCTGGGGTCCTATGCCCTATCTATGTGACCATGGAGTCACCTGGGGCCCTTGCCCTTAGCTCTGAATAACTAGCCATAGAGCTAGCCAAGCACTTTGTTTTTTTCAATGACCATATGGTCGGTCAACGTAATAGTACGTCCCTGATTGGGCCTAAGCCTCTCGATCAGTGCACAACGCGGTATTGTCGCCCTCGACTAATAAGTCAAGGCTTTAATCAAATATTCAGATAACCAAACAAAACAGATATAGATACAAATAAGCATTCTTAAAACTATACATGTATGCATACATATAAATCATGGTATCTTAACCAATTAAACATAAACACAGTAATAACCATGTTCCTAAACGGGGCCGAGCCCTATCTATGCGAACAAGGCAAGCATTCATTAAACAATTATCCAGACACAAAGCATTCAAGCATAACCTAAATCACGTTCATTCTCAGGGGTCGAGCCCTTTCATAGTTATAATCAACAACTAGCCAAGCCCTAACCACATATATCACATATTGGGTGCAGTTTTCTTACCTCAGGTTCGAGTACAACGTAATAATAAGAACAACCCTCAAGCACGATCCTTTCCCGAGTCTTAGCGATACCCTAGTCATAACCAAATAAATGATATTCATCAATATCGAGTAAATAAAGGCTTTCGGATCGAGTCCTAGCCTCCAGGACCTCGAATTATATGAAATCAAGTAGTAAAATCATTCCCTAGCCTTTAGCTTTGAGTTCCAATTACTCAAAACCTAGCCTGGCCAAAGTTTCCTAGGCGGGCCGTGACTTGACCCTAAGGGTCGCGGCACACCTCCAAGAATAGAAAGTCGTCTGTCTGGAATTCGAGACACGGACTTCAACTTGCCCCTGAGGGTCGCATCTGCCTTCAAAACAGAAACCCCTCCTGGGCCCTGGATTCACACGAGTCGTAGTGCGACCCTTCGAACTCAGATTTCCCTAATTTTTCTTCAGCAAAAACTACCCAAAAATCACCCCAAATCATACCCAAAGCCATAATTAAATCCCAATCCACATCAAACTAGCAACAAAAACCATGCTCAAACTCATTCAAAACCCAACTAAAACTTAAATTCATAACCTTGAGCCTCAAAGCACAAGAACACTATAAAGCCTAAACAAAATTCAATTAAAAACAGAGTTTACAGCTTACCTCAACTATGGAATAAATCCTCCTAGCTACAGCTAACCAATTCCTAGTCTCAAGAACATCAACCACACCAAGCTCAAGCCTCCAATTCTTTAATTTCACTAGCTTTGCCCCGAAACCAAGCCAACACTAGAGAGAGAGAGAGAACCGAGTGAAAGAGAGCTAATTGCATTTGGTTTACTCTATTTTTGGTTCCCTTCGGCTAAAGGAAAGAATGACTAAGGCACTAACTTTGTCCCAAAAGGACCTAAATGCCCCTAGGGCCAAATCTCTCTCTCAAATCCCCTCAAGGGCAATTTTGTCCTTTGCCACATATCCCATTAATCATAATTAACACCTTATAATTTTTGTTAACTTCCAATATCCTTGAATTGTTATCAAATAATTTATCATTACCCGATCAATCCCAGTAATGTACTAAATTATCAAATTTCCCTTAGGCTTACCCTGAGCCGAGTATTTGACCCCGTTATGACTAAATCGCTAACCTACTACCTAGGATCACCTCATGCCGAATAGCTCAAATATATCCACATAATAAAGTGGTCTCAATTCATAAACACAAAAATATACAAATATGTCCTCAATAGCCCAAAATTACTAAAATGCCTTTCTAATAAGAAACGGGCCCACATGCATGCAAATATAGTCATATAATAATATAGTCACATAATTGTAGATGTGATTTACTACAATTGATTAGATGGGTACCATCAACCTGTCAAGAACAAAGAGAGAGAGACGAGAGTTCAATTGGGAGCACCGATGGGGTGTCAGCCAAAGGGACTCCAACACTCAAGTTAGTCAGATTGTAACGAAAGCTAATTGAAAATAATAAAAATGTGATATAAATAATGATATGGTGATGGATGGGTGAGTAGTGGACTGGTCAAAGTGACGGTGGCGACGACGACCTTACTGAATGACTCGGTCAAGTCCAGTCAAATCAGACTGACTAATTCGACTTGCTTGACTGGATCGCTGAGAAAGAGAGTAGATGCCATTTCAATAAGAGAGTAAAGAGTCTCAAGTGATTATCAGGTGTCCCCTTCTCAACCCCTGAGGGTCTTCTTTACAGTCATTCTCTTCTTTTCGTTCTCCCTTCGTCTATCTCGCCCGTCTGGCCCGTTCTTAGTGGTTCCCTCTGATTTTCATGGGAAGATGGGTGTGCATTTTGACTGCTTAAATGTCCCTGACTGAATGAATGCACCCAGACTTGGGTCTGGGTGCCAGATAGCTCGTTTGGATGGCTGAGCCCATTTACATAGGTTTGGGACCTTACTTGCTTATTGGGCCTGGTGAGCTAATCTAGCTAATTAGATGAGCTTTAATTGTAGAAAAATTTTGTCCACTACAGTTTGTCCCTCACTCTCTAGTTAGAATTCATTCTAGCTAGAGAGCCTATAATGTCGAATTCCAAGCACCATGGGACCTTAAGGCTATTTGTCCAAATGGGGTGAGTGTCCAAGTAGCCAGGTGGCCGAGTGGGCCGAGTGACCAGGTAGCTGAGTGGCTGAGTGGCTAGGTGGCTGAGTGGCCTAGTGATCGAACGGGCCGAGTGGCCCAAGTGGTCTAGTGGCCCGAGTGGCCGAGTGGCTTGCTGAGAAGGTTGCGTGCCCGAGAGAGATGTTCGAGCGAGCCGAGTGCTCCACCGGGGTGGCCGAGTGACTCATGCACTTGGGCCGAGTGGCCTGCCGATGAAGCTGTGTGCCCGGGAGAGATGACCGAGCGGGCTGAATGTTCAGCCTGGGTGGCCGAGTGAGTGGCGCGCCTGGGCTAAGTAACCTACCGGGGAGGTTGTGTGCTCGGGAGAGACGACCGAGTGGGTCGAGTGCTCCGCCTAGATGGTCGAGTGGCCTACTTCTCGTGAACTTCATCTGTCTTTGAAACTTTAGGTGTTTCCTAGGGAAAGTTGAGTACCTTTTGGTAGGGCCTCCTGATGGTTGACCACTTTTTTTTCACCATTGCATTCATGGCCTTATATGGTCAATTGGGGAGTTTGTGTTTGATCTTTTTGTAGTGGTGATAAAATGTAATTTTTTTGTTTTAGTTACTTTAGGATAGTATCCTCACGTATGAGCGTCTGATTTATGTATGTTTAATCCATATAGTTCTCTCTTTTGACTGAGTGGTCTATCTGACTAATTTATGTATTTGGATGAACATTTGGATAATGGTTTGTATATTGATTACATGTGGTTAATTGTTTAAATTTAACTTATATGCTTTATCTGCTTATTGGTATATGGAAAGCATGATGAACATGATTACATTTAGTAGCAATGAATTTGTTAACTAATGCATATTAATGTAGATTGGTGTTTGTTATGTGTGTATGGTTAGTGTGATTGTTTGGACCTGCCCGTGGGATGGCTTTGGATATGAACATCAGGGCTGAGGGGTTTAGCCAGTAATGGTGGATGAATTCAGATTGTTTGTGCTCAGAATGGTTAAGTGGACCTGGTAATGTTATAGTGGGGGTTGCAAATGATAGATAGGGATTGGAGCCTTCCATCTACCCCTGAAGGTCGCAGCAGACGTTCCCTGGTATGTGAGTAAGCTGTGAGATCTGATAGATAAGACTAGATGGGTGAAACAGCGGGTTTTTCTGGGGAAAAAGCTGCTTTGTATAGTGTAACAGCAGGGGCACCAGTGTTGGTTAACTTAAAGGTATAGACAGATAAGATTACTATATGGAAGGCTTTAGAGGCATTATCCCCTGGTTTTGAGGGAGGTTTGGATCTACCTAGGAATTTATTAGAGGATGAACATAGCTAATCCCATCCTTAATTACATGAAGGTGATAGGTCATGACAAAGTGGTTGCGCTAAGTGGTTGTGGCAGAAGAATGCCTGAAAGTAGTACTCTGACCTAAGATGTTGTCATAAAGGGTTGAGAGGAATTTAGGCAGTGATTCAATAAAGAGGGTATAAAGATGTAGTCTGAGCTACGAAGACTAATAAGTTTATGAACTGGGTTAAGAATGGTACGGTAACGACAATGTATGTCAACGAGCTAATGGGTTGGTTGATTCTCTTGGGAGACTAATATAAGTGGATGTAGCTGGAGATGATGACTCGTTTAAGGATTAAACTCTGGGATGACCCAAAGCATCAGGGCTACTTCAGTGCATGAGATTTTCATCTGTGCTTGGGCAGCAGGGAGGACCATGGTATTTGAGATATAAGGAATGAAGTATGGAGCGTGGATGTCGAAGGGCAAGAAATGCGGATGACAGTATTCCCATTGGTGGAATTTGGTCAGGGCAGATACTCAGTAATCGGAACAGAAGAGCCCTTGATAGTTCTTTGTCTCCTGGTTTTGACAGGAAGGGGTATAGTTTACAAGATAGTCGTCAGGATAGTGATGAGGCTTAGTGAAGTTACTCAGTATGCACCAGAAGCAGGGGACGCCATCTAGAAAGATGCCAGATAAGGACACGTTATCTACATGGAATGGTTCAGTACGTTAGGTCCGATTAGGGATTGTCCAAAATTAGAGAATGGAAGACTGAAATGCCTTATTACATTTGAAGTCTGAGGCTTGTCCCTCGGAGGTGACCGGTTGACTTGATAATCCTCGTTCTTGGTTACATTATGGGCTGAAAGAGTTCAGTGTTATGTATCTCCCAAGAAGGATTCCTATATGAAGTATATGCCTCAAGGTTATCCTACGAGGGGCTTGAGATATTAGTGCTGGTTGGGGGGATTCGTGGTGAAAGTAATTGAGCTCGTCATATGAGAGCCTTGTTATGAACCTGGGTGAGAGCTAATTTGGTAAAAGACAACCATGGATTGCGAGGGACATCACCTGAAGTATATAAGTTGGACTGAATGGAAACTAAAGTGGTCAGTAGGGATTCAGATGAGTATGTAAAGAGTTCTTGAGTATGCTTCAGGAGTTGGCTATGGACAGACTCGGTATCGGGGACAGTATGAAGAATGGCATTAGTTTGGCAGAAAGAATTACTGGTTCAGTTGAAGAAGTATCTGGCTTAGGGATGGATGAGACAGAGCGTTGTATCGTGGAATTTGTTGTCATCGCTTGCTAAGGATGAAGAGTTTAAATGCTCGGTTACAAGACAGGACAATGTCTTCAGGAATTGATCTTTGATCTGGTTATTACCAGCTGAGGATCAAAGAAAGAGACATTTCATGATTTATCATTTGTACCAAGTGGGGTGTGATGGAGTACCAGTAGAGATTCTTAACTGACTTAAGCTTCAATAACACAGGTAAGTTCAACAAGCATAGAGTACAGGAAGGATATGAATAAGTCACATCTAGGTTCGTCAAGGATGCATTGAACTACTTTCCAACCAGAAGCAGAATGTGAACTACTACTACATTGACGATACTAAGACTGAAGAAGCAGGGTAACAGGTAAAACTCCAGAAGGTGTCAGTTTCAATCTCGACAAGGGTATTCAAGGTCATGCTACAAGCAGAGAAGGGATTAGGTATGAAGAGATTTAGTCTGAAGCCACATAGAGATTTTTGAAGAACATCTGAAGGATAGGAAGCACAACAAGACTGGTGAACATGTCATCTACTACATAAGTATCTTTGGAGGACGGCCATATTAGAGATTAGAACGACAAAAGAACCTAAGGGTAGACTGAATGGACAACTTTGTATCAGATTTTTGGAAGACGGAATAAGGATTGGTTAACACCTCGTGGTATGGAAGTCCGTGTGTAATGGATGGTTACAGAAGGGTAGTGTGAGGGACCTTGAATTTGTTTTAAGAACATGAAACTGTAAACGGTGCATCAAGTCTGAGATGCGCCTAGATATAGACTGGGGGGATGATGGTTTGAGCCTCGCGGTAGGTGAAATAATGGGAACATGGTTGGTATATAGAGAATATTAAGTTGATGGTGAAGGTATAGCGTAAGAGATTTGAGTGCTTGGTCATTTGTAGAGGGACAACCCTGAGACCAGAATCCAGTGAGACTTACTGGGTAATTTATGTTAGAAATTCTTGATTGTACAAAAGGAAAATTAATTTGAAAATTGATCTCGTACTTGAGAAGGTCTGGGTCAGTTGGATAGGATGCCACGGGTTACGGCAAGCTCAGACAAAGTAACAGTTGAGGTTAATATAGCGCTTGTGATGGGTTGTGGATAGTTATATGTCTCGATGGGCAACGAAAGTCAGGAAGAGAATCTTGTGAGAATGGTTAAGAATCCTACCATTGTAATATTAGTTAAAATATAAAGATCGGATGAGTAATCCGATGGAATTTGGTGTGGAGATGAAAGTCTTGAAAGAACATTGTACTACCTTTTTAGACATATGGTAGTCAGGAGGTTTAAATGGGTGATAAGATCTAATATTTAGATATTGAAAGATATAATGGTATAATGGTGGATTGTAGGATGATTGTATATAGAAGGTTATAACTCGATAGATTGAGTTAACATATTTTGGTTCGTGTGAATGAGTGACGTGGCGTGACAATTGATGGTGACGGGTTGAGACTCTTTAATTTTCCAGGTTCTGGAAAGAAATTAGAGAATGAAGGGAATAGGATTGGAACTTAGAATTGGTGGTTGTCTATAGATAAGATGGCAATCTGAAGGATTGATGGTTATTTTAAAAGAACTACGCATTGAATGTGTAAGTGTTTGGGATATTAAGAAAAGTATAGTCCTTTGGTGATCAGTCACAGTGATGAATGTTGGCTTGCGACTGAAGTGTCATAGCATAAGATATGGTAAGATAGGAAGCATGAAGTGCTAATTCTAAGTAAGGAAACAAAAGATGATGAGTATTATGGTTTAGTATTGGTTCGGGGGAAAACCAATGAAGTTATGAGAATTATTAGGGTAGGAGCATCTGCCCATCTGGAAGGACATAAGAGTTTGCAAGATTCAAGTGTCGGAACACAAAATTCCAGAACGATAGACTTGTAATTCTCCAAGCAGTGTAGACAAGAAAGGGTATGATAGTCTGGGGAAGAAAAAGGGAGTTTAATTCCCGGTTTAACAAGAATTCTGATATCGTACCAAGTATTAGGCCAGGGGCCTACAAGTTTGCCTTACCCTGGTGTGGGTGGTAGCTTATGAGTTTTATTGATGTTAATAACAAGACGAAAAATGATCGCTGATGAGATAAGTAGACTCTGGGGTTTTAGCAGAGTTTTTGGGCGAGAAAAGGTTAATGAGATTACAGTTATAAGATAAGATCTTATGGAACAAGACGGTCACTCTAGTAAGAGTCTTATAGAAGGATTAAAGGTAAAAAAATTGGACTCTGAAGTTATGGTCAGAGATGTGAGATTTATTACCTGATGGGTGTTCGAATAAATTTCGAGGACGAAATTGTTATAAGGAAAGGATAGTTGTAACGACCCAAAGTTGCTAATAAGGCTTAAGGTCCATGATTAGTGTGCCGAGAGGGCATAATTGGTATTTATGTGAATTATTGATTAAATGCATGATTATATGGCATGCATGATTAGATGAGTATATGGATATGGTTAGATGCATGTTTATGAGTATTAAATATGCATGTGGGCCCTGTTTTGTTCATAAGGGCATGTTTGTAATTTTGGCCCGTTGAGGGCATAAATGTAATTATTTGTGACAAATTGTTGAGACCACATTATTATGTGGATATATTTGCAGCTTGTGGCTCGAGGCGATCCTAGTGAGCGGTTTAGCATTATAGTCATGGTGAGGATTTATACCCGGCTTAGGGGGAGCCTGGGGGTATTTCTGGGAATTTGGGAAATATATTGAAGATTATTAGGAATTGGGGAAAATAATTGGTGATTAGTTAGATAACAGGATTTAAGTGGTAAATGTTAGGGACACTCAAGGAATTAGAGGGAATTAAGAGAAAATGACCAAAATGCCCTTAGAGTGATTAAAGGCTTGGTTATATTTGGGAGAGCAAACGGGTCTTTTGGTGTTTTAAAAGAGGATAAGGGTTATTCTGCTTTTTAGAGTTAGTGGAAGTTATAGAAAAGGGTAGAAGCTAAAGGAAACAAGGAAAGCAGAAAAAACAGAACATTTAACTCACCTTTTTCTCCTCCACTCGGTTTGCCTATTCCTCACCATTTCTTGTGGGTTTTGGAGCTGGAAACTCAGGGAAGGTATGGGCAAAGTCTTGGGACTTTGATCCTTGAAGTGGCTAGAAGTTCAGCTGGAGTTAGTGTCCAATTAAGGTAAAATTTACAGAGATTGGTCTGAATTTTCTGTCTTTGATGAAGTTGTTTCTGAATTTGAGTTTTGGATAGGAATCAAGGGGCTTGAGCTTAGGAATTTGAGGAACTAAAGGTTGGAAGGGCATAGAAACAACCTAAGGTCGAATTCTCTCAGTTAAGGTAATCAATTCTAACTTTGAAGTTCTGGGTTTCTCGTTTTTCTAATGATGTTCTTGAGCTTTTGAGCTCAAGTTTGGTTTCTTTATTTGTTGGTGCTTTGAGTTAGGTTTTTGATGTTGATGGGTTGTTTTGGTTGAGTTATAAATTTTGAAATTGGATAAGTTTTGGAGTGGTTTGGTAGAGCTTTGGCTCGGGGAAGTTCGAAGGAAAACCCAGAAAATTCATGCATGGCTGGTTGTAGCGATGTAGCGCTAGCATTGGAGCGCTACAGCGCTAGGCTTCATTTTTTGGGGGGATTTTGTCCCTGTCTGTAGTGCTGTAGCGCCCACATAGTGGCGCTGTAGCGCTACCCTGCCTCCAAAAAATGGGTTTTGGGTATTTTTCTTAGGGTTTTTGCTTAAAGGCATGAGGGTTGATTCCACCACCCAGTTTGGTGGAATTGGGCTTCCCAAGGGCATGGGATTGGTCCCAAAGTTGGGTAACGAAATTAAGATTTAATGAGGATTCTATTTTACGTTTGTGACTAGGTGTATGCTAGGGCTCAGACAGGATCGTGCTCGAGGGTCGTTTCTATTAACCAAAGTGCTCGGAATCAAAGGTAAGAAAACTGCACCCCGTTATGTGGTTATGTTGGGACTAAGAGTTCCCTATATTTGTATGTGATGTCATAAGATGGTATTATGTCATGGGGACATGTGATAAATGGCCTAAGAGTGCCGAAATCAATATTTGCGCACAGGACGCAGCTCGGCCACTGGTAGCTGTGGTTAATCAAATAACCATTGAGCTTGGCCTAAGCGAGCCAGAGTCAGTGGGTTGAACACTGGGCTCAGCCTAAGTGAGCCAAAGACAGTGACTTAAACAGAGGGTGGGGCCTAAGGGCGTCGACCCTAGATATTGTGTGAAATGTTTATTGATGTTAATCTGATGATTGTGGCATGCTCATTGTCTGGATGGTTAATTATTGGTTTATTGACTGATATTACTGATTATGTGAATGAAGCGGTCCATTGAGTATTTGATTAATGATTTGTAAGTTATTTGATTACTATTTTTTTATTATTATTATGCTATGCATTATAGTTTTCTTGTTGGGCCTTGGCTCACGGGTGCTACGTGGTGCAGGTAAAGGCAAGGGTTTGATGGTTCAACCATGAGTTGGAGAGCTCTGGGGGTGAGGTGTACATTGTCAGCTACTCGGCCGCCACGGTCGAGGGTTTGTACAGTGACGAAAATCTAAAATGTATATTTTTCCATTAGAGTGGCCATGTGTATTTATAACTTTTAGAATTTTTGTAAATATGTCTTTTAAACCCTGTTTTGGGATCCCATGTACTAAAGAATCATTTTAATGAGAATTATCTGTTTATGACCAAAATATTTTAAACTAAACTTGTTTATGACTATAGGATCACGTTTTCATTTGAAAGACTTGGTTAGCAAGTCTTTCACTATTTTAAACACACAGTGTAACGACTTTGGTTATCCAAGGCGTTACACTATCTGTGTTGGGTTAGCCTCGATTCCCCTTTGAGTTACTAGGTACCCAAGGAACTTTCCTGCAGTCACACCAAAAGAACATTTAGTTGGATTTAGTTTCATGTTATATTTCCTAAGAATGTCAAAATATTGTTTTAAATGGTTGATATGGTCCTCTGCAATGAGGGATTTGACGAGCATTTTGTCAATGTAGACTTTCATCGTCCTTCCCAGCAAGTCGACGAACATCTTGTTGACTAATCTCTGGTAAGTCGTTCCTGCGTTCTTCAGTCCAAATGGCGTGACCTTGTAGCAAAATATGCCCAAGTTGGCCATGAAGGTTGTCTTTTCCTGGTCGTCTGGATGCATCAGGGTCTGGTTGTATCCTGAGTATGCATCCATGAAGCTCAGAAGTTCATGACTGGTTGTGGCGTCTACCAGCATGTCTATGTGTGGTAATGGGAATGAGTCCTTTGGACACCACTTGTTGAGGTCTATGAAGTCGATGCAGACTCGCCATTTTCCATTCTTCTTCTTCACAATGACTACGTTGGCCAACCAGTCGGGATAATGCACCTCCCTCACGAACCCATTTTCAATGAGCTTTTGAACTTCTTCGCTAATGGCTTTGTTCCTTTCAGGGGAAAATTTTCTTCTTTTTTGCTTCCTTGGTGGGTAGTCTGGATCAACCTGCAATTTATGGACAATTACTTTGGGGTCAATTCTAGTCATGTCCGCATGGGACCAAGCAAAACAATCATAATGGACAGATAGAAAATCAATGAGTTTAGTTCTGATGTCAGGGTCCAATCGTGATCCGATTTGGACTTTGTGATCTGAGAAGTCTGGATGTATCTGAACTTCTTCTAACTCCTCCACGTCTAGTTGGTTCATCTGGGAGTCAGTCAGTCTGTCTTCATGGTAGTCAATCATAATTGCTATAACTGAGCAGGTTTGTCCTTCATGGTAGTCTGGTAACATGCTCTTGAGTCTTTCTGTTGGCTTTTGATTTCTTTTACTCCCCATTTAGTTGGGAACCTTAGAACTTGGTGGTATGTTGAAGGGACTGCCTCCATTTCATGTATCCATGGTCGACCTAGTATCACGTTGTAAGTAGACGGAGAGTCTACTACCAGGAATCTTGTGGACAGATTGACTCCTTCGGCATAGACAGGTAGCTCGATCTTTGATTCATCTATCCCCATTTCCCTGAGAGCACTTAAAAACAAAATGTTAGCTGAACTGCCATTATCAATAAGAATACGTTTAGTAAGACAATTAGCAATGTAAAGTGCAATAACAAGAACATCATGATGTGGGTTGAGGAGTCTGGTTGACTGTGTTGTTGAGAAATTGATGGTTTGAGCTAGTAGGTTGATGGTATTCTTCTCTATCCCGCTGGACTCTCCTATGATCCAGTTGGTATGCCTGGCATGTCTTTTGGCTGCTGAATGGGTGACTCTGCTTACCTCAGAGCCACCAGTTATTACGTTCACTGTCCGTTCATGAGTAGGTGGCATCAGCAGGGTTACTTCTCTTTGGACGACTGACATGTCTGCCTCTTGCTGGAATGTTCTTTTGCCTTTGTCTATGAACAAGTTAGTCAGGTGACCACGTCTTAAGGAAATGCACTCATCCATTCGGTGGCTGTGGTCATTTTGGAACTCACACCATTTTGTTCTATCTCGTTGGTCAGATGGAGCCCTCATCATTTCCAGCCATTTCACTTTGTCTCCGAGTCCTTTTAGTACGCCAACGACTTTGGCTGGTGAGATCGAAAGATTGTATTCTGGTATCTTTGGTCCATCTCGGAGACGTGTCTCGGACGACCGGTTGTACTCCCTCCTTCTGTTCTCTGATCTACTAGGATACGGGTATGGCTCAGATTGTCTGTCACTCTGTCGTCTGTCTACCCTTGAGTCTCTTCGAGAGTCTTTCCTTGGAAAATAGTGATAATAGTTAGCTTCATCCTCCTCCCATTTGATATGTGCCCAGGCCTTGGCGAGAACGCCTTCCATCATCTTGCAAGGATACTTGGTAAGTTCTTTGTATAGGTCTCAGTCGTAGCGAAGTCATTTGTGGAAGGCTGAGATGGTTGTGTCCTGATTACAATGGTTATAGAAACCTTCTCTTTGTTGAAGCGGCCTACGCAATCTTGTAAGGGCTCACCTCGTCGTTGAACTATGATGTAGAGGTCTTCTACAGACTTTTCAAGTTTCCTGCTACTAGCAAACTGCTCAACAAAAGTGTCAGACAATTGTGTAAAAGTAGAAATAGAATTATTAGGTAAATTAGTATACCATTGGAGGGCTGGTCCAATCAGAATAGAACCAAACCCCTTACACATGCATGCTTCCCTCATGTCACGTGGGATGGCAACAGTGAACATTCTCTGTCTGTATTGTGCGATGTGATCATCCGGGTCAAACGTCCCGTAAAACATCTTCATATTTGGGAAGTTGAACTTCTTTGGCATTTCCACTAGTGCAATGTCATCTACGAATGGAGAGTTTGCATAACAACCTGTTGCACTCTTCTTAATTGGATTCGGCATCCCAGGAATCCGTTGAATGAGCGCCTCCATCTCAGCCAACTTTCGAGCCAACTAGGGATCTTGGATTGGAAAAGAGTTTGTGGTTGCTTGGCGGGCTGGCTCGCTCATGGCTAGTTGATTCAATCTGACTGTCTGCTGCTCAGGTATATTCTGACCAACTCCAATGATGGTCTAGCTGGCTCCAACAGTAGGCTGACTAACACCTGGAACCTGCTGCTATCTGGTTCCAATGGCTGGCTGACTGGCTCATGGAATTTGCTGCTGTCCAGCTGCCGAGGCTGACTGGCTGACTCCTGGAATCTGTTGTGGTCCAGGCGCAGATGAATGTCCATGTTAAGTCTTGGTTACCTGTTCACCTGCATTGAAAATAGAATTTTGTATGTTAGACATGGTGGGTGGAGTTTGATAATTCCTTACCGAGGGTAATGGAACTGTCTGACTTGGTCCATCATTGTTAGAGGTAGGAGTGAGGTCACCCAAAGGATGCATAGGGCTAATCGAGCCTCGGAAGCGGGATGGCTAAACCTCGGTGGCTTGAGATGACATGGCCTCCATTCTTACGAGCAGGTCAGCATTCTCAGCTTCAAGCCTCCTTATTTTCTTGCGGTCTTCATTCATCTGGGTGGTAAGAGAAACGAGTTGGGCGGACAGATCAGGTGTCTCAGTCACGTCTGACATGTCTCTCAAGTGAACTCCTTGATCTCTTTGTCGATCGTCTGATTGCTAGGGCCCCACAGTGGGCGCCAAATTGTAGATTTGATTTCCTACAATTGATTAGATGGGCACCAGAAACCTGTCAAGAACAAAAAGAGAGAGACAAGAGTTCAATTGGGAGCACCGGTGAGGTGTCAGCCAAAGGGACTCCAATGCTCAAGTTAGTCAGATTGTAACGAAAGAAAATTGAAAGTAATAAAACTATGATATAAATAATGATATGGTGATGTATGTATGAGTAGTGGACTGGTCAAAGTGACGGTGGCGACGACGGCAGGACTGAATGACTCGGTCAAGTCCGGTCAGATTAGACTGACTAATTCAACTTGCTTGACTGGATCACTGAGAAAGAGAGTAGTTGTCATTTCAATAAGAGAGTAAAGAGAGTCAAGTGATTATCAGGTGTCCCCTTCTCAACCCCTGAGGGTCTTCTTTATAGTCGTTCTCTTATTTCCGTTCTGCCTTCGTCTATCTAGCCTGTCTGACCCGTTCTTAGTGGTTCCCTCCAATTTTCATGGGAAGAGGGACGTGCATTTTGGCTGCTTCAATGTCCCTGATTGACTGAATGCACCCGGACTCGAGTCTGGGTACCAGCTAGCTCGTTTGGATGGCTGAGCCCAATAACATAGGTTTGGGGCCTTACTTTCTTACTAGGCCTGGTGAGCTAGTCTGGCTGACTAGATGGGATTTAATTGTAGACAAATTTTGTCCACTACAATAATCATGCATATTTACAAATAATAATACAATAAACCAGTTATTGCCCTCCTGGCCTGTGATCAAGGCATTAAGCCATATTAGAGAATTTGGGAAGTTACAGGCACCACCTCTAAGTTCACATAGGTGAATTCTTACAACATCTTTGCTACCTTTAGAGATGCTTGTTTCACACAATTGAACTTCATTAAAATCCCTAGGCGTAACCCTCACTCGGTAGCAACCAACATTAACCATCCTTGGATGGAACTCACGACTTTGTTAGTGATGAAACTATTCACCCAATAACTTGATCTTACCCATTGAACTCTTTCCATTGATGTTCACAAGTTTGAATTTGGGTTGCCATCATTTGTGAATATATTATTGTAGGAGTTTTAGTCATATCCCTTTTGAAGCGGAACTTACTAACCTCTTCGCTAAAGGTTTTTGTAAATAGATTCGCTAAGTTCTCACTTGTCTCTATATATGAGATCGATATGATTCCTCCTCGAATCAATTGTCTCACATACTCATGTCTTAGACTTATATATCTAGACGTCTCATGCCATTATAAGCTCTTGCTAATGTGGCTTATTTATCACCATTGGGATATTCCTCGTGAAATCTCTAAGCCACTTGACATCTTTACCATTTGTCGGTAGAGCTATAAACTCATTCTATAACACCCCACGATTCGGGCACCGGGTAAACCCTAGTTCGGGTATTTTAATTCCCTGTATTATGTATTATGTTAGGGGAACATTTTATGTAACAAGAAGTTGTGATGTTGGAATGCTAGCCATGCTGTGGTAAGTGCGGTTTTTTTAAGAAACCGAGACCTTTGGTCGTGGACTGGGTCAAAAATCCTAATCGGATAAAAATCTCAGATTAATTAAATAGGAAATACTATGGCATAAAAATATTAATTTTTTCTGGCACTAGACTTTATATTCAAGCCAATAAGTTTAAGAAACTTTGATTTGAGGTTTGAATCTCAATCAACCGGGCATTAAGAATGAGAATTTCTTGCTCGAGCCTCTGAGGGCATTTTGGTCAATTTGATAAAATTACCAAAATTATGTGTTATATGAACAAATTTATTTTTGGTCACATTTATTTTATTTTAGCTTGGAGATATTTAAAAACTATAGGGTAAAATTTTTGTTAAATTTGGAGAGTGAAATTACCAAAGGGCCCTTGAGTGCATTAGAAGTGAGTAAAATGAGCAAGGGCATTAAGGTCTTTTCCAAGGGAGGAAAGAGAGAATGGGGGCGATCAAGGTTGTGCCTAGGGCTCTCATTGGTTTAACCCTAATAATTCCACTCTTACACAACTAATCATTTTTTTTTTAAATTTCCTTTGCTCTCAAGAAAACAAAAAGCACCTCTTCTATTTCCTCTCCCCTAAAACTGAACCCTAGCCCCATCTACTCTCCATTTTTTGCCATTTTCTATCCATGAGACAAGGACACTCTTTCCCCATTGAAGGAGGGAGGAGCTCAAGAGCACACTAAGAAGGGTAAGTTTCGAACCCTACTCCACTTTTCTCCTTTCTTTCTCTTCAAACCCAAAACCCTAAGGGTTATGTTGCATGCATGCGATCTTAAGTCATGCATGTGATCTAATAGTCATGCATGGCTTTGATCTTGTGTTCTAGGGTTCAATATTGGTGGTTCTAGGAGGATCTCAAAGATTTGAAGCTTGTTGATGTTTTAGTGAGAACAAAGGTAAAGATTTTAGAGTTTTGGCAATTTTTCACGCATCTCCATCTTCTACCCTAACATTTTTTTTTTTTAAATCTGCATGTGGAACCTTGGGGCTCGATTTGAGTGTATAGAACACAAGGAGGAAGTTTGAAAGGCTAAGGGAACCTATCTCCAAGCTAAAACCATCAAAGGTAGATTTTTGGTTAGTTCTTGAGCATTTTTTGTTATTGATATAGATCTAGTTGTATAGGTTGTTTTGTTGGTTTTTGGAGTTTATTTTATGCTTTAAGGTTAGCTTGTTTTATTTTTTGATTCGCATGCATTCATGTGGCTATGATTTTGCTAGTTGTGTTTAGTTTTGCTAGAATGTGTAAAAATGCATGCTGCCAAGTTTTCATGGTCTGACTTCCAACGGGTCAGATCGTACCTACTACCTATATTTGTGGAAATAATTTATATGTTTGCATATTTTTATGATTACTTGAGTTTATGCTTTTGAAAATAAAAAGAAAATGTGTTTTCAAACCGAAGTTATGAACTTTTTGGCATATTGATGCAATCTGGAAAATTTCTGGGCAGCATGCACAGCCTAGATTGTTTTGAATATTAAACACGTTTTAGTGAGCCAACAGGCATGAAATTTGGTAAACTGTTAGTCTAAATATTTATAAGGATCACAGAAATATTTTAGAGTAAAATGAAAAATGTTTAAAGTGTAATGGTTTTTCAAAGTTTTCCCTAATAATCTGAAAACGATATTTCTGGGCAGCAAACACTGCCCAGATTGTCTTATATTTTTGAATTGGTTCCCCTATCCTAAAAATTATGAAATTTTGATAGAAACTAAATTAGATATGATTAAAGATCCTGGTAAAATTTTAGAAAAAAGTGGGCTACGATGTAACTGAAATAATTTTTCTAAGAACCCTAAAAATCTGAAGAAGAAAAAAACTCCTAGGCAGCAGGCACTGTCCAGATTTCTTTAAATGGTTTAATGGGTTTTGCCTTCCCAAAAATTTGAAACTTGGTGCGAAAATATTTAAGATAGGTATTAATTCTCTGGTAAAATTTTAGATAAAATATATCACGGTTTAAGAGTAGTAATTTTTCTAATTTACCTAAAAACGGGGAAAAATAGTAATTTCAAACCTTAACAAAAAATGAGTTTTGGGAGGTTAGTTCTCCTAACCTAAATTGAATTTTTGATGTAAGACTTCACCTAGTTCCCATCATTAGGATGCATAATACGTGAACGGGATTTAAATGGTTGTGGTTAGAGAATCTAACATTGAATATGAGCTTAAAAGTGGGATATTTATCACGTTAAAATGAATAGTGAAAAAGACAGGTTCAGAATTGGAAATGAAGTTGTTTTCAAAAATAGCTAAAGTTTTTTAAATATAAAAAATCCCAAATTAGTTTAAGGTAATTGAGAATTTATTTTTACCATTTTCTAAACTCGGGGTCCAATTGCCCTTTCTTTTCGAAAATGACGTAATAGAGATCTTAGGTTATGGATTTAAAGATGATACAAATGGAAGTTAGATTTTATAAAACCGTAAATCGAAAAGTATTATCGTTAACAGATAATAAATTGAAAAAGGTCGAAACGTGGTATTTTTGGGTAAAGAATGGAAAACGGTAAACTTCGTACTTGAGTATAAAGTGGATGGTTTTCTAAGATTAATAGTAGTTTGAAACTTCATTTATAAGTAACCAAAATATGCGTAATACGATTGAGAGAGTAGCCTAGAGATAGAATATTAAAATGCACAGCATGGAGAGCATGTTGCAGTAAGGAAGATTTTTCTCAGGAAACCGTAAATTTATTTAAAGCAGAATCTGGTCTTATATAAGAGAAATGTCTGTATAGAGTCTCTAAGAGAATTTTATTGAATGTAGCTATCGTAGAATATTAACTATAAGAATATGTCATAGTTTAATCCAAGTCACTATGTGGTTTCACTAAAGTGTTATCTAAGTGTGAAGGCTCGCTTCTGGATAGAAGGTTTCCACAAGCAAGCGCTAAAGAATCCGGGTAAGACAACTTATGATATGTTTGGCTACAACACGTTAATGACTAGTTTAGATAACTAAGTTATAAGCTAATAATTTGAAATAGTCTTAGAAGGTTTACTCAAGATCGTGGTCCTAGAGGGTTCGTATACTCATGACTAAGGTAAACAGTCCGGCTAGCTACCGCGAAGACTATGAACTCCGGCTAAACATCGGGGAACTAAGTGAGAAACTGATTCACCATCGATGACTATGTGACTAAGGATGGTTGGCCACCGCAATATGTAATAATTCTGGCTTAACACCTGTGACATAAGATTCTGGTTAAACTCTGAGACACATAAGTAAGTTGATTCCGAGTTCGGCTAGCTACCGTGACTAATATGAACTCCAGCTAGCCACCAGGGAACTAAGTGAGAAACCAGTTTGCCACCAATGACTATCTACCTAAGGTTGGTTGACCACCGCAATATGTAAGAAGTTCGGCTTAACACCCGTGACATAAGATTCCAGTTAAACTCTATGACATGTAAGTAAGTTAATTCCGGTATCAAATCTCTATGAATAAGAAAGTATGTCAAATTATTCTAGAAGTCTGGGTAACCAGTGTAACTAGTTTAAACCCGTCGACGCTATGGTAAGAAATGTTAAGATGTACTAAGAAATCTTAAGCTATGTTGAAGGTTCCTCTGGAACCCTAAGTAAGTATGCATGTTAAGATACAAATGAGTAAGTAAGTATGTATGTTAAGATACGAATGAGTAAGTAAGTTTGTATGTTATGATACGAATGACTAAGTAAGTATGTATGTTATGATACAACTGAGTAAGTAAGTATGTATGTTACCAGTTAAGACTGTATGTATGCTCTGGGATTTTTTGCGTGCAGGTGTACTTTTAGGATACAAATTTTGGTTATGAGGCATGACCATAAGTTTTCTAGGACGTTCTCACGTTCTTAAATTGTATGTTAGGGTTCGATTTCATCAGAATCCTATTCTTTGTTGATTATCTACCTACTTATAGTTAGTTAAGTTCTTGCTCTGTCATGTGGTTATGTTTGTTAAGTTGTCCTTACTAAGTGTTTTGCTTACCTAGTTGTTTCATGTTGTAGGTAAGCTTAAAGCCAAAGTGGATCAGTGGGCGTTGGAGTTTATCTGCGAGGATGTGCATGTGGACCGACCTTTTGGGAATTTATGTTTTGGAGACTAGAACCCATATGATAACTAAGAAATTATTTTGGGCTTGTTAAATGTTTTTAAAATATGACATTATAATTTTCTTTTAAGTATGCGCATACTTCCGAACTCTTGCATGTTTTGAAAAAAAAAATTATATGGATTTTCAATTAGCATATTTTAGAAAATGGTTATGTTTTTTCGCAAATTATGTTAAGAGATTTTATGGAATGTTACACATTCTCCATGGTTGAGTGTAATATATGTTTGTTTGTTTGGGCCCCTAGAAATCAGTCCTCTTTTGAGCATAAACACCCAACCACTTGTGGAGAGATTATCTCCTACACTTGATATCCAACTCGCATCGGAATATCTTTCAAGTATCTTCGGGAACTTTGAATATTGGAGGCCTAGCTTCTTGGTACTTTTAAGGTGCCCTAGAACTCTCTCAATCACTTTCCAATTTTCCATACTTGGATTGCTAGTAAACCTACTTACTTTACTAACCTCTATACCATTGTTATTTTTAAGGCATAACCTTCACTATTTCTTCTCACTTTTATACTAAAGAAGGTATTGACCTCTCAAAGGTCCTTCATTTAGAAAGTGGAAGATAGAAACATCTTCATTTGTATTATGCCTCTCATCTCATTACTCAAAATCGATAATCATCAATATATAGGCACACCAAGATGATTGTTGAAACATTTTTTTATCATCTTTATTATTAAAAAAAAAAAGAATAAAAAAATCGGCCAGAAAAAAAAAGAAAAAAGAAAAAGAAAAATAATATATCCAATAACCACTCACCACTCACCACTCTCCTCTACTCCACTTCCTTCATTTTCTGATCAAATTATTGTAAAATTGAGTCTATAAAAGGGGAAAAGAAAATCAAACAAAGGGGGGGAAAGAGAGTGAATAGAAAACTCTTGTTAAAATTGTGAGAGAAATACTACGAAAAAAAAATACAAGAGAGAAATTAAGAAAAAAATTTAGAGAGTTAAGATTTTCTATCTTCAAGAATTCTAAAAAATGAGTACTAGGGCTTGCCCTTATTTTCTTCTCAGTATTCCAAGCATCTTTTCTTTTCCACTGATTTTCTTCTTTGATCTTTGGTCCACTTAGACCTAGACTTTATAGGCCTACAAAATGTTTGCAAAAGTGAGATATAGCCAAAGGGGAAAGGGGAAATCTTGATTTCTATGTTGTTATGTTGTCCAAATCTCTCCTGAAGTTAAAGCTGATTTTCATGTTGTTCATGGTCCACTTTGACCTAGGCTTTGTAAGCCAAAAAAAATGTCTTCAAAAGTGAGATATAGCCATGGAGAACATGATAAATCATAAAATTCACATGCCATTATGATGTCTAATTTCTCCTAAAATCAAAGATAATTTTCTATTTTTCATGGTCCACTCCACCTTGACCTAGGCTTTGTAAGCCGCAAAAGGTCTCCAAAAGTGAGATATAGTCATGGATAATATGATAAACATAAAATTCACATTTGATTATGCTGTCAAAATTTTCTTAAAATATAAATTTTGCTAAAGAGTAACATCATAAAAGAAAAATTAAAACTTGCCAAAATCCAATGCCTCACTGAAATTATCAAAGCCTAAGAATGTAGAATTCTAATTAGCTAAAATATCGGTTGATCTAGTTTCTCTAATTATTAGGCAAGGCCCAAAAGAAATATGTTTCGTCAAAGTACTCTTGCTAAAAAAAAAGAGGCATATTCAATATGCAGAAACTTCATTGAATGCATATTTATGTTTACAAAGCAATGCTTAGTCTTATGAAAAAGAATTAAAGTTAAACTAAGTCAACATAATTATTTTAATGGTTTAAAGCCTGCATAAAGCCCTTTTTCAAGGGAAATCTCACATTCTATGCATCATAGAGGGTGCTAATTAAAAAAAAATACTAGGCATATTAAAGATTTCAAAATATTGCCACTCTTTTACACTCTACCCAAAATACCATTGTCATTTTTCTCTCACTTTTCACTTCTCTCTTCTTTCTTCTCTCTTCCCTCTCTCTCTCTGTAATATCCGCCCTTGCATTTCATGGGTATTGTGGTAATTTTGGTCTGTGAGGGAAATTTGGTAATTTATGTTGATGCATATGTGAATTATTTTTTTTATTATTTCATGATAATATGAGATTTATTTCATGATTATGATATGTGTATATGACAGCAGCAAAACATGGTTCCTTCAAGTATCAATGGCTTAAGTGCCAAAGATATTAGAAATTAGGGGTTAAAGTATAATTATGAATCTTGTGGTAAAGATTGTAAATTTCATAAGTCAAAACTATTAGTTTAAGGGGAAATTACAAATAAAGACTTGATCCTAATTATGATAGGGTTAGAATTAGGGGTAAATTTATCTTTTGGATTTTGGGTTAGTATTTGCAAACTAAAATAAAATTAGGATTAAATTTATCATATTATCTTCAGTCATTGTATCGATCAAAGCAAGGATTCTCTTTGAGGTTGAGATCTAGAAGGTTGGAGAACTAAGAATCAACTTGAAGGTAAGATATTATTACTCTTTACAATCTAGGTCATGTTTATGATTGTTCTTGGAATTTAAGGGTAGTTGATATGAATTAGTTCGTATAATTTCATGTTAGGGTATTTTATGAATATGTTTTAATGTTATATCATACTATGGAAGAATTAATGATGAAATAAGGACTGGCTTTGGGATATATGTTCATAACTTAGGAAGAATAATTTTTATTGCATAAGAATTGTTAGAGTTATTGAGTTAGGGAATTTTCATGAATTTTTTATATTTTATTGATTTCTAATAATTGTATTATGATATATAGGGATTCAAGATGAGAAAAATGCAAACAAAAAAATCGTTCAAATCATATTTAAATTGAGAGAGTTATGGTTGTTTGAAGATCAGTCGTGATCTAGGTTCTCCGTCGGGTGCGACCGCACCCAAGGGTAGCGCGACCACGCTACATGCCCAGAAAATATGTTTTTTTCCTCATTTTAATGGTCTTGGTTGGGTCTTTGATGGTATAGTTTAAGGGCTTTCTATTTGGGGATTTTAGGACTTTCTTAAGGACATTTTAAGGTTGTTAGAAGCCCTAGAATGTCTAAGAGAGGTTGCATAAGTCTAATATGATGTATGGTCTCTAAGTGCAAGCTTGCATGTTGTTTGGCTTAGGACTTGCTAAAGGATACTTGAATGGAACAAGGAACATATTTTGGAGCGTTGTTGGACCTGAGGCACGAAGAGTGGTCACTGTAACACAGGGTGTGCATTTGAAGGCACAAATTTATGTATATGTGATCTAATTAAGTTTATGTATGTTATGGTTATGGTTATGATTTTGTTATGTATGTTATGAGTTAATGAATATTGCATGTTTATGTACGTTGTTGCATGCTTACATTGATATGGGTGTGAATACACTTGAGCAGAGTTGTTATGACCTATGTCTATGTTATGGCATTGTTTGGTGTTTGGTAAAATGTTGGGCAGGGTAGTTATCGAAACACGTAAGTGTCCGTGGCCGTGGAGGTTTAGGGTGGGACGCCACTCGCTACTATAAATTGTCAACACTTTCTTACATTGTTTGTTTGCTGTATACTTGCGTGATATGCTTACGTTATGAAAATGCATGTTTATGTTACGATAAATTGCATGTGTTCCGTTATGATAAAATGCATGCTTACGTTTCTCGTGCTTAGTTGCACACTTGACATGGTTAGCACTAGTTTACGATTGGTATGACATCGGTAATACATATTACGATTGTAGGATGAAATGCTATGGTACGGTACGATTATGAAATAATTATGATGTGTTATGGTATGTTAAGTTATGCTATGTGAATGATGTGTGTAATGACCCAACTACTCTAGACTTTTGGACCAATAACGAAACTATACATACAAATCCTTAATAAAGCTTACATTGCGAAAATACCATAATTTTATTAGGAAACTTGTAAAAATAAGAGTTACTTACAAAAATATCAAGAAGGATATGGGATCCCATTGTTTGAAAAACAAAACATAACATGATTTATAATAAAAAGGGATTACATAATAAGTGCGGAAAAATACATATAAAGACCATAAAACAAGACTACATCCTCGAAAATCGAACTCTCGACTCCTTGAATCCATTCACCACCGATACACATTCTCCCAAGCATCCATGAATCTTACCACCGCTAAAGCTATTTTCCTACACATATAAACAAAAAAGGAATGAGCCTAATGCCCAGCAAGAAAAATCTAACACATAGTTCATATACATAATTTCATAAGAAACATAAAAAAACTTAACATAACACTTTAACATACACATACTATAATGGCCATTATTACTTGGGGTCCCATAGACTAAACAAGTCATATGCCCATGAGATTAGTGGGGTCCTACTAGCTAAGTAGGTCATATGCCCATAATCTATTTGGGATCTTGTTAGTCATATGGGTCATATGCCCAAGCCTACAAACATACATATTCATAACATATTTCATAACATAAAACATAAGATAACATAAGCATGTAACATATAGATTCTATCCTATTTTCCTTACCAAAGTTACCGGGATAAGAGGACAGCGTTGGGACTTTTGGAACACTCCAAAAACTTATGTGCAAGTTCTTAGATTTCCTTGAAGACTTGTAAGACCAATCTACACCTCAAACTGAAATACTATAAAACCTTACTTCCCAAAGTGTTTGATAAGCTTATGATGATCAAGCTTATGATTCCCCAACCCAGGTGTTTACACTCTCACACTCACTTAGCACTTGCGGCCTCTAAACTTAGAGTAAAAGGTGAATAATGGCTGGGTACTAGGTCCTATTTATAGAGTTTAGGAATGAAAGGATCTTAATTTTACTTGAATAAAAATAATAGCTTTTTAGGTGAAAATAATTTGAATAATCGTTCAGCAGAGGCTGAAGACTCGTTCAAAAAGGTGCTGGACTTATCAAGAGGTTAAATGGCTAAATGGAAAACAAATTCAAAATGTTTCAAAATATGCTGAAGGAGGCGATATATCGCCCCCTGTAGGCGATATATCGCCTGGGCCAGTATGCCCGAGGCTGTCGTGCATCGTCTCGTGTTTTCCGTATCTACGTGCTGCGATATATCGCCCCCTATAGCTGCGATATATCGGCACACGCTGATTAATTAAACACGAAATTACACATTTTTAGCTAAGTTTGAATGGAGTAAACAGCCTTGACTAAGCCCTCAACGTGTTCAAAGCTGCTGACTGACCTTATAGCATTCAAACTTTTACCCTTATTAAATTAAATCCTCAAAATACTTAATCCTTAATCATCCATACATAACATGTGCTTATAATCCTATTGGTCCTTATCTAAACCTTATAGTATAATAAATATTATCCTTAATATCAGTCATATAATCAAACCTTAGGTTAACATTAATATTCTTAAACTATAGGTTAAACTTAGAAAATCTACAAGTACTACTATGAGTGTCCAAATAATTCCCGGTCTGAACCAAAAATCCACATTTACAAAGATAATGCTATAAATACTATAATACTACTATCTAACTAGCTAAGTAAAGTTCTTGGACTCTACAATGTGATACGATATGAATTATTATTGAACTCTACATACATTAAGGTATAAATTATGAGTAGTATATGAATTAGGTTGTGATAGTTTGAATTAGTTTATGTTTTATCTTTTATGTTTATGTTTTCTGTTTGAGCTTTGGGGTTGTGACCTCTTCTCGCTGGGCGTTAGCTCACAGGTACTCTGTGTTGCAGGTAAGGGCAAAAGCATAGTAGATGAGGCAATGAGTTGGCGCATACTCGGTTCGATGTGTGCATGTCGTGATTGGTTGACCTAGGGGTCAAGGGGTTGCTACTTATGTATTATTGTTATAAAGTTTTTTAAACCTTTGGTTTATGTTGTGTCTTAAACGTGTATTTTTACTTACGTCGTACATGTGAAACATGATTTATTTTAAATATCGAGATCTCAAGTTGCATATTTTGTAAAAGGTGTTAATTCATTTTTATATCAATAAAAGTTTCGTTTTTTTAGAGATTCATGTAAACATTAATTTACTTAAATATGAAGTATTTAGTAAATTAAAGGGTTTTAAGTCGAGTCGTGACACTCTCTCTCACCTCACGACACCACCACCCACAACAACAACGCCACCACCAACACCAGAAAAACCTCCATAACTTCGGCCACCTTGTAGAGAAAAACACAATATACCCAAAGAAACATACATTTTGATGATTCTTTGAGTAGAAATTTGTGGGTAATTAATAGTTTCTCAAATATAATGATGTTTCTTTCACTTAAGACACTAAATACTGCATTTTGAACAGATATGAGCATGATTTTTTGGTTTTTTTGTGATTTTTTTCAGATCTGTAACTCTGGAATATGCAGAAAATCGACCTAGCTCGATGGTGCTCGATGCAATTCTTGCAAGAGACATAATTGTTCACTCGGGTGTCCGGTTGGGGTGATATTTTTTTTTTTTGATATTTTTTCAATATCTACACGTTTGGAATGCTAATAGCACATTTTTGAAGTGTAACACTTGAAACAAATACAAAAATGCAAACATACCTCATGTTTAAGACATGTTTTGGTATGTTTTCAAGTTTTAAACTTCCCAACTGTGCATATGAGCGCATCAAACGTGTAGATCTTGAAATACCAAATCCATAAACGCGGCTGGTGCATTGGTAAGACCAAAAGACATAACTAAGAACTCGTAATGTCCATAACGAGTTCTAAAGGTTGTCTTAGGAATATCTTCTCCCTTTACCTTGAGCTGATGATACCCGAACCGTAAATCAATCTTTGAAAATACAGTCGCACCTTGGAGTTGATCAAATAAGTCGTCGATCCGAGGTAGCGGGTACTTTTTCTTAATCGTTATTTTGTTCAGCTCGCGATAGTCTATGCATATCTTCATGCTTCCGTCCTTTTTCTTCACGAATAGCACCGGTGCTCCCCATGGTGTATGGCTCGGCCTAATAAAACCCAAGTCTAGGAGTTCTTGTAGTTGCGTCTTTAACTCCTTGAGTTCCGTAGGTTCCATTCGATATGGTGCCTTAGAGATAGGCTCGGTGCCCGGTACTAATTCTATCGTGAAGTCAATTTCCCGAGTCGGCGGCAATCCTGGCAAGTCATCGGGAAATACCTCTGGGAATTCTCTTACAATACGGACATCTCCAACCTTAAGTGGTGTCTCCTTTACCACATCTGTGATGCTGGCTAAGAACGCTTGACATCCTTTTTCCATCATTTTTAAGCTTTGAGAGATGATACTAACGGGGTGCGTAATCCTAAAGCTTGTCCCATGAAGCGTAGTTTCTGGCCGTCAGGAGTCTCGAACATCACCTTCTTACGTTTGCAGTCGATGGTTGCACCATGCCGTGCTAGCCAGTCCATGCCTAGTATCACGTCAAAGTCCTTGATCACAGTTCTATCAGGTCTCCTTCTAGTTCTACGTCCTCAATCTTGATTGGTACGCCTCGTACTATCCGTGATGATAGAACTACTTTGCCCGAAGGCAACTCGGTTACAAACCTAGTTCTAAATCTTTCACAAGGTTTGTCTAGTTTTTCTATCATTCCTAACGAGATATACGAATGAGTGGCTCCCGAATCAAATAATACATAGCATATATTATTGAGGATAGAAACCTGACCTATTACCACCTTATTGCTAGCATCAGCCTCTCCTTGGGTTAAGGCAAAAACCCTAGCAAGAACCATCTTGTCGTCCTTCTTCCCTTCTGGCTTGCGTTGAGGACAATCTCTTTTCCGATGTCCTTCCTGACCACAGTTAAAACATTCCTTGGTGTTTGTGTGGCATTCTCCAGGATGTTTCTTTTGACACTTAGCACATGGCGGGTATTCCACATAACCCGGCCTATTTCCCCCATTATTTGTCCGTGCCCTCTTATCGCTGTCAGATTGCTTGTTATCAGGATGCCTTCTCTTCTGACCGTTATTGTTGTTGCCGGACTAATTGTTGCTATTATGGTTGTTGTTCCGACTGGTCTGAGGTTGACTCTGCTGTCTAGGCTCAGGCTTACTGGCTTCTTCTTTACTTACATTAGCCTACAGCCTCTCTACTTCTATTGTCGTCTCTAGAACGTCGACATACGTAGTATTCCCCAGGTTTGCTAGCTTAACCCCCATCTCGATCTTCGATCGAAGTCCTCTAATGAACTTAGACACCCTCAGATAGTCAGTAGGAACCATTTCTAGAGCAAACTTAGCTAGGCGGTCGAACTGTTGAGCCTACTCTGCCACTGATAAACTACCTTGTTTTAAGTTGGCGAACTCCTCAACTCTTGAAGCGAGTACAGTCGAATTGTAATACTTCTTGTGGAACAGCTCCACAAATCGAGTCCATGTCATGGTGGCAACATCATGCGATTGTTGGACCAAGTCCCACCATATCATGGCATCCTTCTTGAACAACGATGAGACGCAGGATATACGGTCCGCATTACTGAGATTCATGTGCGTCAGAATCGGCTCCACATTCCTTAGCCACTCTTCTGCCTCAAAGGGGTCTGTAGCCCCTTCGAAGTTTGGAGCGTGCTTCTGGTGGAACATCTCAAAAACTAGCTCCATGTGATGTACTGGATACGGCGCGTAGTTCGCCACTGGCCATCCCCCATATGGACCAACTTGTTAAGGTGCTGAGGCCATTTGTTGTGGTTGTGGCTGCGGTGGAGGCGGAGGCTGAGTCTGGGGCTGAGCATGTTGTCGTTGTTGCTGCAAAAGTTCCTCGACTTGTTGTCGCAGTCTGGCGATCTCTGCAGTGCTGTCAGCTGGCGGTGCCGGTGCGTTGCGGCTGGCAGTAGCACGCACTCCCCTTCTACGAACTGGAGGGGCTTCATTGCTCACTGGAGCAGCGTTGGAGGCGTTTCCGTTGGTGCGTGCAGATCTTCGGAGCGACATTGCAGCAGAGTTCTAACAGTTGAAAGAAACATGTTAGAACTTTACCTAATAGGCTCTAAGGCAAAAACTTATTCTAAAACAAACATATCTCGGACCTATTAATTATGACTTCTTATGAAAATTATATAAGTCTTCTTTATTTTTTAGAGTGGGTTTCTATACTTAAAACAACAAGCCATTTTTATTATTTCTAAGTTTGTTTCTAATCATCCTATATGATTTAATTCTCAGACTCGAAACTCATCTTTGTTCCAAAGTTAACCATATTGAGGGAGGGCTGGGATCAGTAAAATCGCTCCCACTACTATGGCCCCCTAACTCTCAATATAGAAACTTGGTTCATTGATTTGTATCCACCCTCACCGAACTTAGTCATTATTTATTTTATTTATTATTTATTATGATTACGAAATAAAAATCAAACTCATACATGATAACAAAATAACATGATATTAATTTGGAAAAGAGTTTTCACTAATTACAACCATAAAACAAACAATAAATAAAACAAACAATGAAATTAACTATTCTAAAAATCAGGATCTTCTACATCTGATTCTTCATCTAGCATATCATCATCTAACTCTTCATAGTCTTCATTATCATGTGCCTCAAAATGTCCTCGAGGAAGGTTCGTAAAAATCCTAGGCTTTTGCTCATTTGTAAACTGAAATTCTGATTTTGAAGTGAACCTAATTAAGAGAAAGTAATATCGCATTGCTACTGGCAGTTCATCTTCATCATCCATTGTTTCCATATTTCCTCTAAGGCTGCAATTACGGGATGAAAATCTCTAAATAATCTAATTACTAAAACGTATTGTTCCGTTGCTCTCATCATGATTTGCTTAGATTCTTGAAGGTGACCTATTTCTTTGTGGAACAAAAGCAGTCTCCGAGTGATTCTCTCTAGTGTTCCTATGGTGTTTCTCGGTTCTCTTATTCTCTTTAAAGCCTTAATGGCTCGGATATCCTCATAGGTTAATGCTCCGTTCATACTTAACTGAAAACATAAATGCTAAAATCGTTAGCTATACATATAAGCATAATAACTATAACTTAAATACTTCCTTGGCGGTCAGATTCGGAGCTTTGAGTGTGTGTATCGAGGAGAACTTCATGTGAATGAACCGTTTGCTCAGATACTAACTGTAATGACCCAACTACTCTAGACTTTGGACCATTAATGACTACTATACATAGACACTAATCTTTAATAAAACTCACAAGTGAAATAATCATAACTTCATTAAAACTTGTAAGACAAATGTTAAACTACATAAAATTTAAAGTAGGATATGGGATCCCATTGTTTTTAAAATATAAACATTACATAACTTTAAATAAATGGGTTACAAAATAAAGTGCGAAAAATACATATAAAGCATAATTTTTAAAAGACTAAGAAGTGACTTCATCCTCGAATCGAACGTTCAATCCACCGATTCCATCCTGCCTCAATACACAACCCCCAAGCTACCAAGAACCTTACCGCCACCATAGCTATTTTCCTGCACATATAAACATAAAGGAATGAGCCTAATGCCCAGCAAGGAAAATCTAACACATAAATCATATACATAAAATTCATATCGCAACATATACTAAAACGTATCATAAACATATGTCACATATACTATAATGGTCATTACTACTTGGGGCTCGTAAACTAAACAAGTCATATGCCCATTAGATTTGTGGGGCTTGCTAGCTAAGCAAGTCATATGCCCATAAATTTGTTGGGGCTTGTTAGTCATACAAGTCATATGCCCAAGTCTACAAACATACATAATATAACATATAACATATAACATATAACATAACACATAAATCATAAGATAACATATAACATAACATATAAAATCCTATCCTATTTTCCTTACCAAATATACCGGGATATGAGAACAGGATTGGGACTTTGGAATACTCCTAAAAACCATCAAAGAAAGGTGAGTATACTAAAGAAAAAGGGATGAAAAGAATGGACGAACTATACCATCAAGAATATACTTACCAAAAATCTTACGTTCAAGATCTTAGATAAGATAACCAAGAATAAAGAATAGAGCTAGGATTTTGAGTAGAAAACTATAAGAATAACATAGAAATGAACTAGAATAATGAATACCTTGAAGGCTTCTATCACCGAACTACACCTCGAACCAAAAAATACTATGAAACTTACTTCCCGAGTGTTTATTAAGCTTATAAAGTTAAAGCTTATATTCCCAACCCAAGTGTTTAAGCTCTCAAAAATAACCTAGCAGCTTGCAGACTCTGAACTTAGCTTGATGAATGAATAAATGGTTGGGTACTAGATCCTATTTATAGAGTTCAAGAATGAAAAGATCTTCATTTAACTTGAATAAAATAATAGATTTTTAAGTGAAAAATATTTGAATTATCGTTCAGCAGAGGCTAAACACTCGGTCAGAAAGATGTTGGACTTATCAAGAGGTTAAAGATTAAAATGAGCTCGGTTTTAAAAACATTCAAAAATCCTTCAAATGAGCCGATATATCGCCCCTAGTAGGCGATATATCGCCTGGGCTAATATGCCTGAGGCTCGTCGAGGTGGTCGTGCGAAGTTACGTGTTTTCGTATCCCCGTATGGAGATATATCGCCCCCTATAGCTGCAATATATCGGCACACGCTGAAATATTAAACACGAAATTGCACATTTTCAGCCTAATTTGAATTGAGTAAACAGTCTTGACTAAGTCCTCTAACGATTTCAAAGCTGCTGACAGACCCTAGGATATTCAAATATTGATCTTAATAAACTTATTCCTCAAAAATATTTAATTATCATTAAACATACACAAGACAAGTGTTACTATCTTATTGGGTCTATTTAAACCTAATAATATAATAAATATCACCATCAATATCAGTCATATTAATCAAACCTTAGGTTAAAATTAATATTCTCAAACTATAGGTTAAACTTAGAAAATCTACAAGTGTTACTACGAGTGTCCAACTAAATCCCGATTTGAACCAAAATCCACAGTCATAAAAATACTATAACTATTACTATTGTTACTACTATCTAACTAGCTAAGTAAAGTTCTTGGACACTACAGTTACACTTCAAAATTGTTCATGTGAGCATGTCAAATGTGTAGATCTTGAAAAAATACCCAAAATAAAAAAAATCATCCCAAACGGACACCCAAGTAAAAAATTATGTCTCTTGTAAGAATTGCATCGAGCACCATCGAACTACCATCAAGCAAAGTATATTTTCATGAAAAATCATGATTTTGAAGGCCCAATCGAGCTAGCATCAAGCACCATCAAACCACCATCGAGTAAGGTCGATTTTCTGCAGATTTCAGAGTTTCAGATCTGAAAAAAATATATCGCAAAAAAACCCAAAAATCATGCAGATTTTTGAGAGAAAGTAAAAGTTTACCAACAATAAGGTTATGACTCTTTTGTGTTTGGAGATTTCAATGGCAAGTTCACGTTGTTTTCTCCTACTAAATTTGTCACTTGAAGATTTCAACAATAATAATAAAAATCCTCATAAAATCATGGTGTCAACCAAGAGGCTAATAATGAATTGAAAAGAAAAATTGGAATATGAAGCAACAAGAAAATATTCCAATTAAAGTTAAGTGTTACAAAATATAAAAAATGACTATAAACACAAGTCATCATATTTTTGTCAAAATATACTTCTCTCAAATGTTATTAGATTCGATTCCAAACTAATATTCAAATTACTTTCATTAAAGACACAAAGTCTAAAGTAAATTTGAATGTAATTTTACAATTCTTATCCAAATAGAATTGAAGTCCAATATCTCCAAACTTATTCATGTGATATAAAAAAAATTGAGTTTCAACTCAAAACAAACTCAAAGTCTCCAAAGAATACAAAGATACAAAACTTCCTCTAAAAGATACGTAGGCAACCTAATTGCTAAGGTTAGGTACAGTCACAAGCTCTCCAAGTTACTCAATGAGGTCATTCACCTCAAATTTCCCAAATGAGGTCATTCACCTCAACCCCCACCTCAAATGGTAAGAATTTCAAAGTGAGTTAATTCTTCACAAAATTCTCAAATATACAAAAATCAATGAACTACGTTCGACTTGATTCCTCTAGAGGATACATAGGCAACCTAATTGCTAAGGTTATGTACAGTCACAAGCTCTCCAAGTTACTCAATGAGGTCATTCACCTCAACCCTCACCTCAAATGGTAAGAATTTTCAAAGTTAGTTAATTCTTCACAAAATTCTCAAATATACAAAAATCAATGAACTACGTTCGACTTGATTCCTCTAAAGGATATGTAGGAAACCTAATTGCTAAGGTTAGGTATAGTCACAAGCTCCCCAAATTTCTCAAAGAGGACATTCACCTCAAACTTCCCAAACGAGGTCATTCACCTCAAAAATCCCAAGTAAGGTTATTCACCTCATACCCCTACCTCAAATGGTGAGAATTTCCAATCGAGTTAATTCTTCCCAAAATTCTCAAAGATACAAAAATCAATGAACTACGTTTGACTTGATTCATTTAAAGGATTTGTAGGCAACTTAGTTGCTAAAGCTAAGTGCAGTCACAATTACCACAAATTCCCAATGTTCTCAAATATCAAACACAACTCTCAAAATTACATAAAAGGCCATCCACCTCAAAAAAATTCCTAGCTTTCAAACATCAAATAATTCCATGATATGGTCTTCTACCAGAATTCATAGATGTCTAAATTACCATGGATTCCTAAATGGTCATTCGTTGGAATTCTTCCACTCACTTTCTAAAATATCACATTCAGAACTACAAGTGGCTTGATCCCTCAACTGGGTATGTAGGCAGCTCATTCAACCAAATTTACTGAGTTCAGCCACAATTCCAAATTCACCCAAATTTTCCTAAAATTACATAAGTAATTAATCTCATTGTAATTGGATTCAAAAGATGTTCCTTTTAATAAAATGATTGTAATTATGAGATTATTCTTATAGTCTTGGATAGGTCGAACTCAAATTAATAAACGTTTATGATATTAAATTGGCATAGGTGAAATTGTGTTTAGCATTAATTTTAATATTTTAAAATGTGAAATTTTTGTCTAACAATGACATAGTCATCACAAGTCTTAGAGTATAAGCATTTGTCCATTATTGTGTCTACACCCATCCGAAAAAATAGCTTTATCAAACTTCTCATGCCATTATTTTGGTGCCCGTTTTAAACCATATAATGATTTAACAAGCATACACACTTTATGTTCATTTCTCCTTAGAAAAAAACCCTCTGATTGTTCCATATAAATCTCATCATTGAGATCTCTATTTAGAAATGTCATTTGGACATCCATTTGATGAACATAAATGTTGTATATTGATGATAAGGCAAACAAAATCTTTTTATGGTTGTCCTAGTAGTCAGTGCATATGTGTCAAAATAATCGATTCATTCATTTTGTTTAAACCCTTTAGCTACTCATCCAGCTATGAAGGTTTGTATGTGCCATCAGTGTGATATTTCCTCTGAAATATCCACTTTCACCCAATTGTTTTCTTAAACCTTGTGGAAGGTCTGCCGATTCCCATGTGTGGTTTGACATAATTGAATTAACTTCATCATTTATTGCCTCTTTCCAAAAACAGTCTCTCAAAGACATTGCTTCTTGGTTGGTTTTGGGATCATCCTCAACTTAAAGAATCATAGGAAATTTCCATGTGGCTTCTTCAAGTCTACTGTAGAGTGTCTCTACTTGAGAACATTTCTCAATCAATCTGAACTCTTTAAGTCATTGGCTTTTCCGAGGCAACATAGGTTGCTCATTAACCTTTGGATCTTTCTCTTTAAGAGATTTTCCAACACTTGTGGGTTCTTGAGAGTTGTTATCACAATATAACATATTCTCAAAGAACTGCACTTCTCTTGATTCAATTATCACATTAGACTCCAAGTATAATAGCCTATAGGTCATGCTATTTGAGGCATAGCCTACAAATGCACACTTTATGGCCCTTGGACCCAACTTGATCCTTTTAGGCTCTATGCTATTGTAATAAGCAAGCCCCCCCCCCCCCCCCCCCCCCAACACTTTAAGATAGCATATATTAGGCTTATTTCCTCTCCATAACTCATATGGAGACACATTATTCTTTTCATAGGAATTTGATTCAATGTATGACACGTAGCAAGCAAAGCTTCACCCCACAAATTATAACACAATTTAGTATGTAAAAGCATAGAGTTAATCATCTCAAGATAAGTCATATTCTTTCCTTCATACATTCCATTTTTTTGTGGAGTGTATGGTGCAGTGCATTCATGTATAATTTCATGTTGTTCATAAAACATATTGAAATCATTTGAAAAGTATTCACCACCTCTATCACTTCTAAGAGTCTTTATTTTCCTTTCCAATTGATTTTCTACTTCAGCTTTATAGATTTTAAATGCATTAAATGTATCATCCTTACTCTTGAGCAAATACACATAAGTATACCTAGAGCAATCATCTATAAAAGTCATAAAATATCTATATCATCCTTTAGTCAACATGTCATTTAATTCACATAAATCACTATGTATTAAATTTAGCAAGTTTGAACATCTATCAACACTTGGAAAAGGTCTATTTACCATTTTAGATTTAACACATAATTCACATTTATCATGCTCATTCACATCACAATTAATCAATTCACATTTAACAATATTTTAATTGTGCTATAACCTATACGAGCAAGTCTATTATGCCACTAAGTAATAAAATTAGAATTAACCACATTGCAAGATTTAGATGTCATATCATCATTGTCACTATCAAGAGTACAAAGTTTGATCATTCCATCACATGAATAACCATTTCCCACAAAAGTGCCCAATTTAGTCAAATTGAGTTTAACGAATTCAAACTCCATTTTGATACTATATTTACTCAATAAAATTCCACTCATAATGATTCTAGTCATATCAGGAACATATAAAATATTAGTTAGGGTCACTTTCTTTCCATTAGTGAAGAACACATCAATGCAGCCATTTCCAAGTACCTTGGATCTATTTTCATTTCTTATTTGGACTTCAAGTCCCACCTTTGCACTTTCAAAGGCTTTGAAAATAGTTTTATCATAGGTTGCATGAATGGTGGCACAAGTATCATACCACCATCATTGCACCTTTCATTGGGTTGCATTAACTTCACTCAAGGTTGCAATGATCTCAAAATCAAAATGCATTGGTCTTGGTATCTTTACTTAGGTTTGCAATAATCTCAACATCAAATGCATTGACCTTAGTATCTTCACTTTCTTTTGCAATGATTTCATCATCAATTGCATTGACATGTTCATCTTCTCTTAAGGTTGCATTAGTCTCATCACTACATGCATGAACCATGTCAATTCTCTTTAGGGTTATCATACATTCCTCATCGAATGTATTATTCTCAATTAGGCTTACAATGCATTCCTCATTAAATGCATTAAATTTAATCAAAGTCACAAAGTTCTCATCATCAATTAAAGTGACCAAATTAAATTTATTTAGAAGTACAATGATCTCAACATCAATTGTCTTCACTCTAATCTCATTGTGGTTAATTTTCCATTTACCATATCTCACATGATGATCAATAATTTTACAAACAAAACAATTATAACAATAACCCTTGAATTTTTTGTTAACATTCACCATTGTACTCTTAACATAAACAATAATCTAAAACTCACAAAAATATGGCAGCAAACACATTTCATTCAAATTCTTGAAAACTACACAATTAGAAATAAGGAATTTGATGATACCAATCTCCTTAAGCATGTAATCTCTTTGAGTTGTCTCATCCTTTGTTGATGAAGACTTTGAATCCAAATCCACATTCATGTAGAGCATATCCAAATAGAATTTTATTTGATCTTTCATGGTTATGTGTTCAACACAAACCAAATCTTGAAGCAAGGATTTGAAGGTTGTAGAAGATGAATCAATTTTCCTCATTGTTGATTATGCAAAACACAAAAATGAAAGTAATTTGGATGTAGATTTTGATTTTTGGGAATATATGGCTTTACACTTTGCAAATCAACAATAAATAATGAGAATAATGCAATATTTTAAACCCTGGATGTTAATCAAGATCCAAATTCAAAGTATGAATACAAATCTTGATAATCAAAGAAAAATGTTCATAATATGAATGTCAATCTTGAATATAAAGAATTAAATGATTAAATGATAAAAAGATGAACTTAAATACATTTAATCATAAATACTAACAATGAAAACATAATAGAATGACAAAATGCAAGATTAGGGTTGGAGAGATACAACATTTGTATTAAGCAACTTGAATCTTCAAACTTGGGGAACTTCTAAGGCTTATACACAATAAGAATATTGTTGTCCAAAATCTCTATTCCAAGCCTTCCCTTATTGCTTGAAGCTTCAACTAAGTAGAATAAGATTTGGGATTGAACAAGCATTAAAACTCATGCAAGTCAAGCAAAATTTAATGAGTTTCTTAGAGAAAACTTTGGTCTTAGAAAGCTAGAGAGAGAAAGAGGTTAGAGAGAGAGTTGGAAAGTGTGATCAAGACTTTACAACTCTAATAACCCATATTTATAGTGTATGCATCATCATTAGTCTAACCAATAGGATTAGAGCATTTAAAACACATCATTTGGAGCATTTTACGTAAACTGTACGGACACCTATAACAACCCAGGCGACACGTCGCCTGGTCTGTCTCAGCTAGGGTTTTGAAGTCCTAGGAGACGTGCCCTCCTAGGAGGCGACACATCACCGATGTCTCTATTTTGGCACTTCAAGACTTGTCTCAAAAACATCTCCAAATGCTCCTAAACTTTTTGGGAATGTTTGGATACCTCATTGTATCACTTTCGACCCATAAAATTCACTTTTAGATGTCTTTTATACATTCTCATGTTTTCACTTCTCCTTAAGTGAAAATCGCTAAGTGTTTTGCACCTCAACGTGTAAACATTTTAACTATTATATTTAACCAATCTCAACAATGGTTCCCGAAGACTCCTTGGCACCATGTGCTAGAGAGATTCTCGAACACTTTGTCGAAAGGTTCAATGCACATGAGCTTCTCGAAAGCTCGATGAGTCCTACCAAGAGACACGTCAACGCGTTTTTCGGAGAGTGGGGTCCGCTTGGAGTACTCCTAACGAGTCTGCATGCCCACCTACCTCTGACATGACGGCTCGCCACTTTCCCATGTACAGTGTCAGCCAAGTGGCGGCACTACCACCTATATGTCCCCTTTACATTTCCCATGCCCACAGAACCACTTTCTTTCCACAAAAGAGGAGATCGTGAGGCCAAAGCAACCCAACCAACCTCCCCAAATCAAGCACAGTGACAAGTGTCATGCATCCCAAGCGTCGACTCCCATCAAATCGAAGGATTAGCATTAAGCATATTACTTAATTTTCTGTACTAATCCTTCTTTGATGCTTATAAATAGGGTAGAGATGGGTCATCTATAAGAATCTGAAACCCTATTTTTGATCCACCACTACTACCTTGGAGCAGGACTATCATCTGCCCAAATTTTAAACCCAAGAAGCTTGTGATTTCGGCAAGCCTCCGGCAATATAAGTGACTCGTGGACTAGACCTCTTTAACAACTGAACCACGTATAAACCATTGTTTCCTTTGTTCATTTTCTACAAGCATTCTCTTTATTCGACGAAAAACAGTGTCAACATCTCCTAATTAAGTTATATAATTTATTATTTTCATAAATAGTGAGATTATTAATTTATATATCAAGTGGAACTCTGAAAAACTACAATACTATAAATTTAGTAATTATTAACTGAGGACCGGATAAAAGTATAATTTAATTGAGATTATCAATTAATTGGGTATTAATTTATCAAAGTTATATTGTATTTGTAAACTAGCAAAAAAAATAGTATTACCTAAAATAGAAAGACGTAGGTCTTCGATGAGTATGGTCCTATTCTTGCCTTTACGGTTCGGCCTATCTCATTAAAGTTTGGGATGTACGGTTTGCATTTCTGATTGAATTCTAATTCTTTTATAAACATTTATTTCATTATATTAAATACTATACTATTATTTTTTTGAAATAAACTGCTCTTTATAAAACATTTAGTACCAATATAATCCTCTATCAAATAGCTTCCTATCCTCAAGATTTCAAGGCACATTGGATCGAAAAGTCACGCTCTTACACTTAGCCATACTTAAATTGACCTATTTACAGCTATGATCTCATCAAAAAACAATTGTATAACACTATTTAACCCAGTAAAATACAAACTAATGCTTCCTTGATTCAAAGCACGTTGGAAAAAATGTTGTTTCGCGTTAAGAGATGCACTGAAGCCCAATAGAGAACCCTGATTCTGCTTTGAAGATTTACCATTTGATGAAGGCAGTAGTTTTACTTGCACCATGATGATTCGTGGAAGCTCTGCATTGGCATTCTCTAAATTTGGTTTAAATCTGGTCCAAGGATGTTGCGAAGAAACCAAAGCATAGAAGGGAAAAAAAGGGTTACAGTAGAGCCAAGCTAGGCCGTGGTTGTCATCGTCTGAAATGTCTGCTACATGGGTTACAATGCAGCTAACATATCACAGGCCAGTGATGCTCCAGCGAATTCGAGTTGTAATTAGGAGATTTGTATGCAGTGAAACTTACAGGATGGCTTATGAGGGAGAGAAGAGATGGGTTTACCTGTTTCCCTTGAAAGCTTCGGCAATGATGGGAGAACAGTTGCACCCATTGTTGCAAGGCTTGCAGCCAATATATCATTTGGATTTTCAGTCAAGTTTGTATGATGTCATGAATCCACCATGGTGAGGTTTGTCGGTTAAGCAGCAAGAAATGTGCTATGTGTATGGGCTTTAAATTCGGTTCTTGTACTGAGTGAGAAAACTGTGGACCTTTTCATGTGTAAACCAATCTTAAAGACTTCCACGAAAAATGGAATGCAATCTGGACAATGCCAATATTGCTTCAAGACTTCAGGAAAAACCAGAATGCAATCTGGACATTGCTGTTGCCTTTATCACGTTGGACTTGGCTGCATCCAGCAATGGATCTGCCTCAAGGGCTTTATCAAAACAGAACTTGGCTTCCTCCCATTGACCCTCCGCAACAAATACAAGACCGAGATTGTTATAGGCAGGAGCATAGCCAGGTCGGAGTTCGAGAGACTTTGTAAACATTGCTTTGGCTCGTTCATACTGTTTCTGCTGGCGATAGAGATTTCCAAGATTGGAAAATATGGCATGCACATCATCAGTTGTGGCCAATGACAAGGCCCGCTTATATACTTCTTCTGCTTGTGATGGATCATCTGACAGTTGCAGTGAGATTCCTAGTGATGCAGTTAGTATCCAAGTTAATGAGCAAGTTAAGAATATGGATATAGGATGGATTGTTAAGACTTGAGAGAAAAATATAAAATAAATAATTTACGAGTGTAGATATAAAAACAGTCATTAGATTGCACAAACCTAAATTTGTCCATGCATAGCTGCAATCCTTAAAACGGGTAACAGCTGCTTTGAGATACTTCTGCGAGTTTTTGAATTGCCGAGTACAGAGGCTATGAAGGCCAAGCTGGTGCCATTGCACAGGATCATCTGGCTCCTCAGCAATTGCCTATAGGGATATAAAATTACTAAGAAAACTAGGTAGGGGAATCTTTTTTGCACATTCATAGGTTTGTTGTTACTTGTTACAAGCTCATTACTTGCATAAGACTTCAGTTAATTATATGAAAATTATTACCTGCTTTAAACTGTAAACGGCACGTTCTTCCACCTCCATCAGCACATTCTGTTCAGTTTCAAATGCAGCAGAAATCTCATGTTGGGCTTTGTGAACCATTGCGAGCCCTGCCCATGCTATGGGAAACTCAATTTGAGCAGAATCTCCATCCCTTATTATTGAAGCCATTTCATTTCCAGCCCAAGAAAGCTGTTCACTAGGATCTTGAGATCTTTCTGCATCCTTGACCCGGTGGATTGCAACAGCAAATCGAGTAGACATACAATTAGGCTCCAACTTTGCTGCCTATGGTGCAAGAGCAACAGAAATTTTTTTAGCTAAATTTCTCTAGAGGAAAACAGTTATAGCAATTCCAAAGAGCAAAGGACCGGCACAAGATATTCCTTTCTAGGGGGAAAAAAAAGAGGAACCCGTAACCAGATAAAATAACTTTGTCTTAATGTTAGTTAACAAGCATGGGAAAAGCTGTTATGCATCATTATTCCAGAATATCAGGATAAACAGTTAACAGTAAGAACAAAGAAACCAATGAACAACCACAAGAAAGAAACTATAAAGGACAGAAGAAATGAAACCATGAGTACCTTCTCTAAGCACTTGCTGGAACTTCTATGATCACCAATCATACAATATGCATTAGCAAGATTAGCCCATAAATGCGCTGCCTTTGGATCTGCTTTTAAGGATGCTAACAAACATTCTTTTGCCACATTGACAGCAGTAACCTGATCTGCAGAAGCACACTCTCCAGCATTTGCTCCAGCGCCTGTAAATTTTGAGGGATGGGAATACAATGAAGCAGGCTTCTTCAATCAGTTTATGCAATAACAAAAAGGAAATTAACAGAGTTTGCACGGATAGAGTTGACACATCATAAGCATACCTGCGACAACTGAACCATGTTTACACAAAAGAAGGGCAGCATAATTGATTAAGGATGCAGGATGGTGTTGATCTTTGAGAAGCAACTCTTGAAAACATTTTTCTGACAGTTCCAAATTTCCACTGAGGTGCAGAATCATAAGAGAAATATTAAAGGTGAAATCTTTCAAAAAGAAACAATAAAATCTCAAAATTCCAATCCATATATTAAATTAGTGAATATATTTAATATTTATATGCTTACATATACCTAAATTCAGAGAGCCCAGACAACTGTTAAAAATACAACCAAGACAATTTTAACCAATATGATCATACTGTTCATATTACTTATTGGTTTCGCTTTTACTGAAAATAGTTCTTTCTTCTTATGATCCTTACCAATTATAGTAGCAATGGTGATAGCGAAATCTTAACATATCAAGACAAAAAAGAAATGATAATAAAGTACAGTCTTACCTCTGTAGGTAAGCAATCCCAAGGTTTCCAAGGCAATCGTAGTTGTCAGGAGTAATAGCCAACAAAGATGACAAAACTGAAATAGCACTCTACAAAACACAAAAGCTTTATATTCGACAAACAAATTGAAAAGAATGCAACCCTGCAAAACAAAATGATGGAAAAGTTGTACCTGCAGACGACCAGTTCTGAGAAGAATAAAGCCAAGGGTATTCCATACAGCTGCCTGTCTTATATCTGATTGTATTGATTCCTTTAGCTTCGAAAGAATTTCCTCAAGCTCGTCAGGATCTAGTTCTTTATCGCGGCTGTTATCCCCTGAACTTTCTAATAAAAGGCACTGCAAAGATTACATAACACGTCAATTTTGTATTATCAACCACAAGAAATTTTCATTCATCGTTCAGTTTTTCACTTTTAAGGAAACAAAAATTTAAACGAAGATAATATGCCAAATACAAATTAAATATTAGAGTACCTGTGCATGGTGGATCTGAACCAGTGAAAGTAAGTCTGGCCTGTCAATCTCTATCTCAGGGCGAAGTAAGATCTCTGCTGCCTTCTCATATGCCAAAACTGCCTATAGGTTCCATAACTTAATGAAGACAACACATAGTAAGAAAGTGAAGTTAACAAGTCTCAAAATATACCTTTGCTGGTTGGCCCAACCTTTGATACATTAGACCAAGAATAAAATGAGCATGAGCATTTTTCGGTGTCTTCCGCGCAACATGTACTAAAGCCTATAAAGCATGTACCAAGGAGGTTAGATGTAAAATAGGCATATGCAGGGAAGCCCCCAAGTATCATAAGAAATACAGGAGTTGGATATTAGAATTTGACACTAGCACCATTAGCATGAAAGAAATGTTGCTGATTCCTAAAATAGAAGGAAAGCTATATCAACCAGCAGGGCATCCACTTTTCAATGTTATTACCGTGGTTGGATTGTTACAGGTAATCAATTACAAACTTAGAAATATACAAATATAGAAGATTGGACATAATCCAATAATCCAGAATGAAACTCCAAACTCACTGTTTTAAGGCTGCTAACTCTCTCCTCACGGGATGAGGGAGCCCCTTGAACTGGCAAATCACCATCAGCATCAGCTCCACAATCAAGTGGGGACTCTACCTTACTGCCTCTTGAACGGGATCTCCCAAGTTTGTTTGACCGTTTCCCTTCACCTTCCACTGCATCGTTGTCTCTACTAGTAATTGTACTCTTATCTTGACTAGTTTCATCAATTAACAACCTACACTCAATATGCAACCAAAACTAATTAATTAATCAAATTAATTCTCATTTCCTCAATGTGTTCCAATCCAAATCTTCTTTCTCTCTAGAGCAGATTAATTATCCTAGGTTTACACACACAATTAACATTATCTAAATTATATTTTTTTTCTCAAATCATTCTGAGAAAAAAATTTCTCCTAAACTTTATCAAAACTTTCCACCACTCTCAAGTTTTTTTTTTTAACCACTCTCAAATAAATTCTCCAAACAACGGAAATTATTTTTCCTCCTACTAAATTATTATTTTCCTTTTGCTAACTGGAAGTCAGGCTCCTAATACATCTACAGAACCATATCACTGTTTGGCAGGGAAAAAAAATGTAAGAAAACAACCTGAAAACCAACAAGTTCCACATGACAAACCAACAAACGAATTTAAAGAAAAATTACTCGTATACTTTTTAATTTCGCAGAATCTCGGATACCAAACAGAACCAGAAAGTAATTTCGAAATTAAAGTACAAGTTATAATAAATAAGGTTATGTTCAAAGAAAAAGAAAGAAAGAAGGAACCTGGCGATGTCCGGAGTTGAAACTTGAAGAGTATCGCCGCCATCAGTTTCAGAGGGATCGATGTTAAGGTCGGCTAAAACAAGCTTGGGAGGCTGAGGCGCCTTCGAGGTGTTATTAATGGAGGTCTCCGTAGCCCCTGGGTGACCAGGCTCATGCGGAACGGACATTTTTGTGCTTCAGTTTGTTTAAAAAGTAAGAAAGGGAACTAGGAGAAGCCTTACTGACTCCTGAAACACTTCTTTGTGCGAGTTTCTTCATTTTACTCCTGGGTCAACGTACATTAACTAGTTAGATGGGCTTCAGTTTTGTTTTGTTTTGGTTTGTTGGAAAAAGGCCCAATACTTGAGCCCATTTAATGATTTGGGTCCTACGGCCCAATATTTCCTCGATTTTTAACACTATGTTTGGTGGCTAATGATACTAGCACACATATTTTACATACCCAAAATGTGCATCGCATTTTAAACTATTATAAATTTTTGGACCTTGTGTTTTTTCTCATTATCTGTTTGAACCATGTGTTTTGATAAATTACTTTTTGGACCCTATGTTTTGTAAAATGGTTAAAATAGAACCTTAAACTCAATTTTGATGAAAAAAAAATTGAATATAACAACACAATTTTTAAGCAGAATGATTTTATTTTTGTTCTGAATTGTTAGTTTGGTAAATTATTTGTAATTTTAGTTGAGAAAACATTGACCAAAATCAAGTTTAGGGTTCCATTTTAACCATTTTACAAAATATAGGGTCCAAAAAATAATTTGTCAAAACACAAGGTCCAAACAGGTAATAGAAAAAAATACAAACCCTTAATTTTTTTTAAAGTAGAATTCGCTATTTTTATGTATGATTTAATATATATATCACATCATGGTGTGTAAAATGAGCATGTACCTAGCATTACTCATGTGTTGGTATTGGATAAAATGAAATGAATGAAAATTTGAAAGAGAAAATTGGGTAGAAAATAAAATTCAAAGTTATTAAGTGGAGATATTGACTTCTACCATGGGGATCTATCCCATTAGGGATAGGGACGATGACCATTTTTGTTCTTGAATGTTAAATAGGATAAAAATGGTGAATGACATGGGGTCACGGGACGAGAGACCATTTATCACATATTCTCTACTATGTTGACAAAATTAGAGTTAAGGAGAAATTCTCCTACAGGAGTTATTCGTAATAGGATGGAGATAAGGACTATTTTTTTCCTCGATGTTAAATGGGACAAGAAAGATAAATGATATGAGGTCATGAGAATAAGGACCATAAATTATTTGCCTCGTTGATATCCCAATTGGTAAGAAAAAATGAGAGAAATGAAAAATGGAAAGAAAAATATAGATAGCCCTAAGAAATTAAAAAAATATCTCTAAAGTAGAGATAAAAATAAATAGAACAGTTTCATGAAAGTTTGAAATTTTATTAAAATAACTTCATTTAAAATTAAATTAAATTAATAATGTGGGGGCAATATAATAAAAATCTAAATAAATAGCTTCTTTCATTTCATTTTTCACTCATATACCAAATATTTTTAATAGAAAACATTTTTGTTTCTTTTCCTTTTCCTACCAAAATAGATTTGCTTGACTAATAGTAGTCAGTCTATAGTTTGACAATAGTCAATCTACAGTGTTAGGTGGCATTGCTTGATGGCATTGCTTGATGCGTTGCCAAGCATTGGAGGAGAGCGGGGTGCAGGGCCGGCTATATGGCTGTGCAACCTGGTCTATTGCCCAGGCCCAATAAACTAAAGGGCCCAATTCATTTACCTACTTTTTTAGATTTTTTTTTTTAAAAAAAATAAATGAAATGAAACGTTGTTCCCACTTTTAAATGAACAATTATTAAGTTCCATTTCTAAAAGTTATTGATATATTAAAGTTTTTTAAAGGCTTAGATTGTTTTCCTAATACAGTTACTGCGTATAGAATTTTGTTGACTATTCCTGTGACAATTGCTTCTGCAGAAAGAAATTTTTCAAAATTAAAGTTGTTGAAGTACTACTTGCGGTCTACCATGTTACAAGAAAGGCTTAATAGATTAGTATTGATTGCGATTAAAAATGATATTTTGGAGACTGTAAAATATGAAGAGTTGGTTGATGAATTTGCTTCAAAAAGTGTGCGAAGGATGACTCTTTTTAAGTAGAAGGTTGATATTAACTTAAAGTTTGTAATGGGATAAATAACAATTTTAATAAAATAGTTTGAATTTTTTGTGCTTAATTTTGTAAAATATATAATCGTAACAATAATATTTGAAAATATTATTAGTTTTTAGTTAAACTTTTTTTTTTTTGTTAGGGGCTCAAATTTTTAGATTAGAACAGGGCCTCCAAAATATTTAAGACGGCCCTAGTGGGGTGTCTAGCAAAGTTGTCTTAGTTAGAGCATCTTCAGTGCTTGCAATACTGGGCTACGATGCCAATCTTAGGAACAATGCAAAATTTAATATTTTATTTAATTACTGTAACTTTGACTATAAATAACAAATGAAAAACAAAGCAATGTTGCCAACAGTGGGCAACGATGCCAAAAATTAAGATTAAATATATATTATTTTTGTTGACTTTGGACCACTTTAACACAATCATCATTTTTAGCCACAACCATTGCTGATGCTCTTAGAGCAACTCCAATGGTGGCTACTTTATTAGTGGCTTAACATGTCCAAATCATCCCAAAATATAATTTTTTATTTTCTCTCTCATCCACATCACTTTTTGCAACTTTTTCCATAAAAATGCTTCAATGCTAAGTCACCTCAAAAGTTGTCAATTATATGTCTCACACATTATTATTTAATATATTATTTTGTAATTATAAATATTGTTACACTAAATTTTTTAAATCCATATATTAATATAAATAAATATTACATGAAATTTAAATTAGACGAAATTTAAAGGAGCTTATAAAATGACATAATCATAATTAATCAATCTAACATAATTAAAAAAATACTAATTAAAATGATTTTCAAATTTTGACCATATGTGCTCTACCAAGTCCACCTAAAGATTGCGATAAATGTTTCTATTAGGGGTGCACACGGGTCGGATGTTCATCGGGTTCGGGTTTTCCGGGTTTCGGGTGGAGAAAAATGGTATTGAAACCTATCCGAAATTTTAGGGTTTTTTCGGGTTTCAGGTTTTTCGGATTGAGCTGGGCCTGTTGGGTTTTGGGCCGAAAAGCCCAAATTTTCAAAAATACCATTTTTTTACACTTTTTTTAATTTTTTATAGTTTGTTTTCTCTGCTGAGAAGAAGGGAGACCGTGCGTGAGTGAGAGTGAAAGAGAAGAAGAAAAGAAATAAAGATTGTTGTTAGGGTTATCATCTTATTTTTCAGATTTTTTTTTAATTTCGGTCGCCCGAACCCAAAATTACTGAATTTTAAACCTGAACCCGACCTGACATATGTCAGGTTCGGATCGGATTAAGCCCAAAATGAACGGGTTTTCCGAAAATTCAAGTTCTTGGGGTTCGGGTCGGGCGGTTTTTGCGGGTCAAATGTTCACCCCTAGTTTCTATCACGAATTTCAGCATTTCTTTGAAGCATTGTCGGGAAATCAGAAATAGGTCTATGCAATACTTCAACCAATGGGGTGTCGGCGGGGCCGTCATCATAATTAAAATCAAACAAACTCTCATATGCATCTCTTTCATCCTCAACAATAATGTTGTGCAATATGATGCATGCATACATAATATCTTTGAGAACATCTCTTTGCCAAAAACGTGTTTGTAACGCCCTGGTTACCCCAAGACCATTACGGTGAACGTTGAACCGTGAATTTAACTCGCTAATCGAGTTCTTTGGTTAAAAACGTGCTTCTAGGTGTTATTAATAGGTTAAGGTGGAAAACCAATCAAAAGGAAATGATATGTTTTATTTAAAACATAAAACTGTTCATGGGCCCATAAAAAAAAATTTACAAGTTATTTACAATGCAAAATGGTCACTACATTATAAAATTTACAACCCGCCGATCTAAGCAGCAAAAATAGGGTAAACCGCCTAGTTACCCTGAGAACTCCTTGGCCGTGGTGGTCAAGCGACCGCATATGTACACATCACCACCTAAGCTCTCCACTCAAGGCTGGGTGAGCTGTTCTTTCCCTTTACCTGCACCACATAGCACCCATGAGCCAAAGCCCATCAAGAAAACTCAATACTGCAAGAATATAGTATCAAACGATGATCATAATAACCATCCAGGACTTTTAGTCCAAAACAGAGGAGTGACAGTTGTAAAGTCACTAGGTGGGTTCTGTTCCCTTTTCAGATAAGATCATTTCACTAGCTTAAACAAGATAGGTATCTGATGAAATAGTCACCAACATAACCCTATCGAGTGACCATATAGTCACAATGGTGGGATTACGTTCCCTTAGCCATGTGACAAACAGTCACCTAGGCCTTTGGCCCTGGCTCTTAGTAACAAGTCATAGACTAGTCAAGCGCTTTAGTTTTCTTCAACCTTAGGGTCGGTACAGCATTAATACCCCATATGAGTCATTCAATGCTGATGTCGATTAGATCTAATCTTTTATCGGCTCTGCGTTCATGACGCTTGTGCCGTTCCTGACTCTTAGGTCAGTAACACGCGACCAGTGCCGATTCTGAAGAGTCAGTGCCATACACAAGTAAGCAAGATTTGCTAAGCATTTAATATGCAATCAATGTCCACATTTAACAACCAACATGCCTCAATAATAACCACGCATGTCACATATAGGGTGCAGTTTTCTTACCTCGGGTTCAAGCGAGAAATAATAAAAGAACGATCCTTGAGAACGATCTGACTTTTAGCTCCTCGGCGGTTACCTGGTCATAACCAATCATGGGATTCCATCAATAAAATGATTAACAAAGGTCCCCGAACCAAGACCTAGCTTCTAGGACATCAAATCCTACTAAACGGGGTAGTAGGAACAATCCTGAGGTCTAAGGTTTGAGTTCCCACGATCAAAACACTATTTTGGCCACACTTGCCCTCAAGCACCGCGACCCTTGGCCAAAACAGAGGCACCCGCCTCAAGCATCTGCCCCAAGCGTTGCGGCCCTCCAGCACCACCCTTCCTCTTCAATGAACTTGGACCGCGACGCTCTAGAATAGAGTCGCGACCCCACCTGCAACTCAACCAAAACCTTTGTTTTCTTTCCTTCAAACTCATTCTAAAACCTCATTAAAACTCCCCCAACATCACCAAGCAAAGCCACCAATTGTTACTACAACTTACCCACCATAAAAGCATCAAAACCCAAGTAATCTTACTCAAAAACTTCCATTAATTCCCAACTAACCACATCAAAATCTCTTAACTAAAAACCATAAGAAAAACAGAGTATAGCTTAAATTCATGGATGAATTCTTACCTCAAGCTGGGTTTGTGTCCTATTCAATGGATGAACTAAGTTTATAAACTCCAATCCTTGATTTCCTAGCTTGCTTCTTCAAATTGAGGTCAAGAATTCCAAAGGAAAATGAAGGAGCAAGGATGTACGGGAGAAGGGGAGAACTTGCTCCATTTTGGTAAGCTTCTACAGTCTACAAAGCTAATATATATATATATATCTTAGGGGTGAAATGACTATTTTGCCCCTAGGTCATTTAAAGGTTTCTAAAGACTCCCAAGGGTAAAACCATCATTTCCTGCCTAATCATACTTAACGTTCTCCAATTCTCGATATCCTCAAATACCAATAATTCACAACCTGTTACCCATTAATTCCTGGTAACATTCTAATCACCAAAACACCCTAAGACTCACCCCGAGCCCCGAGCTTAAGCCTGTTATGACCAAACTGATAGTTTATATTCAAAGATCGTCTCATGCTGAATAGCTCGAAAAAATCCACATTATAATGTGGCCTCAACAATTAATCACAAGCAAACAAATATGCCCTCAACAGGCTAAATTACCAAAATGCCCTTACAATCAAATGTGGACCCACATGCACGCATTTAACATCATATTATAATATAATTCACATAGACATACATATAATCATTTAATGGCACAATAAAACAATTATGGCCCTCCCGGCCTACTAATCCAACCATTAAACCACATTAGGGATTTTGGGGCGTTACAACTATCCCCTACTTACAAAAATTTCGTCCTCGAAATTTACTTGAACAACTCGGGATGCTAACTTCGCATATCTGACTCCAGCTCCTAGGTCGCTTCCTCAACCTTGATGTTCCTCCACAATACCTTAACCAAAGGTATCGTCTTATTTCTGAGGACCTTGTCATTTCTGTCAAGTATCTGGACTGGATGTTCCTCATAGGAGAGATCTGCCTCAAGCTCCAGATCTTCATAGCTCAAAACATGAGTCACATCAGATACATACCTCCAAAGAGCTTAAACATGAAACACATTATGCACGGTCGATAATGCCGGAGGCAAGGCTAATATGTAAGCCACCTGACCAACCCTCTCCAGGATCTCAAATGGACCTACATACTTGGGCTCAGCTTGCCTTTCTTCCCAAACCTTCTCACCCCTTTCCATGGCGAGACTCTAAGGAAGACATAGTCTCCTACCTGGAACTCCACGTTCCTGCGTTTGGGATCTGCATAGCTCTTCTGTCTACTCTGAGAAGTAAGCATTCTAGCTCTAATCTTCTCTATGGCTTCATTGGTCCTCTGAACTGTCTCAGGACCTAAGTACCTCCTTTCACCTGTCTCATCCCAATGAATGGGAGACCTACATTTCCTACCATACAGCATCTCATAAGGTGCAACCCCAATGGTAGACTGATAATTGTTGTTATAGGAGAATTCTATCAAAGGCAGATACTTACTCCAAGATCCACCAAAGTCTAGCACACATGCTCTCAACATGTCTTCCAAAATATGGATTGCCCTCTCAGATTGTCCATCTGTCTGAGGATGATAAGCAGTACTGAACTTTAACTGCGTTCCCATGGCCTTCTGTAAACTTCCCCAAAACTTGGAAGTAAAAGTGGGGTCCCGATCTGACACAAACGACCTCGACACTCCATGGAAACGCACGATCTCTCTCACATAGAGATCTGCATACTGATCAACTGTATATGTAGCCCTCACTGGCAAGAAGTGAGCTGACTTGGTATAACGATCCACTATAACCCAAATAAAGTCATGCTGACCAACAGTCCTGGGTAAGCCTACCACGAAATCCATCGTGATGTCTTCTCACTTCCACTCTGGGATATCCAGAGGCTGCAATAACCATGTCAGCCTTTGATGCTCAGCCTTGACCTGCTGACATGTCAAGCACTTAGCCACATACTCTACTACATCTCTCTTTATCCTCGGCCACCAATACAACGATCTCACACATCTTGATACATCTTCATGGTGCCTAGATGCAAAGAGTAAGGTGTAGTATGAGATTCATCCAGAATCTCTCGCCTCATAGCAGTGTCTAACGGAACACATATCCGCCCCTTGTATCTCAACAGGCCCAAATCAGACAATGTATAATCTCTGGATGCTCCAGCCAAAACATTCTCTCTAATCTTGATCAATTGTGGATCACTCAACTGGCCCACTTTGATCATTTCCAACAGTGTAGACTGTAGCGTAATATTGGCCAACTGGCCCACCAGCAACTCTATACTAGCTCTGGTCATATCATCTGTTAACTCTCTGGCTATCAGCCTCACACCATAAATCTGTCCCGGACCCTTCCGGCTTAAAGCATTAGCTACCACGTTGGCTTTTCCTAGATGATACAAAATCTCACAGTCATAATCTTTTACTAACTTCAGCCAAGGCCTTTGTCTCATAGTATTTCAGGCTCTTGTGGTCTGTATAGATATCACACCTTTTCCCATAAAGATAGTGCCTCCATATCTTTAAAGCAAAGACCACAGCCGCCAACTCCAAATCATGAGTGGGATATCTATTTTCATACTCCTTCAACTAACGTGAGGCATAAGTAATTACCCCTATCTGACTACATCAGAACACAACCCAAACCCTGATGAGAAGCATCGTAGTAAATCACAAACTTCTCCTGGTCTGTTGGAAGACTTAGAATCGGAGCTGTAATCAACCTCTGCTTCAGTTCCTGAAAGTTGTTCTCACACTTGTCTGACCACACAAATTTCTGACTCTTGCATGTTAGCTCAGTTAACGAAGTAGCAATCTTTGAGAACCCTTCCACGAAACGCCTATAATAACCTGCCAATCCAAGGAAACTTCTAACCTCATAAGCATTCTTTGGCATTGGCCAATCTCTAACTGCCTCAATCTTCGCTGGATCTACCTTAATCCCCTCCTTACTGACAATGTTCCCAAGAAAGGATACCTGAGATAACCAGAACTCACATTTCTTGAACTTTGCAAACAGTCTGTGTTCCCTCAGCCTCTGTAGAGCCAATCGCAGATGTTGCTCATGCTTTGACTCTGACTGCGAATAAACCAGGATGTCATCGATGAAGACAATCACAAACTGGTCCATATAATCCTTGAACACTCTGTTCATCAGATCCATAAAAGCAGCAGGGGCATTAGTCAATCCAAAAGACATAACTAAGAACTCATAATGCCCATACCTGGTACGAAAAGCAGTCTTCGGTATATCTCCCTCCTTGACCCTCAACTGATGATAACCAGAACGAAGGTCGATCTTTGAGAAAACCTTCTTACCTTGCAACTGATCGAACAGATCATCTATCCTTGACAAAGGATACTTGTTCTTGATTGTTAACTTATTCAATTCTCTGTAATCAATACACATCCTCAGAGAACCATCTTTCTTTTTCACAAACAGAACTGGCGCTCCCCAATGTGAGAAACTAGGTCTGATAATGTAACTCCCACTTCTTTCTACAAATGCATTATAACAATCATGAAAAATAAGACAAGATATTTTATTCATATTTTTGAGTGCATTACAATGTTAATCGAAGGCTAGAGCTATTAAGTAAAGTGGAAGAATAACTAATGAATACGCAACTATAATATTCATGGGCATTTCATTAGTATAATACCCATAGAATGATGCTAAATACAAGCAAACAATCACTAAAGTTATGAACAATAAAGAGACATTCAAGTTTTGATGATGAATTTTATCTAGAAGGTTAAGAGATGAAGAAGTTATGCAAATAAATGGTTGAAGGAACAAGTATTTATAGGACAAAATCTAGTCGTTATGACCGTTGGTGAATAGTGATCCGACCGTTGGAAACAGTAACCTGACCATTGGGGATATAGTTGTATTCTATTATGGGATTTTAACAATTCTAAGTTGTTGAAGTAACTAACACATGGGAATAATTAATTTATGGATGTTAGAGAAACTTTTTCAGAAAAGTTTGTGAGTAAAAAATGTTGGACTAAGTAATATAAGAGATTGGGAAGTTTTCATTTTTTGGTTACTATTCACCGGGTACTATTCATAGTGGGTCCCACAGTGGGATCTGCATGGGTCCCACAACAAGGTCCACATGGGTCCCACAACGGGGTCCACATGGGTCCCACAACGGGGTCCACCCCATGGGTCCCACATGTTGATGCAGTAGTGACATAGTGATGACTTCAGCAAATTACTATGCTTGATATTTTGAATATTTTATTATTTTACTATGCCACTATTCATAGTGGGTCCCACAGTGGGGTCCGCATGGGTCCCACAACAAGGTCCACATGGGTCCCACAATGGGGTCCACATGGGTCCCACAACGGGGTCCACCCCATGGGTCCCACATGTTGATGCAGTAGTGACATAGTGATGACTTCAGCAAATTACTATGCTTGATATTTTGAATATTTTATTATTTTACTATGCTTGATATTTTAAATATTTTATTATTTTACTAAGCAGCATAGTAACCCAATGTTTTCCTATAAATAGAGACTTTCATAATTCATTTTTGAATTACGAAAAATCTTTCTTTCTCTTACTCTGCCTAAAAATCTTCTTAACACTCTTTTAAGGTTTTAAATCTCTAAGATCTAGGCGAAGTTCTGTCTGTAACGCTAGCCTACAAAAACCTTTTAGGTAAACTCCTTCCAGAGCCTTTCAATTCAGTTACTTAGCTATTATTTATATATATATTATTTTACTATGTCGTTATATTGCCAAAAATTTATATATAGATTATTTTACTATGTCGTTATAATGCCAAAAATTTATATATAGATTATTTTACTATGTCGTTATAATGCCAAAATTTATATATAGATTATTTTACCATGCAGTTATAATGCCAAAAATTTATATATAGATTATATTACCATATCGTTATAAGTTACATGCCAAAATTGAAATATAAACTATTTGTTTATGTGTCATTATAATACTAAACTTACATAGGCTATGGTCACACTTTGGACTATTATGGACTTTTATTATATGACCTTATTCCCTATTATTATGGATTGATATTATGACCTGGACATTTCCGTATGACCATGACCACGACTTTTAGACCGGGATCTTGCCATGGACAATTATAGTATGACCATACGCCTGGACATAAAATAAACAATAAAATAAGAAAATGGAATAATAACAATTATAAATTAAAATTACGTAATGTAGATTTTATGTAAGTTAATAGTTTGTGTTTTTATCAGGAAACTAACAATTTCTGTTGTTTTATCAAGACGCAAGGTAAGTAGAATCCTCATCTACAATACAAGTCTTTTATGGGTCTTATGTGCATTTATATGCTTTATATGTTATTATGCCATGTTGTTCTTATGCATAAGTTATTTTCAAGAATGTTATATTTATTATGCATAAGCACGCTTAATGTTCACAAACAAGTTATTGAAAGTGTTAAAGTAGAGGGTTTGCTTGGGAGACCTATGTCCCAAAAATGTAAGGAGGGAGATGTACTTCCCTATATAATGAATGTTTATGAGGGAGAAATTCCCTATTATCATGTTTATGTTCAGGTGGGAATATGATTCCCTATGTAATGCCGGCAGCAGCATCCTCTAGGGCCCAGAAGAAAGGAAAGTGAAATAAAGAAAATAAATAACATGTTGCACGTTTATTTTAATGCATATGAGGTAGCTATTCTGCTTACTGGGTCTTAGCTCATCAGATAATGTTTTGTATTGTAGGTAAGATGCCCCAAATATAAATCGTTGATGAGTATACGTGGAGCCAACATGACTGTACATATGGGGCTGACCTGAAGAGAGTGGAGTTTTGCTATGCTATTTTATAAATAAACGAAACTTGATTTTATATTTATATTTCATAAAAAGTATTTTGTGAACTTTATAATTTACATAAAGCTTTAAAAGTATTTCATGAACTTTGTAATTTACATAAAGTGTAACGCCCTGGATGGCCAAGACTGTTACACTGTGTGTTTATAAAGGTGCAAGACTTGCTAATCAAGTCGTTAGGGTAGAAATGTGTTACTGAAACTACAGTTGAACTAGGGTTAAAAGATTTTGGTCACAAAAGTTTCATTTAGTTATAATCAAATATTTTTACATGGGATCCCAAAAGTAGTAACGTTAAAAGATAGTTTACAATACTTCAAGATTAAAATACAGTTACTAGCCACTCTAAGGGCAAAACAGATAAATATGCTCTTCTTGTCCTGTACCACTCCTCAGCCGTGGCGGCCGATCAGCTGACTATGTACATTCAGCCCTAAAGCTCTCCATCTCAGGACTGGTCCACTTTGTTCTTGCCTTTACATGCACCACGTAGCACCCGTGAGCCAAGGCCCAGCAAGAAACCAGATAACAGAGCATAATCATTAAGCAATCAATTTGCAAATCAGCAATCAAGCAACTCATAATGCATAGCCATATACTCAACAATCCATAGTGTTCATATAATTAGATATTTAGCATACCAAACTCATCGTTAAACATTTATAACCAATTCACATAATAAACAGGGTCGACGCCCTTAGGCCGCACCCCCTATTTACCCCACTGACTCCGGCCCACTTAAACCGAGCTCAGTGAATATTAAGATGTCCTCAGCTACTAGTGGTCGAGCCGCGCCCTGTACGCAAATATTGATTCCAGCATTCTTAGGTCGTTTATCACATGTCCCATGGCATAATACCATCTGTGACACAATTCATGTATAGGGAGCTCTTAGTCCCATCATTAACACATAATCGGGTGCAGTTTCTTACCTTTGGATTCTGATAGCTTTGTTCAATTCAACCCTCAAGCACGATCCCGTCCGAGCCCTAGCTTACACCTAGTCACAACCATAGATCAGAATCATCACCAAACTTCAATCCCAAAACCTAACCTCGGGACCAATCCCGAGCCCTTGGGAAGCCCTAATTCCAACAAACAGGGTGTTGGAATCAAATCCCGAGCCCCTGGGCAAAAACCTTAGGAAATAACCCAAAAACCCCCTTCTGGGAACAGGGTAGCGCTACAACACCCTAAAGTGGGCGCTACAGCGCTACAAACAGAGCCCAAAAACCCTCTGACCATAAGGCCTAGCGTTGTAGTGCCCAAAGGCTAGCGCTACAGCGCTAGGCACAGCACAGCCAACCTTGTTTTCCCCTTCCTTCGATTTTCCCCGAGCCAAACCTCTCCAAAACTCAACTAAACCTCAACCATACCCCAAAGCAAGCCTACCAACATCTCCAACTCACCCCAAGCAACCTAACCATATGAAATTCAATCACATGCACCTCAAAATAAAGAAATCACCATGGTTGAGCTTAAAGCTAAAAAATCAGCAGAACATAGCAGAAACTTCAGAACTTAAGGCTAGAACTTCTTACCTTTGCTGGATGAATTCGACCTAGGCTATCTTCCACACCTCCTTAGCTTTCACTTCCTCAAATCTTTAGGCTTAATTCCCTAGAATTCCCACAGAAACTCAGCTTAGAAAACCAGTTCAATACCAAAAACCAGGAACTGAAAAACAACCTTGAAACTTACCTCAAATGGATGAACTACTCTTGCTAACTCCTCAAGCCAAACCAAGGACCCTAGCCTCAAGTTCCAACCCAAACTCTCCCTGAGTTACAGTTCCAAATTCCTTCAAGAAATGGGGGTCGAAACCTCAAACCGATAGAGAGAAGAAAAGACTCCTGTTTTTTTTTCCTTCTTTCCTTTTCCTTCTTCTTTTCTTTTTATTTCTTTCAGTTTCTACTATCCTCTAAACTTTTCACTAAGGCTAAAAAGAAAATTGATACTTATCTCAGCTTTTAACTCAAATGACCAATTTGCCCTCCCATAAATCCTAAGCCATTAAATCATTCTATGGGCATTTTGGTCATTACGTCCAATTCCCGCTTATTCCTCGAATGTCTCTAATATTTACCGCTTACTTCCCGACACCTAGCTAATCACCAGTTATATTCCTCAATATCAAAATAGACTCCAATATATTTCCTAAATTCACAGAAATACCCCCAGGCTCGCCCCGAGCCGGGTATAAATCCCCGTCGTGACTTTTTCGCTAAATCACTCACTAGGATCGCCTCGAGTCACAAGCTACAAATATATCCACATAATAATGTGGTCTTAACAATTTATCACTGATATTTACATTTATGCCCTCAACAAACCAAAATTACGAATATGCCCTTCTAACCTAATCAGGGCCTACATGCATACTAATACACATAGTCATGCATCACAGATATCCAAATAGTCATATAAACATGCTTTTAATCATTTAAATCACATATAATCCAATTATCCCCTCCTGGCACACTAATCAAGGCCCTTAAACCTTATTAGTAAATTTAGGTCGTTACATAAAGCTTTTCAATTTATCGGTTGGATACATCATTAATTCTACGTTAAGGTGTAGTAACGCCACGAAATTATTTATAAAAATATTAAGATTTGTATGTAAGATAAATTTTTTATTTAGCTGTGGGTATTGTATGGTTTGAAGTTATGAACATTAGTTTATATATTGTTTAATACAGTTTTTTTTTGTAAATTCGGAATTTCAGTATTGTCGTTCAGGTTAAACTTTGTTTTTACACTATATATATGTATGCTAATGTTTAACGTCCAAACGTGACTTCCACTTAGTGGTGGTTGTAGTATAGATCGGGTGGTCAATTCCATAAGGAGGCAAAGAAATAAAGTTAAGAAATAAATAATATGAGGGAAATAGAACAAGTGATATTTTTGTTGTTTTTAAGATTTAAAGATTAGAAATAAAGATAGATTAAAGTGTGATGTAACAATAGGTAACAAGTAGGAAGGATCGAGAGTCACCAATATGCATACTTATTTATTTGGATCTTTGATTCACAAAAATTACACAAATGGATAGTTCACATCCCAACTATTCATTTGGAAGATTCAACATTAAAGCTCAAATATATTTCACAAAAATGTATTCAAGTGATTATTATTCTTTACCATGGAAAGACGAGATAAATCTTATGAGAAATTTAAAAATGATATGATATCATTGGCAATAATGCAATAAAAGATTGGACATAAAACCTAACACAAATATTACTTTTACCATTTATAAAATACATAGAAAGAGCATGACTAATTCTATATAGATTTAGCAAAAGTAAATATATATGAATGAGATGGAGAAAGTGATAAAGATATTATCTATATTATTTTTACTAATTTGATAATACATAGAAAGTGCTTGACAAAATCTATATACTATTAGTAAACATAAATAAAGATAATAAGATGAAGAAATAGAGATGAAAGAAAATAAATCACTCAAATATATAAACTTTAAGCACACGGTGAATAAATAATACCAAACAAAGCCATAGTGCATATAGGATCATCCTAACCTTCCTAAGAAGGTTATCCTATTATGCTAGACATTCTCATGAAATTCTAGAGAGAAAATATGAGAAATGAGACTAAAATTTGGTAGAGTTTTGCTACCTAAAAATTACATATAAATTGTGAAGGAAGAGTCCCTAATTATAGAGGGAGAAAATGACTAAAAAGAAAGGGATATTTGCGGCATAAGTACCCAATGTTTGGGTTTTGTACGCGGCATAGACCCAATGTTTATTTTTAGTGGCAAAAGTACCCAAAGTCAGTAAAACTGTAATTCCGTCAGTCTCCTCCGTTAGGTTTCGTTTCGTGATGACTGGACCAACACGTGTCACTTCGTGATTGGTCCAACTCAATAATATTTTTAAAATAATTATGATTTGGACCAATAAAAACGTGACACGTGTTTGCCTAACGGAAGAGACTGACAGAATTACAGTTTTACTGAATTTGGGTACTTTTGCCACTAAAAATAAACATTAGGTCTATGCCGCGTACAAAACCCAAACATTGGGTGCTTATGCTGCAATTATCCCAAAAAGATATTAAACAACAATGTGGGGTTTACAAAATAAATATGAAATATTAATAATAAAATATGATTTTGAAAAATTAAATCTTATTATAATTATTATCCTAGTTATTTTGGTGTATGTTCAATATGCCATTTTTCTAAAGCACCAAAAAAGATGAGCATTAAAGCTCAAAATGACAATTTTGCAAGGCTCAATACTCACAAAATATGGGTTGAAGGTGGCTGGTGGCAGATGTAGGTTTTGACCCATTCCCAGCCAATAGGGAAGTGCCACATAGGCAGTGGCTGGGAGAGGAGAAGGCTAGGCTGAAAGTGTTTGGTTGCTTCAGCGTTGGGCTTACGTTGGAGCTGGGGAAGCTTCAGCTGGGCGTGAGAGGCTAAAGGGAAAGGAGCTGAAGGTGTTGGGCCTTCGTTGGGCCTATTGAACTGAAGCTAGGCCCGCTGGAGTTATTTTGTGAGGCGTTGGGCTGTTGGGAAGGCACGGGTCAAAGGCTGGAAAGGGAGCTGTTGGACAGGTGGCGCTCTGAGAGGACGCCAGGTGGTGCGCTGAGGTGCAAGGAGGCTGGCGGGCTAGGTGCTATTGGGCTTCCTTCTTGGGCTTTGATCTCAAAAATACCATTTTTTTCTTCTTTTTTTTTCAGATTTAATTATTTTCTTCTCTTCATTTCAAAGTGTCAAAATGCAACTTTAATTCCTACAAAATAACAATAAATTAAATCATAATCAAATATTTTCATTTATAAAATAAATCAAATTAATTCCATGAAAATATTAATTAAAACATAATTTATTTTGACTATTAAAATCAATAAATGTGTATTTTTCACTACTAATCAGTTAAGAAAGGAGGTCGTGTGACATTTAGAATCCCGTGATCCACAGGGGAAAAGACCGGGTAGAGTTGTGCAATCCCACATCGCCTGGGAAAGGTCAAGTGTGATGATTCTAAGACTGTGTAGGTATGGGACTACACAATTGAAGAAGGCTTAAATGGATTGATGGGTACTACCTATGCCAACAAGATGCATCTTCTTTTCGGTAGCCCATCACTTGAAAACTCCAAAGTTAAGTGTGCTTGACCTGGAGTAATCTCAAGATGGGTGACCTCCTGGGAAGATTTCCTAGGAAGCGTGCGAGTGAGGACAAAGCACACTAGAAAGACTCGTGTTGGTTTGTAGGGTCATTCGTCATTCCAGGAAGCAACCATAGTGACATGGGGTGTTACAGGTCGTTAGAGATAAAACCCAAATCCAACAGCTCTTGCAACTGTACTTTCAATTCTTTTAACTCAGCTGGGGCCATTCTGTAAGGTGCTCTAAACACTGGCTCTGTCCTTGGTACCAGTTCTATCACGAACTCTATCTCTCTGTGTGGTGGCAACCCTGGCAAATCTTCTGGAAATACATCCAGGAATTCACAAACTAATTTGGTATCTTCCGGTCTCACTAGCACGACTTGAGTGGTGTCAACACACTGGCTAAGAATCCAATGCAACCTCCTTGCAGTAGATCCCTAGCCCTCAAAAAAAAAATTAGAGGTATGCGAGGTCCATGCACAGTACCAACAAACACAAAAGGATCCTCACCTTCAGGCTCAAAGGTGACCATCTTCCTTCTGCAATCAATGGTTGCCCCATACTTCACTAACCAATCCATACACAGTATCATATCGAAGTCAGTCATAACCAACTCTATCAAATCCACTGACGACTCTATGCCCTCCACTGTCACTGGCAAAGATCTGACCCATCTCCTGGATACCACTAACTCCCCAGTGGGTAACAAAGTTCCAAACCCCACAACATAAAAATCACAAGGTCTACACAGTCTATCAATAATTCTACTAACAACAAAAAAATGTGTAGCACCAGAATCAATCAAAACATTATAAGGGGTTCCAGCACTAAGAAGCTGACTTGTAACTACTGAGGGAGAAGCCTCAGCTTCTGCTTGTGTCAATGTGAACACTCGAGCTGGGGCCGAGCTGTCTGCTTTCTTGGGTTCTTCTCTTCTTGCCTTAGGGAAGTCCTTTCTACGATGACCCACTACTCCACATGAGAAGTAGGCCCTTTCCCTACACTCTCCCAAATGATGCCTCTTGCATCTAGGGCATTCAGGATAAGACTTCCAGGCCTCATTACCACCTAGACGACCCATTGAAATACCACGGGATTGCCTATCAGGACCTGGAACTGGGAAGAAGTCAGGAACCTTCCTCTTCTGCTCACTGGGGCCTCCACCCCTACCAAAACCCACAAATGGAGGACATGTCCTCCTGAACTCCATTCTGGCTGCATTATCTTGCCATATCTTGTTTTCTACACTCTCAACTGTGAGTGCCTTCTCGACCACCTGTGCATAGGTGGTAACCCCTGCCACAGTGGTAATACGAACATCACGGGGTAGTCGAGGCTGTAGCCCCTAGAGAAATATCTCCCTTCTGGTCCCATTAGTGGGAACCATCTCCATGGAAAACTTTGTCAATCGATCAAACTTCAAGGCATATTCAGTCACTGACAAATTCCCCTGAAGTAGCCTGATGAACTCCTCAGTATTTGCCGCCCTGATGGCATCGTTATAGTATTTCTCATTGAACAGAGTTTGAAACTCTTCCCAACTCAAGGCATTGATGTTTCTGGTCTAGGTTATAACTTCCCACCAAATTCAAGCATCCTCCCGAAACATGTATGTGGCACAGGCCACCCTCTCATTACCAGTCACCCTCATGAAGTCCAGGATGGTGGTAATCATGCTTATCCACTGCTCAGCCTTGGCAGGATCTCCACTGCCTTCAAACACTGGAGGTTGCTGCTTTCTGAACCTTTCATAGAGAGGCTCCCATTTATTACCAACCTCAGGCAGCTGCCCAGCTGCTGGCACCGATACAGAAGGTACCTCAAATACACTGGCTACTGCAGGAACCAGCTGTTGTCTCAGGAGGCGGAGTTCTTCTCCCTGTCTCAACACTATAGCCTGTAGATCATTTATTAACTGCTGCCAGTTTGCAGGAGCTGGCTGTGGAATCTGTCCCTGGTCATTCTCTTGACCCTGATTATTATTATTCTGGCCTTGATCACTCTGGCCAGCTGGTGTATCTGTCTGTCCTGGATTCATTCTTATCAACTTATACCTTGCTGAAACAATAGTCAATACGGCCAGTCAGGTAGTGATAACTAAACCTCTTGTCGCCTTACGGTCCAAGAACAAGCAGATAAATATCATGTTCCACAATCATACAAATATACAAATAGATACATGATTATAGCATTTAGCACTTAACATGCATCAAATAATAATTCACAATCAACAATACTAATAAGTATGTTCCAGGAATTTCAGTACTATTTAGCACACGATTGCTGAAGATGCAGTATTCAAGGCACAAGTTTAACATGGTGTCTCATGCATACAGGTAAAGAATTTATATTATATTTAAGCAGTTAAATATATAACCACATAAATAGTTACCAAACCATGAGTTGAGCTTGACTTCAATGGCGAGTGTACATGCCCAGCCAGTCTACAAGAACCCTAAACCTTGGCACACTCTGATACCAAGTTGTAATGCCCTGGTTACCCCAAGACCGTTACGGTGAATGTTGAACTGTGAATTTAACTCGCTAATCGAGTTCTTTGGTTAAAAACGTGCTTCTAGGTGTTATTAATAGGTTAAGGTGGAAAACCAATCAAAAGGAAATGATATGTTTTATTTAAAACATAAAACTTTTCATGGGCCCATAAAAAAAATGTTTACAAGTTATTGACAATGCAAAATGGTCACTACATTATAAAATTTACAACTCGCCGATCTAAGCGGCAAAAATAGGGTAAACCCCCTAGTTCCTCTGAGAACTCCTTAGCCATGGTGGTCAAGCGGCCGCATATGTACACATCACCACCTAAGCTCTTCACTCAAAGTTGGGTGAGCTTTTCTTTCCCTTTACCTACACCACATAGCACCTATGAGCCTAGGAAGAAAACTCAATACTGCAAGAATATAGTATCAAACGATGACCATAATAACCATCCATGACTTTTAGTCCAAAATAGAGGAGTGGCAGTTGTAAAGTCACTAGGTGGGTTCCATTCCCTTTTCAGATAAGTGATCCTTTCACTAGCTTAAACAAGATAGGTATCTGATGAAATAGTCACCAACATAACCCTATAGAGTGACCATAGAGTCACAACGGTGGGATTCCGTTTCCTTAGCCATGTGACAAATAGTCACCTAGGCCTTTGTGGCTCTGAGTAACTAGTCAAGCGCTTTAGTTTTCTTCGACCTTAGGGTCGGTCCAGCATTAATACCCCATATGAGTCATTCAATGCTGATGTCGATTAGATCTAATCTTTTATCGGCTCTGCGTTCATGACGCTTGTGCCGTTCCTGACTCTTAGGTCAGTAACACGCGACCAGTGCCGATTCTGAAGAGTCAGTGCCATACACAAGTAAGCAAGATTTGCTAAGCATTTAATATGCAATCAATGTCCACATTTAACAATCAACATGCCTCAATAATAACCACGCATGTCACATATAGGGTGCAGTTTTCTTACCTCGGGTTCAAGCGAGAAATAATAAAAGAACAACCCTTGAGAACGACCTGACTTTTAGCTCCTCAGCGGTTACCTGGTCATAACCAATCCTGGGATTCCACCAATAAAATGATTAACAAAGGTCCTCGAACCAAGATCTAGCCTTCGAGACATCGAATCCTACTAAACCGGGTAGTGGGAACGATCCAGAGGCCTAAGGTTTGAGTTCCCACGATCAAAACACTATTTTGACCACACTTGCCCTCAAGCGTCGTGACCCTCCTCCCCAAGCGCCGCGGCCCTTGGCCAAAATAGAGGCACCCACCTCAAGCATCTGCCCCAAGCGCTACGGCCCGCCTCCCCAAGCGTCGCGGCCCTCAGGCCCTCCAGCACCACCCTTCCTCTTCAATGAACTTGGACCGCGACGCTCTAGAATAGAGCCGCGACCCCACCTAAAACTCAACCAAAACCTTTGTTTTCTTTCCTTCAAACTCATTCTAAAACCTCATTAAAACTCCCCCAATATCATCAAGCAAAGCCACCAATTGTTACTACAACTTACCCACCATAAAAGCATCAAAACCCAAGCAATCTTACTAAAATACTTCCATTAATTCCCAAATAACCACATCAAAATCTCTTGACTAAAAACCATAAGAAAAATAGAGTATAGCTTAAATTCATGGATGAATTCTTAACTCAAGCTGGGTTTGTGTCCTCTTCAATGGATGAACTAAGTTTATAAACTCCAATCCTTGATTTCCTAGCTTGTTTCTTCAAATTGAGGTCAAGAATTCCAAAGGAAAATGAAGGAGCAAGGATGTACGGGAGAAGGGGAGAACTTGCTTTGTTTTGGTAAGCTTCTACAATCTACAAAGCTGATATATATCTTAGGGGTGAAATGACTATTTTGCCCCTAGGTCATTTAAAGGGTTCTAACGACTCCCAAGGGTAAAATCGTCCTTTCCTGCCTAATTGTAACGCCCCACGTCACTATGGCTGCTTCTTGGAATGACGACTGACCCTACAAACCAACACGAGTCTTTCCAGCGTGCTTTGTCCTCACTCGCACGCTTTCTGGGAAAACTTCCCAGGAGGTCACCCATCTCAAGATTACTCCAGGTCAAGCACGCTTAACTTTGGAGTTCCCAAGTGATGGGCTACCGAAAAGAAGATGCATCTTGTTGGTATAGGTAGTACCCATCATTCCATTTAAGCCATCTTCAACTGTGTAGTCTCATACCTACACAGTCTTAGAAACATCACACTTGACCTTCCCCTGGCGGTGTGGGATTGCATAGCTTTTACCCGGTTTTTCCCCTTACGGATCACGGGATTCTGACTGTCACAGATTAAGTTCGGGGCTCGGAGTGAGTCTCAGAGTAATTTGGTGATTAGAACATTGCCGGAAATTAGAGGGTAACGGGATATGAATTATTAGCATTTGAGAATTTTGAGAATAATGGGAATTGGAGGGTGTTAATTATAATTAATGAGATAGGCATGAAAGGACGATTTTTCCATTGGTGGCTGTTAAGGGTTTTAATTAGACTTAGGGGCAATATGGTCTTTTCACCCTAAGGTTGTATTTAGCCATTAGATGGCTGTGGAAGGTTGAACCAAAATAGAGCACTACTTCCTCCTTCAAACTGTTCATCATTTTCTCTTCCTCCTCTTTCTTCCTTTCAATTTTTGAGAACCAATTTGAGGATCAAAGCTAGGAGAGCAAGGCTTGAGGGGTTAGGACCTTAGTTCATCCATTGAAGAGGACTCAAATCCAACTTGAGGTAAGATTTCATCCATGAACTTAAGCTTTACCTTGTGTTTTCTTATGGTTTTCAGTCAAAGGAATTTGAGGTGTTAGTTGTGAGAATTAATAGAAGTTTTTGTGTAAGATTGCTTGGGTTTTGATGAGGGTGTGATGTAGATGAAGTTTAGGGGTTGAATTTGATGTTTGGGTGAAGTTTGGGATTGGTTTGGTTTTCAAGGGGGATCGCAGGGGAGAAGACCAGAAAAGTTTCTGGTCTGCTAATGGCGCCCCAATGCCATTCCTAGCGCCCTAGCGCTGCGGCCCAGTGCTATGCAGGGCAGAGAATGGCCCTCTCTATTTCTGGGGCAGAACCTCAGCGCTAGTTGGCAGCGCCTAGGCACTAGGTCAATTTCAGGGAATGTTATTTTTAGGGCTCGGGGTGATTTTTAAGGCTCGGGGGTTGGTTCCTTACCCCTTTTGAGTAGATTGAGAGTCCCGAGAGTGAGGGATTGATCTTGGGAGTGTGGTTATGATTAGGTAACCGCTAAGGAATCTAAAGGTTGATCGTTCTCAAGGGTCGTTCTTATATTAATTCTCGCTTGAACCATAGGTAAGAAAACTGCACCCCATATGTGACATGCATGGTTATTCGTGAGGCATGTTGAGTGTTTAAATGTGGACATGGATTGATTATTGAATGCTTAGCAAATCTTGCTCACTTGTGCATGGTACTGACTAATATTCAGATTTGGCAAAGGTGTCAGTATCAACTGTGAAGCTGGGACTTATTAGTCAAGTTCGACAGTGGTTGTAATGCCCCAACTCCAGGGATCGTTACAGTGTGCCTTATAAACAGTGCTAAACTCGCTAATCGAGTTATTTGGCCAAAAATGTTTAACTAAGTATGATTAGCGATTTAGGGATTAAAAATTTTGATTAAGATATAACGTCTCATTAGAACGTTTACTATATACATTGGGATCCCCAAAAATATAATTTAAAGGTCTATTACAAGAAAATATTTACAACCAGCTGATCTAAGCGGCAAAACAGGATTAAACCCTAGTTCCCCTTCAAACCTCAGCCATGGTGGTCGAGCAGCTGCATATGTACACATCATCACCTAAGCTCTCCAACTCAAGGATGGTCCAACTTTCTTTTGCCTTTACCTGCTCCACATAGCACCCGTGAGCCGAAGCCCAGCAAGAAAACTCAATATGATCATGAATAGTAATAACATGTCATCAAATCATAAGGCACACGCCTAGCAGATATAGCCCTACTCAAGCAGGCAAAAAAATTCACGTAACAATGGGTATCCAGGATAAAGAATCCTGCCCACCTGAGTGGACGACTATCAAGTCAGTCTCAATCAGACAAGTGATTTAACACTAGTGGTTCCGGTAACCATACCGGGTTGATAGCCCTGAATAAAAGAGTGACAGTGGTACAAGTCACTAAAGTGGGTTCTGTTCCCAATATAAATAAGTGATCCTTTCACTAGCTTAAATAGGATAGGTGCATGATGATTAATCATCAACATAACCTTCCTCCTGACTCTAGAGTCATAACTATGGAACTCTGTTCCCTAGCCATGTGACAAGCAGTCACTTAGGCCTTAGGCCCTGGCTCTAGTAACTAGTCTTAGACTAGGCAAGCGCTTATAGGATTCATCAACCTTAGGGTCGGTCCAACGTTAATTCTCCTAGAGTCATTCAACGCTGACATCGATTAAATCTAATCTTCATTTGGCCCTGCGTTCATGACGCTATGCCATTTCTGACTCTTAGGTCAGTAGCCCTGACTAGTCAGTACCATATACAAGTAAAACATGCCACCAAACATATATCATATGTCAAATATCCAAATGCAGGGCATTCAGCATGCTTACTCAATAATTACCAGCACAATTAGGATCATGCATAAACACAGAGGCTCAAGCTCTGAACAATATCATACTCAATATACATAGCATGCCCTAATCACATGTTTCTCGTGCATTACATGCATCACATTTAAACATCCAACATGCATCAAGAATAACCATGCATGTCATATATACACAGGGTGCAGTTTTCTTACCTCAAGTTCGAGCAAGAACTAGTAAAAGAACAACCCTTGAGAACGATCAATCCTTTGATCCTTTAGCGGTCACCTAGTCATAACCAAATATGGAATACCATCAATAAAATAAATCATAAAAAGGTTTATAATCTAAAACCACACTCCCGGGATCAATCCCGCACTCTCGGGACTCTTAATCTACCCAAACAGGGTAAAGGAAACAACCCCCGAGCCTTAAAAGTCATCTCGAGCCCTAAAATAAGCTTGCTGGAAAATACACCAGCGTTGGGGCGCTGCCCCAAAGTCAGAGAACCCCAGAATCTGCCCTGCCTAGCGCTGGGGCGCCATCAGCAAACCAAAAACTTTTCTGGTCTTCTCCCCTGCGATTTCCCTTAAAAAACAAACCTCCAAACCAATCCCAAACATCATCAAAACATCAAATTCAACCCCCAAACCTCAACTACATCACACCCTCATCAAAACCCAAGCAACCAAACTCAAGAACTTCCATTAATTCCAGACTAACACATCAAAATCCTCAACTGAAAACTTATTAGAAAAATAGGTATAACAAGATTTTCATGGCTGAATTCCTTACCTCAAGCTTGATTTGAATCCCCTTCAATGATTGAACCAAGGTCCTATGCCCTCAAGCCTTGCTCTCCTAGCTTGCTACCTCAAATTGGCTCTCAAAAATTGAAAGGAAGAAGGAGGGAAGAACATGTACGGGAGGGAGAGAAAGAGATGAGGATGATGCTCTGTTTTCTTATAATTCCACAACCTTCCAAACTCAAAAGGGCTGATATATATCTTAGGGGTGAAAAGACCATTTCGCCCTTAGGTCCAATAAGGGCTTCTAAAGACTCCCAAGGGTAAAATCGTCCTTTCCCGCCTATCTCGTTAATTATAATTAACACCCTCCAATTCCCGTTATTCTCAATATTCTCAAATACCAATAATTCATATCACGTTACCCTTTAATTCCCGGCAACGTTCTAATCACCAAATTACCCCGAGACTCACTCCGAGCCCCGAACTTAATCCTGTTATGACTAGACCGAAAACCTGCATTCCATGATCGTCTCATGCCAAATGGCTTGAACCAATCCACATAGAATGTGGTATTATTTATAATTCACCCACATGCATGAAAATACACAAGCACGTCCTCAACGGGCCAAATTACCAAAATGCCCTTATAATAAAATGTAGACCCATATGCATGCATTTACCATCATATAATAATATAATTCGCATAAACATGCATATAACCATTAAATATCATAATAAATCAATTATGGTCCTCCCTGCCTCCTAATCAAGGTCCTAAACCTTATTAGGAAATTTGGGGCATTACAGTGGTACTGGGCACTGGTCACACAGTGCTGACTTATAAGTCAGGACGACCTTAGTGTGTTCAACGCAAGCCATTAAAGATTAGATCTAATTGACATCTGCATTAAATGACTTAGAAGAGCGTTAATGCCGGATCGACCTCAAGTTTGATGAAAACTAAAAGCGCTTGTGTGACTTACCCATCAATCACTCATCTGTTAAGTTAGAGACTTACCCATCAGTCTCTCATCTGTTTAAGCTAGTGACTTACCCATCAGTCACTCATCTGTTTAAGCTAGTGACTTACCCAGTAGTCACTCATCTATTTAAATTAGTGACTTGTTTGTCAGTCACTCATTATGGTTTACCAGAACCTCAAGTGATATTCACTCATATGTTTAGAGCTATAAGCTCTGTGTGATTATAATAATAATCAATTGTTAATATTTATATGCAATACGGTGTTTTCTTGCTCGGCTTTGGCTCATGGGTGCAATGTGGTGTAGGTAAAGGGAAAGAAAAGCTCACCCAGCCTTGAGTGGAGAGCTTAGGTGGTGATGTGTACATATGCGGCCGCTTGACCACTACGGCCAAGGAGTTCTCAGAGGAACTAGGGGGTTTACCCTATTTTTGCCGCTTAGGTCGGCGGGTTTGTAAATTTGAAACATTAATGACCATTTTGAGTTGTAAATAACTTGTAAAAGATTTTATGGGCCCATGAATAGTTTTAACTATTATGTATTAAATAAAATATATCCTTTCCTTTTTATTGGTTTTCCACCTTAGCCTGTTAATAACACTTAGAAGCACGTTTTTAACCAAATGACTCGAGTAGAGCGTTAAATTTCTGGTTCACTGTAACTGTTCTGGGGTAACCAGGGCGTTACACGAATCTTACTTAACGTTCTCCAATTCCTGATATCCTCAAATACCAATAATTCACAACCTGTTACCCTTTAATTCCTGGTAACGCTCTAATCACCAAAACACCCCGAGCCCTGAGCTTGAGCCTGTTATTACCAAACCGATAGTTTATATTCAAAGATCGTCTCATGCCCAATAGCTCGAACAAATCCACATTATAATGTGGCCTCAACAATTAATCACAAGCATGCACCAAAATATACAAAGATGCCCTCAACGGGCCAAATTACCAAAATGCCCTTACAATCAAATGTGGACCCACATGCACACATTTAACATCCTATTATAATATAATTCCCATAGACATGCATATAATCATTTAATGGCACAATAAAACAATTATGGCCCTCTCGGCCTACTAATCCAGCCATTAAACCACATTAGGGATTTTAGGGTGTTACAGTGTTGGTCCTCATACAATAGCAAAACGAGATTGAAGTACTTTGAATGCTCGCTCAACATCTTTGCGTAGCGCTTCTTGGAATCGGGCAAATAATTTTCTTTTCTCTCTTTGAGGCAGTGGGATAGTTTTAACAAATGTACCCCACTTTGGATAGATACCATCTGCTAGATAGTACCCCTTATTGTATTGTGTGCCATTTATCGTAAACTCAACTCTCGGAACTTGCCCTTGTAATATATCAGTGAATAATGGGGATTGATTAAACACGTTGAGATCATTATAGGATCCTGGAACACCAAAAAATGCATGTCATATCCAAAGATCTTGTGACGCAACTTCTTTGAGCATGATTGTTGGTCTGTCGTGATCACCTCGCGTGAATTGGCCTTTCCATGCTACTGGGCAATTTTTCCATTCCCAGTGCATACAATCAATGCTTCCCAACATGCCTGGAAAACCACGCACCTCCCCCATTTGAAGTAAGCAACGAATGTCTCCATCATTGGGTCGTCTTAAATATTCGGTCCCAAAAATATATTCACTCCTCGAACGAAATTGACTAGACATTCAATAGCAGTAGTTTCACCAATTCGAACATACTCATCAACATAATCGGCAGGCGCTCCATATGCTAACATTCGCATAGCAGCGTTGCACTTTTGTAATGGCAAAAGCCCCCTTCTACCGACTGCATCAAACCTCATATAAAAATACTCCGAATGATTTTCTAGAGCTTGCATTATGCGTAGGAATACGTGTCTAGGCATTCTAAATCTTCTTCGAAATTGATATTTTGTATACACCGGTTCATCAGAAAAGTAGTCATCAAACAAATGTTGGTGTCCTTCTACATGACCCTTATCAATGTTGGCTCTCTTTCTTCCTTGTTATAACACCCTGGTTACCCCAGAACAATTACGGTGAATGATGGACCGGAAATTTGACCCGCTACCCGAGTCCTTTGGTCAAAAACGTGCTCAAAGTGTAATTAACAGGTTAAGGTGAAAAACTACTAAAAAGGAAATGGATATTTTCATTGCAAACTACTCTGCAGAGCTAATCAAAACATTTACAAGTTGTTCTCAGTACAAAACGCTCATTATAGTTTCAAATTTACAATCCCGCTGATCTAAGCGACAAAATAGGGTAAACCCTAGTTCCTCTGAGAACGTCTTGGCCGTGGTGGTCAAGCGGCCGCATATGTACACATCACCACCTAAGCTCTCCACTCAAGGCTGGGTGAGCTTTTCTTTCCCTTTACCTGCACCACATAGCACCCATGAGCCAAGGCCCAGCAAGAAAACACAATAAAGCATGAGATAATATCAACAATGATCATAATAATCATCCAGGACCATCAGTCCAAACCAGTAGGTGACAGTCGCAACAGCCACAAAAGTGGGTACAGCCCCCTCTAGCCATGTGACGTTAGGGTCACTCGGACTTAACTGATAAAATAACCTTTCATAAGTTTGAACAAGATAGGTGTATGGTGATTAGTCACTAACATAACCTTCCTCATGACTTACAGTCATAACCCTGGAACAGCGTTCCCTAGCCATGTGACAAACAGTCACCGGGGCCATATGCCCTGGCTCTGAATAACTGGTCTTAGACCAGACAAACGCTTATAAGTTCATCGACCTTAGGGTCGGTCCAGCGTTAATACCCCATATGAGTCATTCTTTGCTGATATCGATTAGATCTAATCTTCATTTGGCTCGGCGTTCATGACGCTATGCCATTTTTGACTCTTTAGGTCAGTGTCCCTAACTAGTCAGAACATATACAAGTTTTCAACATTCGCTAGCATTTAATAGGCAATCCATGTCCACATTTATCAATCAACATGCCTCAATAATAATCATGCATGTCACATATACACAGGGTGCAGTTTTCTTACCTCAGATTCGAGCTAGAAGGATTAAAAGAACGACCCGTGAGAACGATCAACCTTTAGTCCTTTAGCGGTTACCTAATCATAACCAAACACGGGACATCATCAATAATAATGGTCAACATAGGTTTCCACACCAATATATAGCCTCCGGAAGATCAATCCCAACTAATCCAAGTAGTAGGGACACTCCCGAGGCCCATAGCTAAGTTCCCGGGTCAAAACGAGCAAACGGGGTGAAAACAAGGCAAGGGCTGCGGCCCTAGCACCTTGGGCCGTGGCCCCCAGAGTTCCCTAAGGCAAGGGCCGCGGCGCCCAGCAAGCACAAAAACCCCACCTACTTCTTCAAGGCAGGGCCGCGGCACCCCAAGAATAGGGTTGCGGCCCTCAACTCTGGGCCACTCCCAAACGTGTTTTTAACACTCCAAAGCCTCCAAAATCATACCTAAACATTCCCCAATCATCAAAACAAAGTTCCCAAGCTTCCCAATGCACCAAAACCCTCAAAACCCAAGGTTCAAACGAATCGAAAACTCAACAATTCTCAAAGTCCAATTCAAAGCTTAGAAACTCTAAAATCTCAAAACTTAAACTTCGATTGTGTTGTTTTCTGTCAAATCCTTCGGTCAAGAAGCTTCTAATCTTTCCTAGGATCGCTATGCCTCGATCCTAGCTTGATTCCGACTCCTAGAACTCGAGATATCTTCGAAAATGCTCAAACGGTAAAACGGACTATCGAAAGGGAGAACGAGAGGTTTTCTAATCGTACGTTCTATCTGACAGCTACTTCAAGCTTAAGTAACCTCAAATAAAACCTAATGCTCGGGGTCCCGAAAACAGCCCCGGGGACATTATAGTCAAAACCTCCGAAATTTCACCCTGATCTCAAATATTCCCAATTTATCATCAAATAAACATTTCTATTACCCCAAAATTGACCCCGTTATGACAAAACCACTAATCCATTATATATGACCGTCTCATGCTGAATAGCTCGAATATATCTCCATAATAATGGAATCTCATTCACAAATCACATTATGCACCCAAATACACATATTCACCCTCAATGGGCCAAATTATCAAAATAACATAATTATTCAAATGTGGACCCACATGCACGCATATAACATCATATCATAATATAATTTACATATACATGCATAATATCATTTAATGGCATAATTAAACAAGTATGGCCCTCCCGGCCTACTAATCTCGCCATTAAACCACATCGGAGAATTCGGGGCATTACAACTATCCCCTCCTTACAGAAATTTCATCCTCGAAATTTACCTGAACAACTCGGGATACTGATTCTGCATGTCTGACTCCAGCTCCCAGGTCGCTTCCTCGACCTTGCTGTTCCTCCACAATACCTTAACCAAAGGTATCGTCTTGTTCCTGAGGACCTTATCTTTTCTGTCAAGTATCTGGACAGGCTGTTCCTCATAGGAGAGATCTGCCTCAAGCTCCAGATCTTCATAACTCAAAATATGATTAAGATCAGACACATACCTCCGAAGAGCTGAAACATGAAATACATTATGCACAGCAGACAATGCCAGAGGCAAAGCTAACATGTAAGCCACCTGACCAACCCTCTCCAGGATCTCAAATGGACCTACATACTTGGGCTCAGCTTGCCTTTCTTCCCAAACCTTCTCACCCCTTTCCATGGCGAGACTCTAAGGAAGACATAGTCTCTTACCTGGAACTCCACGTTCCTGCGTTAGGGATCTGCATAGCTCTTCTGTCTACTCTGAGAAGTAAGCATTCTAGCTCTAATCTTCTCTATGGCCTCATTGGTCCTCTGAACTGTCTCAGGACCTAAGTATCTCCTTTCACCTGTCTCATCCCAATGAATGGGAGACCTACATTTCCTACCATACAGCATCTCATAAGGTGCAACCCCAATGGTAGATTGATAACTGTTATTATAGGAGAATTCTATCAAAGGTAGATACTTACTCCAAGATCCACCAAAGTCCAGCACACATGCTCTCAGCATGTCTTCCAAAATCTGGATTTTCCTCTCAGATTGTCCATTTGTCTGAGGATGATAAGCAGTACTGAACTTCAACTGCGTCCCCATGGCTTTCTGTAAACTCCCCCAAAACTTGGAAGTAAAAGTAGGGTCCCGATCTGACACGATCGACCTAGGTGCACCATGGAGCCGCACGATCTCTCTCACATAGAGATCTGCATACTGGTCAACTGTATAAGTAGTCCTCACTGGCAGAAAGTGAGGTTACTTGGTGTAGCGATCAACTATCACCCAAATAGAATCATGCTGACCAACAGTCCTGGGTAAGCCCACCACAAAATCCATTGTGATGTCTTCCCACTTCCACTATGGGATATCCAAAGGTTGCAATAAAGCTACCGGCCTCTGATGCTCAACCTTGACTTGTTGACATGTCAAACACTTTGCCACATACTCTACTACATCTCTCTTCATCCCTGGCCACCAATATAACAATCTCACATCCTGATACATCTTTGTGGTGCCTGGATGCAAAGAGTAAGGTGTAGTATGAGATTCATCTAGAATCTCTCGCCTCATTGCAGTGTCTAACGGAACACATATCCGCCCCTTGTATCTCAACAAGCCTAGCTCAGACACTGAATAATCTCTGGACACTCCAGCCAGAACATCCTCTCTGATCTTGACCAGCTGGGGATCACTCAGCTGACCCTCCTTAATTCTCTCTAACAGTGTAGACTGTAGCGTAATATTAGCCAACTGGCCCACCAGCAACTCTATACCAGCTCTGGTCATATCATCAGCTAACTCCCTGACTATCAGTCTCATACCATAAATCTGGCCCGGACCCTTCCGGCTTAAAGCATCAGCTACCACGTTGGCCTTTCTTGGATGATACAGGATTTCACAATCATAATCTTTTACTAATTCCAGTCAACGCCTTTGCCTCATATTAAGATCTTTCTGGGTGAAGAAGTACTTCAAGCTCTTGTGGTCTGTATAAATCTCACACTTCTCTCCATAGATATAATGTCTCCATATCTTCAAAGCAAAAACCACAACTGCTAACTCTAAATCATGAGTAGGATACCTCTTTTCATACTCCTTCAACTGACGAGAAGCATAGGCAATAACCCTCTCCGATTGCATCAAAACACAGCCCAAACCCTGATGAGAAGCATCGCAATAAATCACAAATTTCTCCTGACCTGTCGGAAGACTCAGGATTGGAGCTATAATCAATCTCTGCTTCAGTTCCTGGAAGTTGTTCTCACACTTATCTGACCACACAAACTTCTGATTATTGCATGTCAGCTAAGTCAATGCACCAGCTATCTTTGAGAACCCTTCCACGAAACGTCTATAATACCCTGCCAATCCAATGAAACTTCTAACCTCAGAAGCATTCTTTGGCCTTGGCCAATCTCTAACCGCTTCAATCTTTGCTGAATCCACTTTAATCCTGTAATGCCCCAAATTTCCTAATAAGGTTTAGGACCTTGATTAGGAGGCCGGGAGGGCCATAAATGATTTAATATGTTATAAAATGAATATATGCATGTTAATGTGAACTATATTATTATATGATGATAAATGCATGCGTATGGGAGTATTTAAAATGATAAGGGCATTTTGGTAATTTGGCCTATTGGGTGCATATTGTAATATGTGAATGAGATTTCATTATTATGGAGATATATTCGAGCTATTCGACATGAGACGGTCATATATAATGGATTAGCGGTTTTGTCATAACGGGGTCAATTTTGGGGTAATAGAAATGTTTATCTGGTGATAGATTGGGAATATTTGAGATCAGGGTGAAATTCTGGAAGTTTTGACTATAGTGTCCCCGGGGGTGTTTTCGGGACCCCGAGCACTAGGTTTTATTTGAGGTTACTTAAGCTTGAAGTAGCTTGACAGATAAGAACGTACGTTAGAAACTTCTCGTTCTCTCTCAAAACAGTCTGTTTTACCGTTTGAACCTTTTTGAGGAATCTTGAGTTCAAGGAGTCGGAATCAAGCGAGGGTCGAGGCGTAGCGATCCTAGGAAAGATTAAAAGCTTCTTAACCGAAGGATTTGATGAGAAACAACCCAATCAAAGGTAATCTAAGTTTGAAGTTTTAAGTCTTTAAAGTTTTAAAGCTTAGAATTGGACTTTGTTAATTGTTGAGTTTTTGGTCGGTTTGAGCTTTGGGTTTTGAGGGTTTTGGAGTATTGGGAAGCTTGGGAACTTTGATTTGATGATTGTGGGAATGTTTGGGTATGTTTTTGGAAGATTTGGAGTGCTTGAAATGCGTTTGGGAATGGCCCAGGGTTGGGGGCCGCGGCCCTGTTCTTGTGCGCCGCGGCCCTAGTTCGATGAAGCAGGTGTCAGGAATTTGTGCTTGCTGGGCGCCGCGGCCCTTGCCTCAGAGAACCCTGGGGGCCGTGTCCCAAGGTGCTAGGGCCGCAGCCCTTGCCCTGTTTTCGCCCCGTTTGCTCGTTTTGACCCCGGGAACTTAGTTATGGGCCTCGGGAGTGTCCCTACTACTTGGATTAGTTTGGATTGATCTCTTGGGGGCTAGATATTGGTGTGGAACCTTTGATTATCATGTTATTAATGGTGTTCTATATATGGTTATGATTAGGTGACCGCTAAGGACTTAAAGGTTGATCGTTCTCAAGGATCGTTCTTATATTGGTACTAGCTCGAATCTGAGGTAAGAAAACTGCACCCTGTGTTTATGTGACATGCATGGCTATTATGGATGCATGTTGATTGATTATTGAGCATGACATGCATGGCTATTATGATGCATGTTGATTGGCTATTGAGTATGACATGCATGGCTATGAATGATGCATGTTGGATGTTTAAATGTAAACATTGTTAGCATAATGAATGCTTGGCAAATCTTGTCCATTTGCATATGATTATTATTGAGGCGTGCTGGATGATTAAGTGTGATGCATGTAATGCACGAGAAACATGTGATAGGGCATGCCATGAACGATGAATATGAGATTGGTCAGAGCTTGAGTCTCTGAGTTTGTGCATGATCATGACTGTGCTAGAAACTGTTTAGTAAGCATGCTAAATGCCCTATTCTTGGATAACTGGCATATGATACATATTGATAGCATTGCTTACTTGTGTATGGACTGAATACAGAATCGACAAAAGTGTTAGTATCAGCTGTGAGGCTGTGACTTATTTGTCAGGCTCGGCAGTGTTACTGGACACAGGTCAGGAAGCGCTGACTTACTTGTCAGAACGGCCTTAGCGTGAATCACGCAAGCCAACAGAGATTAGATCTAATCGATTACTAGCATTGAATGACTCAAGGAGCATTAATGCTTGACCGACCCTGAGGGTCGATGAATAAACAGAGCTTGAAGGCTAGTGGCTTACCTATCAGCCACTCTCCTGCTAGAAAACAAAGCTTGAAGGCTAGTGGCTTACCTATCAGCCACTCTCCTGCTAGAAAACAAAGCTTGAAGGCTAGTGGCTTACCTATCAACCACTCTCCTGCTAGAAAGCAGAGCTTGGAGGCTAGTGGCTTACCTAGTAGCCACTCTCCCACTAGAAAAGAGAGCTTGGAGGCTAGTGGCTTATGTAACAGCCACTCTCCCGCTAGAATCATGTGATGTGCACCCATTGGTTTGAAAGCTTTATGTTCAGTGTGGTTATAATGATAATCATTTGATAATATTTATGAAAAGCATTATGTTTTCTTGCTGGGCTTCGGCTCACGGGTGCTATGTGGTGCAGGTAAAGGCAAGAGGAAGCTAGACCATACTTGAGTTGGAGGGCTTAGGTGATGACGTGTACATATGCAGCTGCTCGACCGCTACGGTCGAGGTTTAAAGTGGAACTAGGGTTGAACCCTGTTTTGCCACTTAGAACGGCCTGTTGTAAATATTTTCTGTAATAAACTCTGAATTGTATTTTCGGGATCCCAATGTATATGTTAAACGTTCTAGTGAAACGTTATATCTTAACCAAAATGTTTAATCCCTAAACCGCTAATCATACTTAGATCACGATTTTGGCCAAATGTCTCGATTAGCGAGTTTAGCACTATTTACAAGGCACACCGTAACGGTCCCAGGAGTTGGGGCGTTACAAATCCCCTCCTTACTGACAATGTGTCCAAGAAAAGATACCTAAGACAACCAGAACTCACATTTCTTGAACTTAGCAAACAGTTTGTGTTCCCTCAGTCTCTGTAGAACCAATCTCAGGTGATACTCATGTTCTGAATCTGACTGAGAATATACCAGAATGTCATCAATAAAGACGATCACAAACTGGTCTAGATAATCCTTGAACACCCTGTTCATCAGATCCATAAAAGCAGCAGGGGCATGAGTCAATCCAAATGACATAACTAGAAACTCATAATGCCCATACCTGGTGCGGAAAGCAGTCTTGGGTATATCTCCTTCCTTGACCCTCAACTGATGATAACCAGAACGAAGGTCGATCTTTGAGAATACATTCTTGCCTTGCAACTGATTGAACAGATCATCTATCCTTGGCAAAGGATACTTATTCTTGATTGTCAGTTTATTCAGTTCCCTGTAATCAATACACATTCTCAGGGAACCATCCTTCTTCTTTACAAACAGAACTGGCGCACCCCAAGGTGAGAAACTAGGTCTGATAAAACCTAAATCCAACAGTTCTTATAACAGCACTTTTAATTCTTTCAACTCAGCTGGGGACATTCTGTAAGGCGCTCTAGACACTGGCTCCGTCCCTGGTGCCAGTTCTATAACAAACTCAATTTCTCTATGTAGTGGCAACCCAGGAAAATCTTCTGGAAACACATCCAGAAACTCACAAACTAACCTGGTATCCTCTGGTCTCGCTGGCACGACCTGAGTGGTATCAACCACACTAGCTAAGAACCCAATGCAACCTCCTTGCAATAAATCCCTAGCCCTCAATGCAGAAATCATAGGAATATGAGGTCCATGCATAGCACCAACAAACACAAAAGGATCCTCACCTTCCGGCTTAAAGGTGACCATCTTCCTTCTGCAATCAATGGTTGCCCCATACTTTGCCAACCAATCCATATCTAGTATCATATCGAAGTCAGTCATAACCAACTATATTAAATCCACTGACAACTCTCTGCCCTCTACTGTCACTGGCAAAGATCTGACCCACCTCCTAGATTCCACCAACTCTCTAGTGGGTAACAAGGTACCAAACCCCACAGCATAAAAATCACAAGGCCTACACAGTCTATCAATAACGCGACTAGCAACAAAAGAATGTGTAGCACCAGAATCAATCAACACATTATAAGGGGTTCCAGCACTAAGAAGCTGACCTGTAACAACTGAGGGAGAAGCCTCAGCTTCTGCTTGAGTCAACGCGAACACTCGAGCTGGGGCCGAGCTGTCCGCCTTTCTGGGTTCTTCCTTTCTTGCCTTAGGGCAATCCTTTTTAAGATGACCCACTGCTCCACATGAGAAGCAGGCCTTTTCCCTACACTCTCCCAAGTGATGCCTCTTGCATCTGGGGCACTCAGGATAAGACTTCCAGGCTTCACCACCTCCTGGACGACCCATAGAAATACCACGGGGCCTCCTATCAGGACCTGGAACTGGGAAGGTTTCAGGAACCTTCCTCTTCTGATCATTGGGGCCAACACCCCTACCAGAACCCACAAATGGAGGACCTGGCCTCCTGAAATCCTTTATGGCTGCACTATCACGCCAGATTCTGTTCTCTGCACTCTCAGCTGTGAGTGCCTTCTCCACCACCTGTACATAAGTAGTAACCCCTGCCACAGTGGTGATACGTACATCTCGGGCTAACTTGGGCTGTAGCCCTTGCAAGAATCTCTCCCTCCTGGTCCCATCAGTGGGCACCAGCTCCATGGCAAACTTTGCCAAACGATCGAACTTCAAGGCATACTCAGTGACTGATAAGTTCCCCTGCAGTAGCCTAATAAACTCCTCGGCCTTTGCCGCTCTAATAGCATCATTGTAATATTTTTCATTGAATAGAGTCTGAAACTCTTCCCAACTCAGGGCATTTACATTCTTGGTCTGGGTAATCACCTCCCACCAAATCCAGGCATCCTCCCGAAAAATATAGGTAGCACAGGCCACCCTCTCATTACCAGATACCCTCATAAAGTCAAGGATAGTGGTAATCATGCTCATCCATTGTTCAGCCTTGGCAGGATCTGCACTGCCCTCAAATACTGGAGGTTGTTGTTTCCTGAACCTTTCATACAAAGGCTCCCATTTATTCCCAACCTCAGGCTGCTGCCCAGCTACTGGCACCGACACAGGAGGTGCCTCTGATCCACTGGCCACTGAAGGCTCTTGTTGTTGCTTCAAGAGACGAAGCTCTTCCCCCTGTTTCAATATAGTAGCTTGCAGATCACTGACTATCTGCTGCCAGTTAACAGGAGTTGGCTGTGGAATCTAAGACTAGTCATTTTCTTGACCCTGGCTATTATTATTATTCTGGCCCTGATCACTCTGGCCAGCTGATGTGTCTGTCTGTCCCGGATTCATAGTTCTGTCACTGATACCTTGCTAAAATAACGATCAATACGGCCAGTCAGGTAGTAATAACTAAACCTCTTGCCGCCTTACGGTCCAAGAACAAGCAGACAATTATCACATTCCACAGTCATACAGATATACATGCAGATACATGTTTATAGCATTTAGCACTCAGCATGTATCACATAATGGTTCATAACCAATCATACTTATAAGTATGTTCCAGTAATTCCCAGTACTAATAAGCACACAGTTGCTGTGGATATAATATTTCAAGGCACGGGTTAAACATAGTGCTTCATGCACACAGGTAAAGCATATATGTTGTATTTAAGCAATCACACGTATAACTACGTAAATAGTTACCAAACCATGAGTCGAGCTTGACTTCAGTGATGTGTGTACATGCCCAGCCAGTCTACAGGAACCCTAACCTTGGCATTGCTCTGATACCAAGTTGTAACGCCCTGGTTACCCCAGAACAGTTACGGTGAACGATGGGCCGGAAATTTGACCTGCTACCCGAGTCCTTTGGTAAAAAATGTGCTCTAAGTGTAATTAACAGGTTAAGGTGAAAAACTACTAAAAAGGAAATGGATATTTTCATTGCAAACTGCTCTGCAGAGCTAATCAAAACATTTATAAGTTGTTCTCAATACAAAACGCTCATTACAGTTTCAAATTTACAATCCCGCCGACCTAAGCAGCAAAATAGGGTAAACCCCCTAGTTCCTCTGAGAACGTCTTGGTCGTGGTGGTCAAGCGGCCGCATATGTACACATCACCACCTAAGCTCTCCACTCAAGGCTGGGTGAGCTTTTCTTTCCCTTTACCTGCACCACATAGCACCCATGAGCCAAGGCCCAGCAAGAAAACACAATAAAGCATGAGATAATATCAACAATGATCATAATAATCATCCAGGACCATCAGTACAAACCAGTAGGTGACAGTCGCAACAGCCACAAAAGTGGGTACAGCCCCCTCTAGCCATGTGACGTTAGGGTCACTCGGGCTTAACTGATAAAAGAACCTTTCATAAGTTTGAACATGATATGTTTATGGTGATTAGTCACCAACATAACCTTCCTCATGACTTACAGTCATAACCCTGGAACAACGTTCCCTAGCCATGTGACAAACAGTCACCGGGGCCATATGCCCTGGCTCTGAATAACTGGTCTTAGACCAGACAAGCGCTTATAAGTTCATCGACCTAAGGGTCGGTCCAGCGTTAATACCCCATATGAGTCATTCTTTGCTGATATCGATTAGATCTAATCTTCATTTGGCTCGGCGTTCATGACGCTATGCCATTTTTGACTCTTTAGGTCAGTGTCCCTAACTAGTCAGTACATATACAAGTTTTCAACATTCGCTAGCATTTAATAGGCAATCCATGTCCACATTTATCAATCAACATGCCTCAATAATAATCATGCATGTCACATATACACAGGGTGCAGTTTTCTTACCTCATATTCGAGCTAGAAAGATTAAAAGAACGACCCGTGAGAACGATCAACCTTTAGTCCTTTAGCGGTTACCTAATCATAGCCAAACACAGGACATCATCAATAATAATGGTCAACATAGGTTTCCACACCAATATCTAGCCTCCGGAAGATCAATCCCAACTAATCCAAGTAGTAGGGACACTCCCGAGGCCCATAGCTAAGTTCCCGGGGTCAAAACGAGCAAACGGGGTGAAAACAGTGCAAGGGCTGCGGCCCTAGCACCTTGGGCCGCGGCCCCCAGAGCTCCCTGAGGCAAGGACCATGGTGCCCAGCAAGCACAAAAACCCCACCTGCTTCTTCAAGGCAGGGCCGCGGCACCCCAAGAACAGGGCTGCGACCCTCAACTCTGGGCCATTCCCAAACGTGTTTTTAACACTCCAAAGCCTCCAAAATCATACCTAAACATTCCCCAATCATCAAAACAAAGTTCCCAAGCTTCCCAATGCACCAAAACCCTCAAAACCCAAGGTTCAAACGAATCGAAAACTCAACAATTCACAAAGTCCAATTCAAAGCTTAGAAACTCTAAAAACTCAAAACTTAAACTTTGATTACCTTCGATTGGGTTGTTTTCTGTCAAATCCTTCGGTCAAGAAGCTTCTAATCTTTCCTAGGATCGCTATTCCTCGATCCTAGCTTGATTCCGACTCCTAGAACTCGAGATATCTTCGAAAATGCTCAAACAGTAAAACGGACTATCGAAAGGGAGAACGAGAGGTTTTCTAATCGTACGTTCTATCTGACAGCTACTTCAAGCTTAAGTAACCTCAAATAAAACCTAATGCTCGGGGTCCCGAAAACAGCCCCGGGGACATTATAGTCAAAACCTCCGAAATTTCACCCTGATCTCAAATATTCCCAATTTATCATCAAATAAACATTTCTATTACCCCAAAATTGGCTCCGTTATGACAAAACCGCTAATCCATTATATATGACTGTCTCATGCCGAATAGCTCGAATATATCTCCATAATAATGGAATCTCATTCACAAATCACATTATTCACCCTCAATGGGCCAAATTATCAAAATAACATAATTATTCAAATGTGGACCCACACGCATATAACATCATATCATAATATAATTCACATATACATGCATAATATCATTTAATGGCATAATTAAACAAGTATGGCCCTCCCAGCCTACTAATCTCGCCATTAAACCACATCGGAGAATTCGGGGCATTACACTTGTCTTGTTGAGTTACCCCCATCCATGAGCGCTTTGAAATATTGATCATCATGATCGTTAGTACACTCTACAATTATGATATCCTCTAGACTCATATTGTCGTATGGATTCAGAAAATTTGGCGAATCCATTGTCGAACTTAGAGTATATGATATTTGGGAATTAATGAGAGAGTAAAATGAAGGATTGAATGGAGAGTTGAGTAAAATGAAGATTGAAATTTGGTATTTATAGACATGGTGTTGACGCCGCTTTTCGTCAACAGTGAAAGAAGAGCACGTAAACAATAACTAGTAATGGCCAATTAAAATATGATAATACACAACACGATTTTTTACGTGGTTCAGTAGTTAAATCTGCCTAGTCCACGAGTCTCTGTTATTAAACTCAAGATTATCTCTGAAAATTCTTAAGCATGAATTCTTCAGAGTTTTTTCTCAAGGTTCAGAATTTCGGTCCTTTACAATGGTGCATGACCTCTCTATTTATAGAGAAGGATGCATAATACTATCCCACATATTTTGGGTAGTTACTCTTTTTGTGTAAATAAATTAAATGGCTTTAAATGCCTGTAATCTGATATAAAAGGAAACGTCCCCTGAAGACCAGGGGGCGTATAACTAATCAAATAATATCCCATGATTTTATGGGATTTACAATAATAAATGCAGAACACGTCCCTTATAGACAACACTTGTAGATATTCAAGGTTATTATCATATATCTCAAAGCCCTTACTCTACTAGGTTTCTCATCAGCTTTCGAGCTAATGACATCTCCCGAGGTCACATGGCTTCGAGATCGTACATGTGTCAGGCTCGGAACCCTTGATCCGAGGTCTTCCCTGAGGATAGATGCGTCTCGAGAGCTACCCTTCGAGATCGTGAATATTTTGAGACCACCACATTCGAGGTCGTCTCAGTCTCGCAGGCTCGATATTTAGTCCTGGAGCATACTTCAAACTTTATGAGTTCATTCGTTGCGAGTCCAACTTTCGAGGTCGCATTTAACATGGCTCGAAATCTGGGTATAACACATGGTGACATATATATATATGTAGCCGTTAAAATGTAGCCATTAAAATATAGTCGTTAAAATAAAGGATAATTTATTTAAATAAAAATAAAATACATAATAGTGTGGTTGATAAAAATACATATCAATTACAACTTCAGGATATTATTCTTAATATAAGTACACAAGTTTTCATGATCATTCTTTTGTTCAGGAGTCATATGCGACGTGTCCATGAAGAGATAATCCATGTATTTTGTCATCCTATTATCTTCTGCCTCTTTCTCCTTTATCGCCACCAATTTCTCCAATGCAGATGTTTTCCGTTCACTAATCTCTATAAATCTAGTATGTGTGTCTTTTTTTTCCTTCCCTTTTCTCTTTGCTGCCTTTTGGCCACTAGGGCACACTTCACGTACTTCATCATCATTGATGTCTGCATTGGAAGAAGAAGTAAATGCCCCTGATTCTGACACGTTTGTTCTCTTACCACCTTTTGGTTGGTACATTGTATTCCATTTCGGCTCATCCTTTAGCAATCTCCAACAGTCCACAAGCAGAAAATTTGAGTTGCTATTTTCATATTTGTACAATTGATGTGCATTCTCAAGAATTTTCTCATCAGACCAACCACTGTGATGTGCATGTTGTACTCATTTATAACACCCATTAAAACGCGCCACCTTTTGATTCATCTTGTTCCAATGATCTTTGCATTGCCTTTCATTTCTTTCTTGCTCGCCTTTTTGATTGGTGTTGTAGTATTCTATGATTCGAGCCCAGAAATATGTAGAAGTTTGGTCATTTCCCACAATGGCATCCTTAGATGTATTAAGCCAACCATTTATCAGAAGTATAGTGGCTTCCTTGCTCCATTTGACTTTACCTTTATGCATTGATTCATCTTCATTGTGTATAACTACATTTTCCAACCCTTCAACACCATGTTCAGGTTGGGTTTCAGAGACAAATGTCGATGATGTTTCACGATTCAAATCAATATTAGACTTTTCCATACTTGACCTTTAATTTCTTGAAACCATTTCGGGTTGGTGTAGGGAAGGCATATGAAAGGCATATGGTAGTGAATTCGTTGATGTGAAGAATAGAGCTTGTTGTGTTGGGGCATCTCAAAAGAGCCAAAATTTTGGAAAGGGTAGGAGGATATGGGATAATTTTGAGAATTTGGAAAACTTTGGTTAAATTGAGAATATTGAAAATTTGGATTTTAGGGATTAGTAGAGGGAGTATTTTGAAAATTTTGATTGAAATGAGAATATTGAAAATTTGGATTTTGGGTGTTGGTATTTGGAGAATTTTGGGGATCCATTGGTAAGAAAAGAAATTTTGTGATATTGATAATTTGGAAGAAGAATGTATGAAATGGTGTGAAAATTGAATGAAATAGATGAGTATTTATAGAAGAAAAAAATTTAATAGATTGTGTGCTAACAATGATAAAACGGTAATAATTTAGACCGTTTTTTTACATCAACGGTAATAATAATTGTATGCTAGCTGTATTTTACATACATATAATATATATATATGTGCATAATTTGTTTCTAAAAAAAAGATAGCAACCGTTGCCTGACAGAGGCAACGACTGCTTCAAATTTGAAAAGCAATCTTTCTCTCCAATGCTAAGCAATCTTCCATACTCGTAGCCTGTCAGTAAGCCATTGTTTTAACCACATGCACTGGAGTTGCTCTTAGAGCATCTACAATGGTGGCACCTTCTAAAGTTGCCAAAACTTTTAAAATATTAATATATTTGTACTCTTTCATCCACCCAGTAAAAAATATTTTTATAAAAAAATTAAGTAAGAAAGGCCAACTTTTGGCAACATTTCTTGGCAACAATCTAACTTGGGGACCCACAAATGGCTTTCGCACCCCTTTAGCATCAACGCCGGAAATGCTTAGGCAACCATGGTTGCTTTATTTTTATTTATTTATTTGGAAAACACAAAATAACCATTGCTATATTTTAAAAAATGTATTAAAAAAATAGTGATTAATGGTCATTATGACCGTTGGCTAAATTTTATGTAAAAAAAATAATTTATTTTATTTTTTCTTTTATAAATACTCATTAAGTTGATTCATTTTTTATACTTTCTCATATATTCTTCTACAAAATTTCAATATCACAAAATCTTCTTTTCTTAAACGGATTCTCAAAATTATAAAATTCTCCATTTACAAACTCCCAAAATTCAAATTTTCAATATTCTCAAATATTTCAAAATATATAGCACCGAGTTGGGCAACTTTTAGTGTTGCCTAGCATTAGACCAATTTTTTTTAAAAAAAAAGTTGTCATGATGTAGATAAAATAATTTAAGGTGTGTTTTGTACTTTTGGCAACCAATGGAGTTGCTGGCATTGGAGAATCTCTTATGCCCTAACATGTGAAATTTAGGTACTATTTGATTTATGAGTTAGCTGGTAAATGATCTTTAGCAAATATTTTCCGGATTTGGAGAAAAAGTAATGTTGACACTCGAAAGAATCAGATTCCCCCGAATAAAGGTGATCGTAAAGCCCATAAAAGCAATAATAAGTAAGGTACATCATCATAAATTCGTTCATAAAGGAGACTTTCCAAATATAGCAAACGATAATACCTAGCTGTGCATTGCATGGAATAATATTATCACTAAAAAAAGCATGATGAGGATGAGGATGCAACAATTTCGAGTCTACAAAGCAATTCAACGAAAGAAAAAAAACCAACTTTATACATTGGTTATGGTGATTTAACGAATCTCCATCAGAGGACCGATCCACATGAAGATTAAAAGAAAAACGAAAAGAACCCATTACATTCCCATACCTACATCCACCTCTAAAAAAGAGTGCAACATTTGGAAAAAAGAAAAAACACAGTACAAATAGGTCATGGGCGACAACGCAGATGAGAGAAACAATCGAAAATATGTGTGTTCTCCTCAAGTAGCTGCGGCCTGAGTCAGTGAAACATCTAAGGGGGTCAATGACTCGAACGACGGCAAGAGCCAGCCATTCTTCTGTGCTTGTTCCATGTAGAAAGTGAATTTCTCCCTTGCATTAGGAATGTCAAGAGCCAGATCTTCTAGACTGTCCTTGATCCGGGTGTAGCCCTTGGTCATCTGGTTGATTGTAATTAGGCCTTCGCTGAAGCATTCCTGGAGGAGATTCAGCATACTGTCATTCTTCTTCTCCATGGCCATGATCAGCGTCTTCTTCACTACCTCATGGTTGAAGAAGGGCATCCCCAGGTCACGAATACACTGGCAAGCTTCGTTCACCACACCGCCGCTTTCATATTCCTCCAAGAGTTTCATAATCTTGTCCTTGGCATCCTCCACAGCCCACCCAGTGCCACCTCCCCAGCACCTCAGGAGCCTTTCACCAGCATGACGGGCACCAACCAAGGTTCGAGCCACTCTCACAGTCTCCGTCCCACTGCAATCAGATGGTAACTTGCTTGCAATTTCTTCAAGATTTAGGGGAGCTAAGACGTCATCGATCACTGCTCTGGCCAGAAACAGAGCAAGCTCATTTGAAGCATCCAGAATGTCCAAGGCTGTATCCTCAGCAGATTCCAAGAGCATGACAAAACCATTAACAATGTCTTCAGTTGAAAAGATCTCAATGTGAAGAGCAGAAAGCAGAACAGATGCCATTTCCTTTTCACGGTTCTTCCTGTCCAATGCAAGTGTGATAAGCTTCTTCAAGAATATTGGGTTGCGCTCGGGTACACCAAGATCTTCAAGGCTTCGGATGAGTTCAGGAATGTCATCTGAGAGAAAATATTCACGAATTATGGTCACAGCCTCTTCCTTGTACCGCCTAACACTTTCATCATCCTTTTGTACCTCTCCATCTTCACCCAAGGACGTAATAAATGAAGCATCAAGCCATCCTTCAGATATTGCCTTAGGGAGTAGTGACTGGTACAAGGTTTTTGCTGATGGAATGTCAAGTGCTAGGTCATCAAGGCTCTCTGCCAACCGAGAAAATCCTTTTGCCATTTGACTGGAACTAATCAGACCTTCATCAGCTGCTTCCTTTAATAGCTTGAATATTAGTGGTTCTGCGGTTTGGATCTCCATAGCTAGAACCAACGCCCGCTTCACAACCTCATGATGGAAGAATGACACTCCCAACTCCCTTATGCACCTACAGGCCTCAAAAGCATCCTTACTTTCCACATATTCCTTCAACAAATCAGCGATCTTTTTCTTCACTTCCTCAACAGTTATGTGAGTGCTACCACCCCACCTCCTCTCTACAAGTTCTGCATGGTGTGGAGCTGAAAGATAGCTCTTCTCAGCAGTCTGAATTACCTGAAATCCCTTGGAAGATTCTACAAGTGCCTTCTTTGCCCTAGTGAGGAAAGCTGGAGGTAGAATATCATCAACCACCGCACGAGCAAGAAACAAGGCAAGAATGTCAACTGCATCCAGTATGTCCACTACAAGATCGTCAACAGATTCAAGAAGCATGAAGAAACCATCCCTAATCTGGGATGGGCTAATGACATCCGCATACAAGGCTGAAAGCAGAACTGAAGCCATTTCCTTCTCCTTGTCATGCCTGTCCATGGCCATGGACACTAGCCTCTTGATAAAGTAAGGGAGATATTCACTTGAGCCAAGTTCTCTGAGGTCAGATGCAGCCAAATCAACATCACTTGTGCTGAAGTATTCCTCTATAATGGAGACCACAGCTTTCTTATAATCATCCAATGGGTCTGTAACAGTTGACCCAACAAGCTGATATGGTTCCTGTTGAGAAAGATTAACAGGCAAAAGGATACATTAATCGTGTGGATTGTACATTAATCATGTGAATTAACTTTAAAAAAGCATACACACATACATAAACCTAAAAAAACTGCTTAGAAAAAAATACCGCATGTACATTAATCTGCTGAAAAAGATATTGGATATACACAATCCACCTGCATAATAACACAAATGACTGACAGAAAATATAAATTTAAAGTGGCAAATACCTCCCCACTGTCATAGTTAGGATCATTCCTATCAATATGGGATTCACCATCAGTGTCGAGCAGTTTTCCCCAGGTTCCTTTACCGCCACCACCATCTTTAGGCATAAACCAGAAGTTCAAGAGGAAGAAAAAAAAGAGTCAATCTTTCTATACATAAATAATTATATGAATACCACATAACCATTCAGCATTATCCATATCAAAGTTGGTGTAAAAGTAAAAGAAATCAATTGTAATACTAACAATGACACTTAAGCATTGTTCAGAATGAATAACATGCACCATTAAGTCAAAAGCAAGCAATTGTCTGCATGCACACTACTTACCAGCAATTGAATAAAAAAACACTCAGTTCAAAATGAGCAACTAATTTAGAAAATAATAAAAACGATAATAATACCATCATCTCAGCAACTATTCAGCAATAACAGATTAGGATATAATGCAGCCTAAATGAAAGTTTCATCTACCACACTTAGAAACTCAATAACAGAAAAAGAAATCATAATCATACTGGGAGAACGGAGGGGAATGCTAAACCAACTGAAATATTTCTAACGAGTTCATAGCGTGAAATCTAGTATAAATCTCATCCCAGTGACCTATCAAGAAAAATTGTATCTTCAACAATAAATCTCAGCACATACTCCAGTCCCATTCCAATAATTAAAATGCATGGTCTAGCATTATCCAAACTCACCTTTCTTAACACGTACAAACTTTCCAGAGTGCGATCGTCGCACATGTCTCCCAGGGACACCTGTTGGTGCCTTGCCACCAGTGGGAGCTTTTAAGTATTCGGATAGCAGAGATGGAGGGGATTTTGGAGATGAGGACAAATTTTCAACATTTTGACTGGCTATTTTTAACTTTTCCCTCTGATGCTCCGTGAGAAACCCCTCACCTGACGCCATAAAAATCTATATCCTACAGTAACAAAATTACACAATAATTCGAAGCTCAAACACTCCAATGTTTTTCTCAATGGTAAAAAATTGAACCGATCAAGATAAAGCATCAAAGATATGCAAGACATCAGATTGAGCTTCTTATAATTTCGTACTTTTATCTAATGTCCATACAATTACTTCACGTAATGAAACCAAACGTCGTTAGACACAACCATTCTCTCCTAAAGGTAAAAATGAAAGACACGCCATTAATCGATTATCTACTACTAAACTAGCATAATTTTCAGTATCATACCAACAAAAATATATGTATCAATAGCATCAAATGTTTAAATAAATCCAGATTTTAAACTGTAAATATAATGAAGCTCTTATGATATAGTTGCATTATTACATACATAAATAGGAACTCCACGATATTTCTTAAAAAACATAAAAACCTAAAACAGTTTAATTCAGTAACCGTATTTCACAGTTCGTGTTCTCCACGTCTAGTTTTCCCACCCTTTCTTGGCAACCAAACAAAAAAAACCATTACAACATAACAAACAAAGAAAAATAACCTGGTAATTGCGAACTCAAGCGAGCAGCGTTGATTCCAGAATCCAAACCCAAACCCGTTTCTTCTGTTCTTGGCCCGGATCTCGAGCCAAGACAGGAGAAGCAAATCGGATCTCAATAACGAAACCTGAGAAGACACTGATAAGCCAACTCTGCCGGAAACGATGAAACCAGTCGGAATAGGAAGCCCTAGATCAGAAGCTCCGACAGAGAAAGCGGAGCTTTGGATCCGAGTGTTTTGAGAAGGAAGGAGGAGATGAGAGAGCAAAGTGAGATGAGAGTGGGAAATGGATGAGAATGAAAACTAGGATCGGGGAACAAGTCTGCCTTTTATATGGAGGCTACGGTTACGGGTACACGTCATCGAGAGGTTTGGCTGTATTATCGCTTTCGTGTCCACGTGGCGTTTGAACAAAAGCCAGACCCGGTTTTTATTCCCCGTCTTTTGCTTCCCACCCGGCTCACGGGCTTGCCCTCAGCCTAAGCTGTTTTAGGGTTTTTGCCTATCACTTTCAATTACCAAATTGCCCTCAAACTTTTGAATTTTGCCCTTCTGAATTCTTATCCCCTTCCAATTGCAAACTTTTTGAAGGGAGTGAAGTAATTTTATTGTCATGACCTAAAGATGAATAAAAAATCTTTGTAAATTAATTTTCAACCATTAAATTCGTTTTTTAATTAAAAATGTTGTGTTAAAAAACTTAATTACAAAGTAATTTTATTTTCACTATCTAATATTTATAATGATATCCTAAAATTATGATATGATAAATTATTTATTATAAATTTTTATTCAACATATTGCTAAAATATAGTTTATAGTACTCAACATCATAATTAAAATATATGAAACCAAATATTAAATTGTAACTAATTATATTATATGATGTTAAACATGATAAGGAGCCAAATAACAATGCATATTATTATGAAAAAATTTCAATATAGCTACCAAGTATAAATTTATATTAAAGTGTGACTTAGTTTGAAGAAATGAATATGAATTGAAATAAAAATTAATATGAATATTTTTTTCAATCTTGCATTGGAATGTCTTTTCTTTTATTTTCAAATGGAATAGTCATTCTAACAAAATAGTAGAAAAATAATTTTAATAGAATGACATTCCAATATCCTAAAGTGCAACCAAACAAATTAATAGAATAAAAATTGATTCATTTTCATTCCATTCAATTCTATTACTCCCAACCAAACATCTCTTATGTAAAAATTTTAAGTATCCATAAAATAATTCTTATAATTATGTTCATTTGTTCAGTTTATCAAAATTAATAACTTTCGTTTTTAGTTTTTAATATTTTTTTTTTAACTTCCTTTACTTTCCTTGAAAAAAAACCCTTAATTATGAATAACGTAATTTTTCACTTAAGAATGTTATTTAATGTTTGGTTTGGAGGCACATAGGCCAACAAAAACAAATAATATTGGTTACAAAAAGTAAGGGTGAGTAAGTTGAGTACAAGATGAGTTCAAGTGAGTATGTACTACCAAGTAGTAGTAGTAGTAGGTTAATGCTAATATAATGAAACTTAATTACAAAATTGGAAATTGTATTTGATTTGATCTATAAGATAAGATTAGGTCACTCTCTTCTGGGACTATTCAACCAGTCATCAATCCTCTCAATTATTTAAACATAAAAAAATAAAAAACAATGGGAAAAAAAGCAGCAGCATAAAGAGAAGAAACCAGGGTGTGATGATAATAGCTGAGGTCAAGTCAAAGACTACAAGTATATAAGAGAAAAAAGAGTATTCAAGAATATTTTGTTGCTCATAGGAATAAGTATTTTATATGTATTCATATTAGGATAATGATGATAAGATTTTGTGGATCAATCTTAAGCTACAATATTATGTAATTAAAATAAAGTAATAATAAACAACGTGGGGCACACTAAAGAATATTACTCATACTACTCATCAGTTGTGATTGGAATAAATGTGATTGTGGAGCCAATGGTCAGTCTAATCTGTTTTCTTAACTAAAATATGCTTTAAAATGTGTTTGTAGTTGATTACATTTCAAGTGCCCAAAGACGAATGAGTAACTTAGAAGGTAAATCAAAATTATGAAGAAAAAAAATATAAAATGAAACAGCCTTTAGAAGAATCTAAGCATATGCAGGGTGATTTATATAGTATATAAACTAGTGGATTGAATTGATCTTAAAGCTGCAAAGTTCTTCTACCGACAAGAAAAGGGTGAGTACAGTTCATGTATATCTACAATTATCAAACTGGTTGCACTACATTCAGTTCCCCGGCCAAGTATTAGCTCAGAGTCACAGACCACAAGTTGTTGAATCTACTCAACTGAGATTACTAAACAGCTTCTAACATACTTCTCTATTTAGCTTGCTTTGCTTGAAGAGAACTAGTGTGAAACATCAACAGTTCTGTAAGATTTTGTTGAATGATTGAGCTATAAGAAGCCTTATCAAAAACACGATTATGTATCACTGTTACTAGAAGTAGAAGAGTTTATAGTTCTTACGTGCCTTTTCTTGTACTTCCAAAACTCGTCTTTCTTACCCTTTTTCTTAGCTTTCACCATACCCATTTTGCTATTGATTATCCCAAGTATGGCACTTCGATCCTTCTTGTTCTTTCTAGCAGCTTTCACATCCAAAATTGACCTAAGCTTCTCATAAGACTTGACATCTGGAACTTGTCCACTCTTTACCATGTTCTTGTGATAATAAAATGCTCTCTTGAAATCGCGAACACGGACATAGGCATAGATCATGGTTGAATAAGTTACCGAATCTGGTTTCAAATTGAGATTTTCCATCTCTTTCAACAGCTGAGGCATCTTTGAGTGTTGTCCACCTCTTGCATATGCATTCATCAGCATATTATAAGTCATCACCGTTGGCTGAAAACCAATCTTCCCAAATTCAGAAATCACATCTCTTGCTTCCATGTAGCAACCCTGTTTCGCGAATCCATCAACAAGAGTATTGAACGTTACACGAGTCCCCTCGATCTTTTCCTTCATCATCATTTTCCAAATTCTCATCAATGTTTCAGTATCCCCAGCACGCCTAAATGCATCCAACAAAGCAGTATAAGTTTCGATGGAGGGCATTAACTTTTCCTTCTGCATATTCTCAAATGCTATATAAGCTTTCTCGTGCCAACCAGTGACTGAATAAGCATGGATAAGAGCAGTATAAGTGTGTGAAGTTGGAGATATACCAACTTTCTTCATCCTCAAAAACGCATCTGCAGCCATGTCACTCATCTTCTGCCTTGCATACGCACTAATCAAACATGTATAAGATTTGGCATTGGGTTCCAAACCCAGCTCCTGCATTTCCTCCAGAAGCTTTTCAACAATATCAGGCTGCATTCGCCTAGTATATGCATCCATGAGTATGTTAAAGGAGGCAGACGTTGGCTTAATCCCTTTTGTTTTCATCTCAGCAAAGAGACCCTCAGCTTCTTCAACTCGATTAGATTTAGCGAAAGCATCCATTAGCGTATTAAACACAATGGCATTTGGAAAAACTCCTTTCTTTGCCATTTCGATTTGGATGATAAGAGCTTCACTCTTTAGACCCTCATCACAGAATGCTTTCACAAGAGAACCCAAAATTTCTGGACTCCATTTGACACCTTTCCTGTTCATTCGATCAAAGAAGTCCCACGCTTCTTTTGCACTGCGGCCAATTTTTCTCATGATAGTAATTATTATCGAACATGTCACATGATCTGGACACACATTATTTACTTCCATTTCCTCATACACCTTCCATGCATCATTATACCTAAAATTAAGTTCATAAAATTTCAGCAACCAAAATCAACAAGTAACAGCCTACTATGCAAGTATTGCCTCCATAAACAAAAACTCATTCTTTGTGAGTCTAAGTTCTTTCACAAGTAAAAGATCCATTCACAAAGCTAATATAATCAATTTCAGTGATTTTTTTCTTATCCTAATTGAAACATCCATTAAGACTAGAAGATAAAATGGCATACCTTTTAGAAGACATGAGACCAGAAATTGCAGCATTATAAACATGAACATTCCTGAACTCCTTCTCCTTCGGCAAATTTCTAAAAAAAATCATTAACTTATCACCCATACCAGCTCTTCCCAGCAAAGGAAACAAAACAGAACATGCCCGAGAAGTCACCAGTGAAGGCTCCTGCAAACCCATCCATTCAAAGAAATACACGCAGCCCATGAACAACCTCTCCTGACCCATCAGCATCAACACCTCTACACACTCTTTCCCACCGACCCTTTTCTCAAAACCACCCAAAGCCTCCCCCAATGTCAAATTTTGGGGCAAAGTCTTCGCAATTTCCAATATTTCTCCCACAACATTCTCAGTCTCAGCTAATGGGCTCGTATCGAAACTCTCCGACCCCATTTGTAGATTTTCCTTTTCAAGCAGTTCTTCCACACCAGACCCAGATTCAGTTTCGTCCACAAAGTCTGTATCAGCAGCGAGGTGCCATGAAGAGCGACGGTTCTTCTTAAGGGAGAGTCTGCCCTCTCGTTGAGGGTCTTTAGTCGAAGTTCGAGACTCGAAAAACCTAAGAAGTGGGTCTTTTGAGTCATCATCCTCTTGGTCTCTTTCTTCCTCTACTTCAAGTTCTTCTTCTTCTCCTTCTTCTTCTTCTTCTTGGAGAAACGGGAGGAAAATGGGAGAAGAAGAGTGCGGAAGAGGAAGTGAGTGGGTTGCGAATAGAGAGAAGAGTGCAGTTGTTTTGGAGTTGAGAAGGAGGCGGGGTTTAAGGCAATAATGGTTTAAGCTGCGATTGATGATAAAGGGTAATGGAAAGTGGAGTCGTGATTGTTGGTACATGAGAGCCATAGTTGGCTCTTCAAGAAAAGATGGAAAGAGCTATGTGTTGATATCATAAAACGGTAGACATGTTGAGGAGTGTTCGATCTGTGGAGACATAGAAATGAACTCTACGACGCACCAGTGGATTCGACGACGAAGACGAGAGCTGGTACAATGGTGGAAAATGGATTAGACTAGAGAAAAATAAAGACGCGAAATTGTTAATAAATATTCGGGGAAAAAAAAGTTAGATAAAATTCATTAAAAAAATAAAAACTTCATAAATATCTTTCATTAATTACCACAAAATTTCTCAAGAGAAATTTCAATTGATATGCTTTGATAAAAATTATAATTATAAAAAAATGTTAGTCATATTAAAATTTATAAAATAATGCTATTTTTTTTGTACTTTACCCAAAATATCATTTCCACTCCTTCCTCACTTCTCATTTCTCTCTTCTCTCTTCCATCTCTCTCTCTTATTTCAGCGCACCATCGAGCTATTATCGAGCTACCATCGAACCATCGAGCCATTATCGAGCTACCATTGAACCACCATCGAGCTAAGTCATTTTTTCATGAAAATCTTGATCTTGAAGGCCCCAGCGAATGGTGGCTCGATGCTAGCTCGATGAGACCTTCAAAATCATGATTTTTCATGAAAAAATGAATTAGCTCGATGGTGGTTCGATGGTAGCTCAATAGTGGCTCGATGGTGTTCGATGCAATTCTTGTAAGAGACATAATTTTTCACTCGAGTGTCCGTTTGGGGTGATTTTTTTTTATTTTTGGTATTTTTTCAAGATCTACACATTTGACATGTTAATATGCACATTTGGGAAGTTTAAAACTTAAAAATATACCAAAAGATGTCTTAAACATGAGGTATGTTTGCACTTTTGTATTTTTTACAAGTTTTACACTTCATAAATGTGCATATTAACATGTCAAACGTGTAGATCTTGAAAAAATACCCAAAATAAAAAAAAATCACCCCAAACGGACACCCGAGTGAAAAATTATGTCTCTTACAAGAATTGCATCGAGCAACATCGAACCACTATTGAGCTACCATCGAACCACCATCGAGTTAAGTCATTTTTTCATGAAAAATCATAATTTTGAAGGTCTCATCGAGCCACTATCGAACTACCATCGAACCACCATCGAACAAAGTCATTTTTTCATGAAAAATCATGATTTTGAAGGTCTAATCGAGCTGGCATTGAGCACCATCGAGCAAGGTCGATTTTTTGCAGATTTCATAGTTTCAGATCTGAAAAAAAATCGCAAAAAAAACCCCAAAAATCATGTCCAAATCTGTTCGAAATATAATATTTAGTGTGGTGGTGGTGTTGTGAGGTGAGCGAGAGTGAAATAAGAGAGAGAGAGAGAGGGAAGAGAGAAGAGAGAAATGAGAAGTGAGGAAGAAGTAGAAAGGGCATTTTGGGTAAAGTGCAAAAAAATAGCATTATTTTGTAATTTTTAATATGCATAGCATTTTTTTGTAATTATAAAAATGATCAAGCATACAAATTAAAATTTCCCTTCTCAAATCACATAATTCTAAAGCAATTTATAATAAACCACCCGTCAAAGAAAAAATTATTTAGTGTGGTCAATTTTTACAATCAACCAGTAATAATTTGAAGTACAAGAAGCACTTTTAGTGGTGCTCTACTCCATCTTTTAAAATACATCATCAAAACACACATTTTTTTATTTTACCTCTAATTTTTACATTATATTATACATCAGCTTCTCTATATATTTCTCTACATTATTTAAATATTATATCTTTAACATATTTTATTACTTAAAGTAAAATAAAATAATTAAAAAAGAAAAAATTAATAAATATAAAAATAATAATATTAAAATATTATATAAAGGATATGTAAATATTATGTAAATGTAGATATGGATTAATTGGAGTTTGTGCATAGCTATTATAAATATATGTATAAAGGAACTGATGGAAGATGTTTTTATAAGTTTTAGCTAAATATTATAGAGAAAGTGTATTACAAAATATATCACCAAAACATACAATTTTATAATTTATCTCAAACTTTTACATTATACCATATATTTGTTTATCTATTTTTTCTCTACATCATTTATATATTATATTTTTAAAAATATTTTATTCATTTTAAGATATAAAATAATTAAATATAATAGTATCACACTCATATATATACAAAAGTTTATAAAAAATAATAAATTATTTATAGCTTGATGAATAGTGTTTCACTACATATAGAGAAATACTGTTCATTTAGATAAAAAATATAACTTTACATCATCCATTGGAAGACTACTTAACTATTTTTTCTCTATATTATAAAGAATAACACATTTTAGCTCATCCATTGAGAGTGCTCTAACTAAAAGAAAAAAAGAAGAGAACTTTACATAAATATGCAAACTAGCTAAATTTTCAGTGGACAAAAAATAATTAAGCATAATATAGTAATATACACCGAAAACAAGTATAAAATATTGAATTCTCGTATAAACTAAGAAACCATATTCTCATAAAATTTCAATCTCATATCACATTCTCTTTTTCTTTGGCGACTAAAACTAATTTTGCATTATTTTTGTGTTGGGTTTATGCTCATATAAAACCATGTTAAATATATAATACGATTTTATATTGTCAATAAAAAAGTAGAAATCATTTAGTTTGACAATTGTATTGCTTGCTTGTTTTATTGCATGATTATTAGAATAATACAATTATTTATAAAATCTCGAACATATAAATAATTACAATTATAGTAACTAGGTCACAGGGGATCATAATTGTAATTATATGTTCAAAAGAACAATTCCTAAAATTAAATCAGTGCATTGGATTTTTACTAATCTGGTAATCTACGATATGGTCTACTTACACATTCTATGTGTGATGTCTTATTCAAGGCATTGACTAAGTAGATAAGATCGAATGTATTTTGTTACATTGAACTGGACTGACATTGACTATTGATAAGATAAGTAAGTATCGTTACTATCTAATCTAATCACATCACAACATTGACCATAGGTCAATTCAATATAAATTCTGAGCAATTAATATTTTGTTAATTGTATTATTTAAGTCTTTTGATTTGTTCATTACTAGCTTACCCTACGGACTAGCTCTTATTTACGTATTGGAGACTTTGTAGTATAATTGAGTGAGAGTATTTATCATAAACATGAAATCTATAACTTTTGTTTAAGAAATGAAACGATGATTTCCTTATAGCTTGGTTCAAGTGCTAAATGATAGAGTTCTCATTTCTGTAATTAAGTTTATGGAAATATCATTTACAAGGAACTTAAAGCTAAAATACCAATGAGGGGTAAAACGGTAATTTTGCACCTGTCTCATTAGTAGATCATTTATAGAGGATTGGATGATGGTTATAGTTATAACAATGGATAACGTATTTGTAACGCCCTGCTACCTTAGAGCCGTTACTAAGTGAGTTTAAAATGTGCAATTAACTCACTAAACGAGGTTTTTAGAACAAAAGTGCGACTAAACAAAAAGTCATGGCTGTAATCTTTAAAAGTACTCTATTTCATTGAGAATTCCAAGAGTTTAACATTTGGGATCCTAAAGTACAATTCATAAAACATTTACAACTCAAAATAGGTTTACAGGTAATTAACCATTAAGATCAGAGTTTAATACAGCCATTTCTCAAAATGCCCCAACCAAGATAGTCGGGTAGGCCAGACATGTACACGCCGCCCCACGCTCTCCGTACTCATGGCTGGTTGAATTTTTCCTTGCCCTTACCTGCAACATAGAGCACCCGTGAGCCGAAACCCAGCAAGAAAACTCACACAACACATAACATATGCATATTATATAATCAACATATTAGACAATCCACAGATAAAACAGATAGTCCATCAGACTAACACAAGTATGGCCATGCCGTCCCGGAAGCGTTACCAAAGCCCGAGATCTCGGTTTTCACCGCAAGGATATCCCATGTATCCATTGGGGTCTCACCCTATCTATAAGCACTCCATGTGCTAAGTGTTATTCCCGGCCCCACTGCTGTTCTCGGCCTTCGCCGTTCTCGGCCCCTCGCCGTTCCCGGTTCCTTTGCCATTCATTCTACTATAACCACATATAGCATACCAAAACAGCATTCAAGCATATAATAATTCAATCAAGGCTACATCCTAACAATAATACAATCTAGGGCCATGCCCTGCAACAACACTATGGGCCCTTGCCCTGCTCTACGGGTGCTACAGTTTTCTTACCTGTATCCCAAGCTTCACAATGCACCAAAGTCACGAGCACGGTCCTCTATCCCGAGCCTCTCCAAAAACCTAGTCACAACACATATAAAACATTCTTTAATACTAACCAATCCAAAACCACTTCCTGGGACCAATCCCATACTCTCGGGACCTCCAATTTCCCAAAACAACACAACGGAAACATCCCACGAGCCCCCAGATCAAATGCCCAAAAATGCAAAATTACCCTGTCCTAAAAATAGCCTAGCGCCGTGGCGCCTAGCAAGTCAGAGAGTCCCCCAGCCCTGATGCAGCCTCGCGCCGCAGCGCCTCTTCGCGAACCCAGAATTCTGGGTTTTCCTCTGCATTTTCCCCGAGCCAAAACACCTCCAATTCAACCCAAACACATACCTAAACCCCAAAATCAATTTAAAACCCCAAGTAAACCATTTAACAACCTATAAACATCAACAACAAGCTCAATTACACAATTACACCCAAAATCCACACTTGAGTTTCTGACTTCAGTAACTTAAACCATGGCTTCCAAAACTTAAATCAGAGCTTGAGAAATATAAACCATGCTTCTAAAATCTTAAACCACATCAGACACAAAATTCAAACATGTTAAAAATTCTTACCTCAATCAAGAATTCAGCTTGAATTCTCTTCAATCTCAGCTCCAAGCCACTTTCCCCCTTGATTATCCAAACTGAATTCCATGCAAACCAGCCATAACTTCCTTTAAATTCCCACACTTAATCTCTAAAAATCAAACTTAAACTTAAACCAAAAACAGAGCATAACTCTTACCTCTGAACATTCTTAGCCTAAACTTGATTTTGGTTGCCTCAAACCTCTTGATTCTCCTCCTAGGTTTTAAATTAAGCTTTCTTCTTTTTCTCCTCTTTTCTTCTTTTTCTCCTCTTTTCTTCTAGTTTTTCCTTCAAATTTCAGCATAAACTCAATTGTGACTAAGTGTTGAACGTGACTCACTCTTTCCTTCAGCTGAAGCTATCTAACCTTTGCCATATGACCATTTTACCCCTCCATTAAAAAATCCTTTCCTAACTAAACCTCAGGGCCTTTTTGACATTTCATCTTTCTTACAATTCTGCCATTTCCTCATCTAGACTTGTTACCCTTAATGGTTACTAATGGTCACCCAAGTTACTCAATCTCCATTAACCATTAGCTCACAAACCCACATTATAAGATCCCCAAAATACCCCTAGGCTCCTCCCGAGCCGGGTATCTAATCCCGTTGTGACTTTTAAACTAATTAGCTCCCTAGGACCGTCTCAGCACGTGCACCACAATAATATCACCACTCACACGTGGTATTAATCACATAACACAATTATTACATTTATGCCTTCAGTGGGCTAAAATTACCAATTTACCCCTAACAAGCAAACGGGGCCCACATGCATATTTATTCCACCTAAACATGCATCCTAATCACATATTCATTTAAATTCATATATTAACATGTTAATTCACTTATTACCCTCCAGGCACGCTAATCAAAGTCCTAAACCTTATTAGCAAATTTGGGGTGTTACAGTATTTAAATTTGGTGTAAATCGTTCTATGTATTCAAGAGTGCAATTCTGAGTCTATGGTGGAGTCCCGAGGAATTAATAAGATAGTGGATTATTTGTTATAAATAAACTCACTGTAACTTATTGGAGCTTGAGTTCATGGATCGACGGTCCTCATGTTATCTCTTATCAAAATGAACCTAGTAGTCTTGAATAATTAATTTAAGGCTATTTAGGATTTTTGCCCCCTGAACTATGACCATACATTATTGTGCCCCCTGATTTTTTTTCGAGCTATTAAAAATTACCCCCGAACTATTCACAGTGTTGTTAAGTGAGACTTCTGTTAAGTTTTATCCTATGTGGCTAACAAATTGCAGACTTATCATTGTCATGTAACCAAATATATCCAATCTTATCTACCTAGTCAATGCCTTTGACAAGACATCACACCCCGAATGTGTAAGTAAATCATATCGTAGATTTCCTAATCAATGAAAATCCAATGCACTGACTTAATCTTAGGACTCGTTCTTTTGAACATATAATTACAACTATAATCCATTGTGACCTAGTCACTATAATTGTAACTATTCATATGTTCGATATTTTATAAATGTTTGTATTATTTCAATAATCATGTAATAAAAATGCAAGCAACACGGTTTTCAAACTAAATGATTTCTACTACTTTTATTGACAATATGAAATCATGCTACATGTATGACATGGTTTTATAAGGGCATAAAACCCAATAAACTCCCACTTGCCCTTTTAAAACAAATGAGACATGTTTCTCAAAACCATACATTCTGCATGCTTCACAATTATGCTATCTTCTAATATCTTTGTAAAGGGATATGAAAGATTGTCTTCCAATGCTATCTTCATCACCTTCACATCACGCCTTCGCCACATATCATCGATAATGTGGTACTTTCTCTCTATATGCTTTGCTTTTTTGTAGCTTTGAGGTTCTTTCAAAATTGATATTGCCTCATTACTGTCACTAGACAAAACGAGTGGTTTATCCCTTTTTGGAATAACACCGAGATCCATATAGAACTTTCTCAGCCAGACTATTTCCTTAGTCGCCATAGACGCAGCTATGTACTTGTAATGCCCCGAATTCTCCGATGTGGTTTAGTGGCGGTTTAGTTGGCTGGGAGGGCCGTAATTGTTTAATTACGCCATTAAATGAATTTATGCATGTTTATGTGAATTATATTATAATATGATGATATATGCATGCATGTGGGTCCACATTTATAATATTACGCTATTTTGGTAATTTGGCCCATTGAGGGTAATTTGTGTATTTGGGTGCATGATGTGATTTGTGAATGAGATTCCATTATTATGGAGATATATTCGAGCTATTCAGCATGAGACAATCATTTTTAGTGGATTAGCGGTTTTGTCATAACGGGGTCAATTTTGGGGTAATAGAAATGTTTATTTGATGATAAATTGGGAATATTTGAGATCATGGTGAAATTCTGGAAGTTTTGACTATAATGTCCCCGGGGGGTGTATTCGAGACCCCGAGCATTAGGTTTTATTTTAGGTTACTTAAGCTTGAAGTAGCTGTCAGATAGAACGTTCGATTAGAAAACCTCTCGTTCTCCTTTGTTAGTTCATTTTTGCCACCCGAAGCATATTTGGAGAAATCTTGAGTTCTAGGAGTCAGAATCAAGTGAGGATCGAGGCATAGCGATCCTAGGAAGGATTAGAAGCTTCTTGACCGAAGTATTTGACAGAAAACAACCTAATCGAAGGTAATCTAAGTTTAAAGTTTTGAGTTTTTAGAGTTTTTAAGTTTTGAATTGGATTTTGTGAATTGTTGAGTTTTCGATTCATTTGAACCTTGGGTTTTGAGGGTTTTGGTGCATTGGGAAGCTTGGGAACCTTGTTTTGATGATTGGGGAATGTTTAGGTATGATTTTGGAGGCTTTGGAGTGTTAAAAACGTGTTTGGGAATGGCCCAGAGTTGAGGGCCGCGACCCTGTTCATGGGGTGCCGCGACCCTGCCTTGAAGAAGCAGGTGGAGTTTTTGTGCTTGCTGGGCGTCGCGGCCCTTGATGGAGGGCGCTGCGGCCCTTGCCTTAGGGAACTCTGGTAGCCATGGCCCAAGGTGCTAGGGCCGCAGCCCTTGCCCAGTTTTCGCCCCGTTTGCTTGTTTTGACCCCGGGAACCTAGTTTTAGGCCTTAGGAGTGTCCTTACTACTTGGATTAGTTTGGATTGATCTCTTGGAGGCTAGATATTGGTTTGAGAACCTTTGATTACCATGTTATTAATGTTATCCCATTATGTGTTATGATTAGGTAACCGCTAAAGGACTAAAAGCTAAACCGTTCTCAAGGGTCGTTCTTTTGTTCATTCTAGCTCGAATCAGAGGTAAGAAAACTGCACCCTAAATGTGACATGCATGGTTATTCATGAGGCATGTTGGCTGTATAAATGTGGACATGAATTGATTGAGGAATACTTAGCAAATGTTTCTCACTTATGCATGGTACTGACTCATTAGTCAGATTTGGCAAAGGTGTTAGTATCAACTGTGAAGCTGTGACTTATTAGTCAGGTTCGGCAGTGGTACTGGGCACTGGTCACATTGCGCTAACTCATTAGTCAAGACAGCCTTAGCGTGTTCAACGTAATCCAATAAAGATTAGATCTAATCGACTTTCTGCATTGGATGACTCAAAGAGCATTAATGCCAGTCTACAAGAACCTTAACCTTGGCATTGCTCTGATACCAAGTTGTAACCCCCTAGTTCCTCTGAGAACTCCTTGACCGTGGTGGTCAATCGGCCGCATATGTACACATCACCACCTAAGCTCTCCACTCAAGGCTAGGTGAGCTTTTCTTTTCCTTTACCTGCACCACATAGCAGCCATGAGCCAAAACCCAGCAAGAAAACATAACATTATATGTAAACATCATCAAATGATTATCATTATAATCACACTGAGTTCATAGCTTTCAAACAGGTGAGCGAATATCACTTGAGGTTCTGATAAACCATACTGAGTGACTGACAAACAGGTCACTAATTCAAATGGAAGAGTGGCTGCTAGGTAAGCCACTAGCCTTCAACAGGTTCTGGTAAACCATACTGAGTGACTGACAAGCAAGTCACTATTTCAAGTGGAAGAGTGGCTGCTAGGTAAGCCACTAGCCTTCAAGCGCTTATATTAGTGAGTAACATTAGGAAATGAGTCCAACCAATCCTTATTAGAGTGGCAGCAGTAACATTAGGAAATGAGTCCAACCAATCCTTATTAGAGAACACCCTATCCAACTTAGAATAGATACGATTTCTGTTGGGAAAAGTTATACACAATCTTTATTTATTTTCATGTATATATAATATTAAATAAATTAATACGAGATAGACTAAAACATGTTACTAAAATTGAATTCAAAGAGAAACAAATAATAGAATACTTACAATATACGCAGCGGAATGAAAGAGTCCTTCCTTCAATTTCTCTAACTCTTGCATCCTCTCTGTCCCAGAGTATTATCAAGAAATTGAACCGATCTTCTATTTTCTTCACAGCCTTCCAATGTATCCTTAGAATTACCTAGAATAGTGTGGGAAATTCTCAACACATGAGATAAATACAAAGAAGAAGAAGAGAAAATAATCAAAGAGGCTTAGAAAAGGACTTATGTTTAGAGGGAATCTAAAACTATCAGAAAATCAGTGATTAAACTTATCTGTCGTCTCAGAAATCTGAACTTATGACTTCTCTCTAAGCACTCCTTTTATAGACTCAATTAGACCATTTAATTTAATTAAAAAATCAATAAAATAATAGTCATTTTAAATCCTTAGGTCGAAATTATCATGGACTTTAGGCCCGTGAAATTTCCCATTTGATTATAAGCCCATTGGACTTAAAATCAAGACTTTTATTATTTTCAATTGATTTAATTAATTAAATAATTATTTAAATTCTTTATAAAATTAATTATTTATAATTTGAACCTTGATTTAAACTTATTTATTAATTTAGATACTAATTTATCTTAATTAATAACTCTGCCATAATTTCTCTTTTCTTCTCAAAATTACATAACTCTGTGAAACTATCCAAAATTGACCTGATCAACTTTGATAATTCTAATTGATAATTAAATCAATTAATTGAGACTATCTAGATGGTTTTATCCAAGGTACAATGGGGACCATGGGCCTATGAAATCAAGCTCCAATAAGTTATCATAAAACTAACAAATAAATTTACTAACTTATTAATTCCTCGTGACTCCACTATAGACTCGGAATTGCACTCTTGAATTCATAGAACGCTCTATAACAAATATAGATACACTATTAATTATCCATTGTTACAACCATAATTGTCACTCAATCCTTTATAGACGGTCTACAATGAGATGGGACTAAAATACCATTTTACCCCTCATTGTATTTTATCCTTAAAACACTTAGTTCCTTGTAAACGATATTTCAGTAAACTAATTTAATTATTGAAATGAGATCTCTATCATTTAACAACTTGAACCAAACTAAAAGGAAACCATCGTTTCACTTCTTCATCAGAAGCTATAGATGTTCATATCTATGATTAACACTCCCACTCAATTATACTACCGAGTTCCCAAGATGTAAGTATGGGCTAGTCCGTAGGGTAAGCTGGTAACGAACAAGTCAAAGAACTCAAATAATACAATCAGTTAGAATACTAATCACTCAGAATTGAGATTGAATTGACCTATGGTCAACTATATGATATGACTACAATAGATAATAATAGTATGTTTACTTATCTTATCAACTGTCAATATCGGTCCTGCCCGATGTAACAAATACATCCGATCTTATCTACTTTGCTAATGTTCTGGAAAGAACATAACACTGTAATGTGTAAGTAGATCATATCGTAGATTGGCAAGTCAGTGTAAATCTGGTGCACTGACTAATCTTAGGACTAACTTATTTTGAACATATAATCATATTTATATTCCACTGTGATTACGTCACTATAAATAAGATTAGCTATATGCTCGAGATTTAATAGAAGTTTATATTAAAAAAATAATCATGAAAATAAAACATGTGAGCAAAGTAATTGACCAAGTCAAAAAATGATTTATATTCTTTTATTGATAATAAAATGAGATTACAAAGAATTTGGGTTTTAATTAGGGCATAAAACCCCAACAATTTCTCCCTTCCTGATTGTTAGACCAAGTATAGTAAGATCCCATTATCTTCAATTCTTCCACCAAACCAAGGTCAAGCCACTGTCTAGCATCTTCTAGTTCTTTCACCGAAATAGGCCTCCCACCCATTCTGTCATTAGGATCAAAGACTGCATTAAAGTCACCTAAGATGACCCAAGGTTTAACTAGGAAAGTCAAATGAGCCAACTCATACCAAAGAGACCGCCTAGCCTCCAACTGATTCGAACCATAAACAACAATAGGACAAAACTCTTGATTAGTGATACATATTCGATCCCTACAGTGAAAAAAGTGGTCATGATCTTGGATAGCTTCAATACGAACCCAGCTAGCCTTCCACATCAATAAGATTCGACCCTCCAATCTCAAACTACTATAATAATCCCAACCCACAAATGTAGAACACATAACTTCCTTGAGCTTCTCTCCCTTGATTTTAGTTTCAAGGAGAGCCCCAATTCCTACTTTATTCAAACGATAGACATCTAGGATTGACATCTGCTTATTCTTCTTATTTAAACCTCTAACATTCCAACTCAATATGTTGCAGTTCTCCATTCAAGGCTAAATTCTGGGCTGAGTCAATCAATACCTTCTGCTGTTCTTGAAGAACACTAAAAGAGTTCCTGGTTTTCTGAAATGGAATATGGTTTGCTAGTTTCAGGGCCCCAGATTTTTTCGGATAGGACCACACTTGTTCTTTTGGACTCTCACCAGATTGAGACACTCCCATCTGCTGCGATTGAGGCTGAGCTAAATTTACTAGAGCAGCATCTTGGGTAGTAGCATTCTCCATAGACTCAGCAGGATCAGATGTAGGTGCTTTCTTAGTATCCTTCTTCCTCCAAACTGCTTCAGAATCAAATTTGCAGGTAGCAATCGTGTGTCCCAGCTTTTTGCAGTGTGAGCATTTCGTAGGTAACCATTCATATGTTGGAAAAGCTTATACATGATCTTTATTTATTTTCATGTATATCTAATATTAAACAAATTAATACGAGATAGCCTAAAACATGTTTCTAAATTTGAATTCAAAGAGAAACAAATAATATAATACTTACAGTATACGCAGCGGAATTAAGAGTCCTTCCTTCAGTTTCTCTAACTCTTGTATCCTTTCTGTCGCAGAGTATTATCAAGAAACTGAACCGATCTTCTATTTTCTTCACGATCTTCCAATGTATCCTTAGAACCACCTAGACTAGTGTGGGCAATTCTCAACACATGAGATAGATATAGAGAGAAGAAAAGAAAATAACAAAGAGGTTTAGAAAAGGACTTGTGTTTAGTGAGAATATAAAACTATCAGAAAATCTGACTTGTGACTTATCTGTCGCCTCTAAAATCTTCTCTCTAAGCACTCCTTTTATAGACTCAATTAGGCCATTTAATTTAATTAAAAAATGAATAAAATAACAGCCATTTTGAAGCCCTAGGTCGAAATTATCATGGGCTATAGGCCCGTGAAATTTCCCATTTGATTATAAGCCCATTGGACTTAAAATCAAGGTCTATATTATTTTCTATTGATTTAATTAATAAAATAATTATTTAAATCCTTTATCAAATTAATATTTATAATTTGAACCTTGATTTAAATTTATTTATTAATTTAGATACCAATTTATCTTAATTAATAAATCTGCCATAATTTCTCTTTTCTTCTCAAAATTACACAACTCTGTGAAACTATCCAAAATTGACCTGGTCAACTTTGATAATTCTAATTGATAATTAAATCAATTAATTGAGACTATCTAGATGATTTTATCCAAGGTACAATGGGGACCATAGGCCTATGAAATCAAGCTCCAATAAGTTATCATAAATCTAACAAATAAATTTACTAACTTATTAATTCCTCGTGACTCCACTATAGACTCGGAATTGCACTCTTGAATTCATAGAACGCTCTATAACAAATATAGATACACTATTAATTATCCATTGTTACAACCATAATTGTCACTCAATCCTTTATAGACGGTCTACAATGAGATGAGACTAAAATACCCTTTTACCCCTCATTGTATTTTATCCTTAAAACACTTAGTTCCTTGTAAACGATATTTCAGTAAACTAATTTAATTATTGAAATGAGATCTCTATCATTTAACAACTTGAACCAAACTAAAAGGAAACCATCGTTTCACTTCTTCATCAGAAGCTATAGATGTTCATATCTATGATTAACACTCCCACTCAATTATACTACCGAGTTCCCAAGATGTAAGTATGGGCTAGTCCGTAGGGTAAGCTGGTAACGAACAAGTCAAAGAACTCAAATAATACAATCAGTTAGAATACTAACCACTCAGAATTGAGATTGAATTGACCTATGGTCAAATATATGATATGACTAGAATAGATAATAATGGTATGTTTACTTATCTTATCAACTGTCAATATCGGTCTTGTCCGATGTAACAAATACATCCGATCTTATCTACTTTGCTAATGTTCTGGAAAGAACATAACACTGTAATGTGTAAGTAGATCATATCGTAGATTGGCAAGTCAGTGTAAATCCGGTGCACTGACGAATCTTAGGACTAACTTATTTTTGAACATATAATCATATTTATATTCCACTGTGATTACGTCACTATAAATAAGATTAGCTATATGCTCGGGATTTAATAGAAGTTTATATTAAACAAATAATCATGAAAATAAAACATGTGAACAAAGTGATTGACCAAGTCAAAAAATGATTTCTATTCTTTTATTGATAATAAAATGAGATTACAAAGAATTTGGGTTTTAATTAGGGCATAAAACCCCAACATCATACTCTACCTGTTGCTCCATAACTTGACCTCTCTCATTGAGGTAATTAATAAATTGGGGAAGAGTTTCAGAAATCTCCATATCCACTAGACACACGAGCAAATTTAATCATAGATCTATCTTTGGTTATCTTATCAATCATTATAGGCCTTCCTATTGTACTTACAAGAGCACTCAAGCAGTTTACTCCCCAATATTGTAATCCAAGGTCAGGAAGCCTAATCCACACTGGTACCAATTTAATGGACTTTAAGGAACCAATATCAGTCGTCCAGGGCCGAAGGACTACTAGTTTCTTATCAAAATGTATAACCCCTGATTCCAGAACCAGATCTCGCGCTGCTTCATCCTTGAATTTTACTATCGTAAAACTAGCATTCATTTTAGCCACACGTTCTATTCCAAGTTTTCCCCAAATCCTTTTGATAAATCCTTCAAATACTGCTAGTGGAGGATTAACATCAATCACCACACAAATCAAAATAGATTTCCAGTAGGAAGCTTCGAATTCGATCTCATCTACATCCAGTTGAGCAACTTTCTGACCATCCTTCTGAATTGGCTCCATGAAATGCAACTTCGTACAACCATATGAAGGAAGAGACTCCCTAAATCGGGCCCAGGTTTCTTTAGCTGACTCTTGAAATGATCGAGCCTCAACCTCTTCAGCCCACGTCATTGAACCTATACCTGTAGCTTGAGCAGAATGTTCCACCATAGGAGATCTAGATCCATAGAGTCGACCTCCATCGCAGGGATACCAGTAACTAAGTGCTCATCGCCTATATTCTCAACATTCTCACCAGTCAGATTCTGATCTGATGCTTCATCTTTGGATGAAGGGAGCTCCTGCATAGCATCTTGCTTAACTAGCTTCTGCACAGGTTTTCACCTCCTCGCCATGGCCAGAGAGAAAACTGTGCTTCACACTTCAAAATTAGAATTATCAAAGTTTACAAGGAACACAACTTGCTACAACGAAATATGGAATTTTGTTTCCAACCAGTTCTTTATGTCTCATAGTTTCTTTACATTGTTGTCAATGAGTAAGATATCATCTACATAAAGGATTAAGAATACCACAATGTCTTTTTCCCTAAGTTGTTAAACATAAGGGTCAACTATATTTTGTTCAAAACCGCAGGTCTTAATGTTTCCATTTGACCTTAATTCCAAGAGCGTGAAGCTTGTTTAAGTCCATAGATTGACCTACTCAACTTGCCAACTTTCTTGTCCAACTACTTTAAATCCTTCTGATTGATCCATGTAAATGGTCTCGTCAAGATAGCCATTAAAAAATGCTTCGTTGATGTCCATTTGCCTTATCTCTTAATCAAGAGTTGTGGCTATGGATAAGAGTATACTAAATGAATTTTAACATGGCTACCGGAGAAAAAGTTTTCTCTAAATCAACTTTCTCTCTCTGCCACGAGTCGAGCCTTAAATGTCTCGACCTTTCCATCAGCTCCTCTCTTCTTCTTATAGATCCACTTGCACCCCATGGGCCTAAATTCCAATGGCACATCTACAAGATCTCAGACAAATTTAGACTACTTAGACTCTATTTCTTGGTACTTGGCTTCGAGTCAAAGATCCCTTTCAGACTTACCCATTGCCTATTTAAAGGCCAACAGATCATTGTTACTTGTGTCTCTAACAAACTTGTGGGTTTCACTATCTGTATCATAGGTACTGTGTTCCAAGAAACCCTCCCACTATGACGAGGCATCGTAACTTTCTGACTTGGATTAGTGGTTTCTAAATCTACCTTGTTTTCATCGACTTGCATCGGTGAGGATGGAACAATAGTTTATCGCTTTTCCATCTAATACTATTTTGCTACGAGACTTGAAATTCATTATGTAGTCGTTATCCAAAAAAGTAGCATTTGTAGAGCCAAACACTTTCTTATCTATTGGACTATAAAACAAACCACCCTGAGTACCTTTAGAATAGCCAACAAACAAGCAAACCTCAGTTTGTTGTTCTAGATTTCTTGCCTTTTTCCTTAGGACATAAACAGGACACCCCCAAATTTCATAATGATGTAAACCAGGTTCACGACCATTCCATAATGCTAGTGGTGTCTTGGAGACAACATTGAGACGACACAACATTTAAAAAATGTCACATGCAGTCTAGGTAGTATGTCTCCAGAAAATATATGGGTAAGAAGTCGGTAAAGTTGAATAGCTTATCATAGAACACATATTTTAAAAAATGCTCAATTCATGCTGCTCAGCAACACCGTTCTATTGCAGATTCCTTGGGGCAGTTGCATTAGACAATTCTCTAAGTTCAATTAAATGATCTTGGTTTTGATTATCCAAATATCCTCCACCCCTATCAGATCGCAAGAAATTTAACATTTTACCTAATTTGTTTTTAAAGCCATAGCAATGAATTCTTTGAACTTCTTAACAAATTCTCAGAATTCCTATGCTTTAGGTACTTACATGAGTTTCTAGAGCAATCGTCGATGAAGGTGACAAAATACTCATAACCACCCCTCACTTGAACATTCATAAGTCTCCAGACATTTGAACATATTAGCCCTAGTGGTTCTTTGGCCCTTTCTCCTATCACAGAGAATGGACGCTTTGTCATTATGCCCTCGAGACTAGATTCACAAACAGGTAGGTCACCCTAGGTGAGTTCCCTCAAAGGCTCAGCCTTTGTTAGTCTTTGAATCCTATCATAGCAAATATGACCAAAGCGAAGATGCCAAAGGTACGTCATTTCGAACGCTATTGATATTTTGTCGTTTAACGGTCCTAGATTTAGCTATCTTAAACAACTCATTATTTAGAACATAGGGTTCATTTAGTTGCAATAGGTATAGCCCGTTTTTCATGCATCCACCCCACAATTCACATCCATTTAAATTGTTGTTGATGTAATAAGAAAAACTGAAATTAAAATTTCTATTGAAAATCGAAATAAAATAAACATTGTCTTAAAACAATATATTTATTTCCAAAATTCATTCAAGCTTATTGTTGTGTAAATTTTAATTGATTTGAATTCGCAAGTGCATGTAATCACACAAGTAATACAGTGATAAGTAAATCGTCTCCACAGGGATTGCAAAATAGAAAAATAGGCAAAACAATTACTAAGCAACTTAAAGGTATTAACAATAAAATGGGTTGTTTGTGAGCTAAACAAAATATTACAAAGATAAAAATACTGGCTAAACAAAGTAATTCAAAGAAACACGTGGATTGTAAAATGGACTTGAATTATTAATTCCCCCTATGTTAATTATACTGAACAGATTGCGACATCAATATTTTAGCAAAACTCCCATGTTAACAATAATTCAATAAAAACTCATAAAACTTTCCCAAATTTTATGATATTAATTATTTTACCTAATTAAACATATTCCTATGCCAAATCAGATTTAAGAATACAAATTCAAGGTTCAACTCTCAAAAGTTACACATGGCAAATAACACATCCCTATGTTACTTACTAACATAACCTAATATAGATTATGACTTGTGTCATCCAAGTTCTTTCCATTATATTTAATCCTTCTAGCATCAAACATAATTAAACAATCTTGCCATTGTTGGCCAAACAACAACATGAAATTAACAATAAGTGTAACGACCTAAATGTGCTAATAAGGCTTAGGGCCTTGATTAGCGTGCCTGGAGGGCAATAAGTGAATTTATGTGAATATGTGATTAGAGATGCATGTTTAGTTGAATTAAATATGCATGTGGGCCCCGTTTGGAAATTAGGGGCATGTTTGTAATTTTAGCTCGATGAGGGCATAAATGTGATAATTGTTATAATTGTGATATATCTATGTAGCACGATCCGAGACAGTCCCTGGGAGCTGTTAGCTAGAAAGTCATAACGGGTTGAATATTTGACTCGGGACGAGTCGAGGGGTATTTCGGGTATTAGATGTTTTATGGGGTTATCGAGTTATGGAAATATATATTTGGAGATATATTTGATGTTAGAATGTTTAGGAGGAAATATTTGGGAAATTTACCATTTTGCCCTCGGGGATGTTTTTGGCACCCCGAGCCTTGAGGTAACCTTATAGACTTAAGTTAAATAAAACAAAATATAGGAAACCCTCAGAATTCTCTAAACCGACTCTTTCCTTCTCTCTCTCTTGAAGTTGTCTTCTCTCCTTTGGAAGCTTGGGGAAACCATGGTGAATCTAATCAAAGACTAAGGAATTTCAGCTGGGATTTTGGGAGCTAGAGGCTTGGAGCTTAGGGAACTAGTCTAGGGATTTAATTTAGCTTAAGGTAAGCTTTAATCTCAGTGAATTGTATTGAGTAGCTGCTGGTTTTTCTTAGAGTTTGCATGTGTGTTGGGTGAAGAATCATCTTTGAGTTTGATGAGGTTTTGAGTTTGAATTTTTGTTAGGTTTTGTTGCTGAATCCATGGTATAACCTCTGTGGTGATTAACTTGAGTTGTTGGGTTGATCTTGGGGTTAATTGGGTTGGTTTTTGTGGCAAAAATGGAGGATTTTTCTGGGTTCGAAGGGTCGGGCCGCGACATTGTTCTTGCTGAGCCGCGACCCTCTGAAGTAGGATGGTGGCCTAGAAGAGGGGCGGGTCGTGGCATGCCCTTGCTAGGGCCGCGGCGTGCCTGCTCTGTTTTGGAGTGGCTCTCGGGTTTGGGGGTGGGTCGCAGCATGGCCTCATGGGGTCGCGACTCTTAGTGCAATTTTGGGCTTTAAAGTGTGTTTAGGCTTGGGAATTCAAAGGTTAAGGCTTGGGATGGATTTTATCACCCGGATTGATAGAATTTAAGGTCCCAGAGATTAGAATTATGGCTCGAAGTTATTTAATGGATTAGAACTTGATGGATGAATATTGTTAATGTGTTGTGACTAGGGTTTCGACGAGGCTCAGATTAGGGATCTGTGCTCGGGACGACGGTGCTTGGAATGCTCGGGACACAGGTAAGAAAACTGATGTACCCGTAGAGCTTGTATGCAGGGCACGGCCCGATATGATTGTGTTGCAGGGCATAGCCCTTTGATTGAGTTTATTCATGTTAAGTATTTGCTTTATTATGCTATGTGTGGATATATGTGAATGAATGGCAAGGGCCGGGAACGGCGAGGGGCCGAGAACGGCGTTAAGCACATGGAGTGCAAGGCTGAGTGCGGTAAGGGGCCGGGAGTAGTGCTTAGCACGCGGAGAGCGAGACCCTAAAGGATACCTGAGATATCCTTACAGTGTGGACCGTGAACCCAGGGCCTGGTAAAGCGCCTGGGACGGCATTGCCGTATGTGTATAGCCTGTTGATGGCTTGTTTATATGCTAAATGTTGATATGCATATGTTATCTGCTTGTGAGGGTTTTCTTGCTGGGCTTCAGCTCACGAGTGCTTTGTGGTGCAGGTAAGGGCAAGGGAAAAGTCTACCAACCATGAGTACAGAGAGCGTGAAGCGACGCGTACATGTTTGGCCTGCCTGGCTGCCACGGCCAGGGGTATTTTGGGAGATGATTGTACTAAACCTAGATTTTGTCGTTTAGCTGACTCTGTTTATATTTATGTGTTGTAAATATTTCTAAACAGTATTTTAGGATCCCAAATGTTAAACACTTTATGTTTTTCAGTGATTGGAAGTATTTTCAAAGTTTATGACTATGTTTATGATTTAATTACACTTTTATCTTAAAACCTCGATTAGCGAGTTAAAAGCACGTTTTAAACTCATTTAGTAACGGCTCTACGGAAGTAGGGCGTTACAATAAGCACACTTGAGTGAACAAGAGAGATTTCACTAAAATAAGGTGCAAGAATTTGCTACACTATAACATAGGGTTCATCAACAATTCAAGCCACACAAAAATTAGTTCATGATTGATTTAAAGAGCATTAATCCAAATTCAATATAGCCCTTTAGTATTCAGAGTAGAAATCAAACTAGAAAATATGAAATGAAGTTTAGAAACAAGAGAAAGAACAAATCCAATTGATGATTGAGCATCTTTATGCGTTCTCCTCCTCTTCTTCCTTGATTTCTAATTTTTCTTCCTCTTTTTCTTTCCCAAAAAATGGCAGACTCCCCTCAATATGCGGCTAACCCCTTCTCTTTGTACCTCTAGGTTTCCCAATTCGGCCATCCAAGTACAAAATTGCCCCTCCTTTTGGTATATATGTGGGTCTTCTTTTTCTTTCCTTTGACATTTGCTTCTAAAATTGGCTCATACTTTCTATACTTGCCACCTCAGCCACTATTCTAGCTCACCCTCTGAATTTCCAAGCACGTTTAGATTTCCAAAAGCAGCCTGATCATAATGCTTCAGCAAAATCTGCTTTGCTACCACAAACCTGCTATTTCAGCAATCAAAATTTAACTTAGATAGTTTCACAACTTTAGTTTCATTCTTTGTACAAATATCTATCCATGAAACTATTGCTTTCAACCCATTAGCTATTACAAACTATAGAAACAACTAAACTTAACTAATATCATAAAAACACAAAAGTTAGTTACAAAAGCTAAATATAAACTAACATCACAATCGATTTTTCCACATTTATAAGTTCAAAAGCGCATGAAATAACTCTTTATTCAAGAGTTATCACACCCCAAAAAATAAGACATTACTCGTCCTCGAGTGATGAATCTAAAAGATAACAAAAGACACAAAATAAACAACAAAAGAACAAGGAAAACAACAAGGACAAGACACAACAAGAGAGGATAAACTTTGCTTTGATAATGTTAAAAAGGGGAAGGCTCTCGGGAATTTTATTTTGAATAAGAGAAGCTGAATTTCAATCTTACACAAGCTTTAAACCAAATTCTTCAAGCATTAATGTTGCTGCCAAAATATGAGTCAAGTGTTTCACTCTTTAGTGCATGCATATCTTTTCCTAAACATTTTCAATCACCCAAAATCAAACTAGGCCTTGGTCCTAAAGCTTAAATAATGCCTCCATAAGTTACTTAGTGATTCCCTCTCCACTAATATAGACAAACACCACAACAAAAATCAATAGGACTTTATCAAGCTTGTAATGATAGGCTAGGGTGAAGGTAGGATAAGAGAGATTAATTTTGGCTCAAATCACCCTAAGCACCTCAATCTTTCTAGGACCTAAATAAATGCACACATTAATTTCCCCATTGAACACCCCACAACAAAATATAAATCTTGCCACTAGCCTTTATTACTACATACAAAGACAAAAACTAAAACAAACTTTTCTTTTATTTGAAGAGTTACACCCCAAACTTATTTACACACATAATTACTTTTTTCTTTCTTTTTCTTTTCTGATTTTTTTTTAACTTTGCTTTGATGCAAGGGAGTGCACTCTTCAATCCTATTTTTTTTCTTTTTGGATTTTCTATATTTTTTTGAATGAAAATAAACACCTAGATGGCAAGAGAACAAGAAAAATAAGAATACACTTTCCCCCCAAACTTAAAATTCAACATTGTCCCCAATGGTGAAAATAAGAAAATGAAAACGCTCACCCAATTTCCTCTCTCACACTCAACTCCTCTCAACCCCCCCCCCCCCCCCCCCCCCCCCCGAAAATGCAACAACAAATCAATCCTATCAAGATCAAGGTGCTAAAGGGTTATGGTTAAAGGAAGTTATTATATCTAGCTAGGCTAATGAGTGGCTAAGAAAGAAAAGTGACACTTAAGCTCAACGAGGTGACTAGGGATAAAAATGCATAAAAGGTAGGCTTCAAAGGCTCAAACGGTTTAAGGATGGCCTAAATCATGTCATCGGTGTGGTGTTGTCTAGGATTTCGCCTCAAGGAAAATCACTAAGTAATTCTAGAAACTTAAGCTCTCACAAGAAACTAGCTCTTTCTAGGGTGTCAAAAATGTTTAATCAAACTATGCACACACTAAAAAGAAAAACACTCTCAGGAATCAATTGCTAGCAATATTCACATCCAAAGAATTTAGTTTAAAACTTAATTAAGAAAGATATTCAACTTCAACTTAGATTTATTATAATTTTGGAGTTTTGTCAAGATCATCATCGAGTCCCTTAGGTAAACACTAACAAAAACAAAGATTATCCTAAAAAAAAGCAACCAAACAATAGGACAAGGACACTATACACATCAAGACAAAACAGAACACAAACTAAACAGTAGACTACTAAAAGAAAACAACAGGACAAACCAAAACAGAAATTAAGTAAAGAACAAAAGTTGGGTAAAGATACTCCTTGGAATTGGCATCCGAAGGAATAGGGTCGTCTTGAACAACCGGAGCTGCCCACTTCTCCAAAATGGAGCTGGAGAATGCAGGGAAGGCAACAGTAGGCATGGTGAAGTTTCGTTGAAGGGACTTGATTAACGCCGCATCCTACTGTTTGACATATTTCCAGTATGCTTGCTATTGAGTTTCAAGAGACACCATCCGCCTAAGAATTTCTCGTTGCTGAGCAAGGATGTCTGTGAGTGGGGGAGCAAGTGGGGGTGCTGGCGGAGGCACAGTGGATAGGCCACCTTCAGATACAGGCGCTCGACTTTGAACAGGACTGAGGAAATCAATGTCACGTCGCTCAAAGAGTACATCCTCACTGGAATCATAACGAACCCCAGTTCTAAGGCACAATTGAGTGATGAGCGATGGAAAGAATAACTTTCCCTTCTTCTTTTTGGCACAACTAACAATCTGCCTTGTGATCAGCTTGCCCACATAGATATTAAGCCCGGCCAAAATACATTACATCAGAAGCACTCACTCTTTGGACACTGTAGTGTCATGTGTAGTAGGCAACAAACAATATTTGAGGAAATGCAACCACACTCTAGCTTCTTGTAGCACAGAAGTGTGCAATAATGTACGCACACCACTGGAAGAAACACACCATTGAGCACCTGGAGATGCGACAAGCTGCAGTGCCTTATCAAAATTTTCTGGTGTATGGGTCACTACCATATCATTATAAATAGCACACTCTAAGTTGTCCAGCCCAAACACAGAGTTAATAGCATTACCAGAAAATGAAACAGCCTTGCCTCTAACGACCACATCGGAATTCTCATAAGACACCATGTTGGTGTAAAACTCACGCACTAATGGAATGATAGCATGCTCTAGTTTTGACAGAAGGTTTCCCAATTGTGTTCAATGATGTCACTGATGAAGGCTGGCACCTCAACAGTAGTAGGCAAAAATTCTTTTTCAAGTAGCAATTTATTTTTCTTAATGGCTTCATATTTCTCCTTGGCTTAAGTAGAAGCAAATTTCTGAGAGGGTATTGAAGGGATTGGATTTTTCTTGGTCTTTGGGGTCAGTACAGCAATAGGTTTCGACTTGGGCACAAATTTTGTGGTAGTGGTGGTCTTTTGTGTCTTGGGTGGAGGTGCGACTGATGTGGGTTTGGTTGGCTTTTTGGATTTTTGGATGGTTGTTGTTCTGGTTGATGGTTTGGTAGTGCTGGTGGTAGGGTCAGTGACAGTGGCTGGTGAAGGCAATGGTGGTGGGGTAGTGTTTAGGGCAGTGGTAATCTGTGGGGTAGAGCTTGGGATAGTGGTACTCTTTTTGGTTGGTGGTGGGGTAGAGGGTGGTTTGGATTTCCTTTTCTGAGCTCTTGTTTTAGTGGCCATATTTATCAAAAAGGGATTAGATAGAACAAGTCAGCAACACAGCAAACCGAGCACCCAAACAAAAAATACACTGCTTATCAATGAAGAGAGTGGCAACAGAGCAACAGAGAAATATAACAAGCACCTGAACAGCACTGCCAACAAATTTTCCAATGGCCACCCCAAAATCAAATGCTCACTAGCAAAGATCCCAACACCCACAAATATTCACAATAATAAACAGGAGCAAGGAAATGAGTACCCAAGTAAAACGGCTAGATCGAGAGAGCATGGATCTTGTTGACGCTTGGAGCTAGCTGAGGTGTGCTTGGCTCGGTCTGATTTGTCTCAGATCTTGCTTGGAGGCGCCTGGGCACCGAGTTGGTTTAGGTGAAGGTACGGGTGGACGGGGCTAGGCGCCTAGTGAATTCGTGCCTCTGCGTGGCGCACGAATGAAGCTGCGTCTGGGTTCTGAGGCTTGGAGGCGCCTGAGCTCGGGGTCGCGTCTCGCTAAATGCAACTGGGCTCTCGGAGTATAGGGGTTGGTGAGCTTGGAAAGGCAGGATGCTAAGGAGAACGACGCAAGCAAAGTCGGGCCTCGACGCTGCTGCTTGGGGCCGCGTCTGACCAAATCTGGCGCGTGGGCTTTTGGAGTCCAGGGGTCGATGGGTAGACGAAAACAAGATGGTGATTATGTAGGAAATTTTTGGTGAAGGAGACAAAGATGATGGTGGCTACAAAATGGAAATAGGGCATTCGAGTTAGGGGTTATTTTAAATTTTGGGGTTATTTGTATATATATAGTATTATATATATATTTTTTCTTTTTCCTCTCTGAACGAACTATACCCCAGACTTGTGCCTGCTCCAAATTTGCCAAAATTTTGCCTCAGCAAAATTTTTGACGGAACCCCTATTTTTTTCGGAAAATTTTGCTCCCTGTTTGCTGAAGCAAAAAATTCACAAAACCATCAGACCCAGAACTGACTTCCAGAATACCAATTTTTCACCTTTTAACCCCTGAAACACAAGAATAAATGTAACACCACTTCCAAAAATAACACAATCCAATGAAATTAATCTAACAAAACTAAAGAACTAAAATAACTTAGAAAAACAACAACTACATATATATATTTATATATTTTTTTCTTTTTTTTATATACATATTATTTTACACTTATGCCTTTTTGGGTTGTCTTACAGTTAGTGCCTGAATCACTTGACAACCCAAAACAACGACTACTTTATGGATCCTCCAAATTGATAGAGGTCTTCTCGCAGTCGACCTCACCTCCCCCAATAATGCTTCAAGCGCTGCCCATTCACTTTAAACTCCCTTCTGGATTGATCTTCTTGAACTTCAACTGCTCCAAAGGGATAAAGTTTCACCACAGTGAATGACCCTGACCAACGGGATTTCAATTTGCCAAGAAATAGTTTCAAGCACGAGTTAAAGAGTAACACTTGGTGCCCCTTCTCAAAGACTCGAGCTTGAATTTTCTGGTCATGCCACCTCTTTGTTTTCTCCTTATACAGCTTAGAATTTTCATAGGAGAAAAACCTCATCTCTTCTAGCTCATTTAATTGTAATTTACGAGCTTCTCCAGTAGCGTGGAGATCCATATTCAACTTCTTAATGGACCAATATGCCTTATGCTCCAACTCAACGAGCAAATGGCAAGCTTTCCCAAAAACCAAACAATACGGTGACTGTAACGCCCTGGTTACCCCAGAATAGTTACAGTGAACCGGAAATTTGACTCGCTACCCGAGTCCTTTGGTTAAAAACGTGATCTAGGTACTATTATCAGGTTAAGGTGAAAAACCAATAAAAAGGAAAGGGTACATTTCATTAAGTAAATAAACTGCTCATGAGCCTTTTAAAATGTTTACAAGTAGTTTGTAATACAAAAGAGTCGCTACAGTTTCAAATTTACAATCCCTGCCGGCCTAAGCGGCAAAAATAGGGTAAACCCCTAGTCCCTCTGAGAACTCCTTGACCGTGGCGGTCAAGCGGCCCTGTATGTACACCACATCGCCCAAGCTCTCCACTCAAGGTTGGTTAAGCTTTTCCTTCCCTTTACCTGCACCACATAGCACCCATGAGCCAAGGCCCGGAAATAAAACACAATAAAGCATGATATAATATCAACAACGATCATAATAACCATTCAGGACTATCAGTCTAGCAAACAGGTGACAATAGCCAAAAGTCACAATAACGAGCATCGCTCCCTCTAGCCATGTGACGATAGGATCACCAGGGCTTAACTGATAAGTGATTCTCTCATAGGTTGATCAGGACAGGTGTATGGTGATTAGTCACCAACATAACCTCCCTCACGACTCTAGAGTCGAAACTATGGACAACGTCCCTTAGCCATGTGACAAACGGTCACCGGGGTCATATACCTTGGCTATATTCATCTGGTCGTAGACCAGGCAAGCGCTTAAAAGTTCTTCGACCCTAGGGTCGGTCTAGCATTAATGCCATGGAGCCATTCAATGCATGATTCTCGACTTTAGAGTTGGTCCCTGACTAGTCAGTGTCTTAAACAGGTAATTAGTGTTCACTAGCATTTAATATGCAATCCACGTCCACATATATCAACCAACATGCTCCAATATCAAACCATGCATGTCATATACCTATACAGGGTGCAACTGTATTCATACACTGTTTTTTTACCTCTGGTTCGAGTGAGAATTATTATATGAACGACCCCTGAGAACGATCAACCTTTAAATTCCTTGACGGTCACCTGGTCATAACCAAATTATAGAATTTATCAATAAAAGTGATAACTGAGGGTTCCCAAACCAAATCCCGGCCCCCGAGACATCAAATACTACCCAACCGGGTACTAGGTCCAACCCCGAGGCCTATGGTTTGAATCCCCAAGCTAAAAACCACATTTTAACAAAATTGTCCTTAAGGGCCGCGGCCCTCCCCTGCTGCGCCGCGGCGCGCCCTCAAACAGAGAGGGCGCCCTGTCTGCCAAACACCAAGGGCCGCGGCGCACCCCTGCTGCGCCGCGGCGCCCAGCCCAGACCAGCAAGAACGCCCTTAACGAACCAGTTTTTTCCCCTGTGCGATTTCCTCTCAAACCAGTCCTTCAAACCTTCATAAAACCCCTTCCTAACATACAATTAAACCCCCAAATAACACCCTTAGCTCACCCTCATCAAATCCCAATCAAACCAACACTAAAACTCCCTTTGATTCACACTTTCCACATCAAAATTCTAAGGCTGAAACTAGCAACCAAAACAGAGCATATATAAAAACCAGTGGCTAAAAGCTTACCTTAAGTTCAGGTTATGGTGCTCTTCAACAGTAGAACACTCTCCCAAAGTATCAAGGCTTAGCTCCCAAGCTCAAATCCTCAACAAGTTCACAAAATCTCACAAGGAAGATGAGGGAAAGAGAAGGAACGGGAAGAAGAAGAGAATTGCTTCTGTTTTTACTCTGTTTAATCTACAGCCTTCCAAGCTTAACATATATCCAAGCCAAAAGACTAAAATACCCCTAGGTCTTTTAAAACTTCTAAAGCCACTTCAAGGATAATTTTGGCACATTCCACTCATCCCATTAATCATAATTAACGCTTCCCAATTCCCGCTATCTCAATATCCTCAAACACCAATAATTCATATCCCGTTACCCTAAAATCCCCGGTAACGCTATAACCATTAATATCACCCCGAGACTCACCCCGGGCCCCGAGCTCAAACCTGTTATGACCAAACCGTTAAATCATGTTTAAAGATCGTCTCATGTCGAAATACTCGAACCAATCCACATTATTATGTGGTCTCACAATATATCATTAACACGCAAACAAATATTCAATTATACCCTCAACGGGCCAAATTACCAAAACACCCCTGTAAACAAATGTGGACTCACATGCATGCATTTAGCATCATATTATAATATAATTCTCATAAACATGCATAAACACATTTAATGGCATAATTAAACAATCATGGCCCTCCCGGCCTACTAATCCAGTCATTAACCATAATAGGGAGTCCGGGGCATTACAGTGACATTCCTGAAAAGGTTTTGAAAGTCGTTCTATAGGCCTAAAAAGCATCATCCAATCTTTGAGACCAATCTTTTCTACTAGGATTCACCACTTTCTCTAGGATTCCTTTGATCTCTCTATTGGATATTTCTGCTTGACCATTTGTTTGAGGGTGGTAGGCTGTAGAAATCTTGTGTTTCACATTATATTTGGCTAACAAAGCCGCCAAAATATTGATCACAAAGTGGGTGCCTTCATCACTTATAAGCGCCCTTGGAGTGCCAAAGCGGATTAAAACATGCTTATGTAAGAACTTCATGACCACCTTGGAATCATTGGTAGGACTTGCCACTGCTTCAACCCACTTAGAGACATAGTCAACCGCCACCAAGATATACAAATTGTTGAATGACGGCGGAAATGGCCCCATGAATTCGATTCCCCAAACATCAAATAATTCCACTTCAAGAATGCAATTCAAAAGGCATTTCATTCATTGCTGAAATATTTCAAACACTGTAACACCCTAAACTCCAGGGACCGTTATGGTGTATATTTTAAACAGTGCTAAACTCGCTAATCGAGTCATTTGTGCATAATCGTGTAACTAAGTATGATTAGCGGTTTAGGGTTAAATTTTTTGGTTAAGATATAACGTTTCACTAAAACGTTTACCATATACATTGGGATCCCCAAAAATATAATTTAAAGGTTTATTACAAGAAAATATTTACAACCAGTCGATCTAAGCAACAAAATATGGTTTAACCCTAGTTCCTCTTTCAACCCTCGACTGTGGCGGTCGAGCAGCCGCATATGTACACATCATCACCTAACCTCTCTAACTCAAGGATGGCCCAACTTTCTTTTGCCTTTACCTGCACCACATAGCACCCGTGAGCCGAAGCCCAGCAAGAAAACTCAATATGCTCATGAACAGTAGTAACATGTTACCAAGTCATAATAGGCATGCTTAGTAGTAATAACCCTACTCATGCATGCAAGCAAGTACAAATAAATGTTTGTGAAGTCCTATGCTCTGAGTAGATGACTAATAAGCCATCCTTTGAATAGTTGATTGATAAGTCACTCTCTAAATAGATGACTGATAAGTCTATCCTGGTCAGATGACTGATAAGTCCATCTCGGTCAGATGACTGATAAGTCTATCTCGGTCAGATGACTGATAAGTTCATCCTGGTCAGATGACTGATAAGTCCATCCCGGTCAGATGATTGATAAGTCTATCTCAGTCAGATGACTGATAAGTCCATCCCGGTCAGATGACTGATAAGTCTATCTCGAAGGTCCCAGACCCTCCTACCCATGTGACGTGTAGGTCACCTTAGCCTTTTGACTTTGGCTCTAAATAACTAGCCTTTAGACTAGACAAGTGCTTTTAGTTTTCATCAAACTTGAGGCCGGTCTGGCATTAATGCCCATGATGATTCATTCAATGTAGATGTTGATTAGATCTAATCTTTGTTGGCTTGCGTTAAACACGCTAAAACCATCCTTGACTCATAAGCCAATACCATACGACCAGTGCTCGGTACTACTGCCGAACTTGACTAGTAAGTCACAGCTTCACAGTTAATACCAACACCACTCCCGATCCTGACTAATAAGTCAGTGCCATTCACAAGTGAGCAAGATTTTCTAAGCATTTGATATGCAATCAATGTCCACATTTAAACACTCAGCATGCTTCCATAATAAACATGCATGTCACATATGGGATGCAGTTTTCTTACCTCTGGTTCGAGCGAGAAATAACAAATAAACGACCCTTGAGAACGATCAATCCTTTGATCCCTTAGCGGTCACCAGTCATAACCAATATGGAATCCATCAATATAGTAAATCAATAAAAGGTTCATAATCTAAAACCTCACTCCCGGGACTAATCCCGAGCTCTCGGGACTTCCAATCCACCCAAACGGGGTAGTGGAACCAACCCCCGAGCCTTAAAAATATGCCTTGCTGAGAATGACCTAGCGCTGGAGCGCTGCTAGGTAGCTCTGGGGCACTGCCCCAAGTCAGAGAGAGTCCCACTCTCTGCCCTGCCTATCGCTGGGGCGCCAGAACCAGATTTTTCTAGTCTTCTCCCCTGCGACTTCCCCTGAAAACCATGCTTCCAAACCAACCCCAAACATCATCCAAACATGCCATTCAACCCCAAAACTTCATTCATACCACAATCTCATCAAAACCCAAGAAAAATTTATCAAAAACTTCCATGAATTCACAACTACTCACTTCAAATTTCTCAACTGAAAACTAAATGAAAAATAGAGTATAACCAAAATTTCATGGCTGAATCCTTACCTCAAGCTTGAATTGAGTCCTCTCCAATGGTTGAACTAAGGTGCAAAGCTCCAAACCTTGATTCCCACACTTGAATCCTCAAACTTAGCTTCAAAAATTGAAAGGAAGAAGAAGAAGGATGATGATCGTGAGAAGGGGAGGAAAAGGCTCTATACTAGTTTTAGCTTCCACAGCCTTCAAGTTTGATATAATCCCTTGGTCAAATGACCAGAATACCCCTAGGTTAAATAAAGTCCTTTAAAGTCTAGTAAGGGCAAAATCGTCATTTCTCCTCTATTCCCGTTAATCATAATTAATGCCCTCCAATTCTTGTTATTCTCAGTATTCTCAAATACCAATAAATCATATCCCATTACCCTTTAATTCCTAGTAATGTTCTAATCACCAAATTACCTCAAGACTCACCCGAGCCCCGAAATTAACCCCGTTATGACCAGACCGATAACTTGCATTCAAAGATCATCTCATGCCGAATGGCTCGAACAAATCCACATTATAATGTGGTCTTATTTATAATTCACCCACATGCATGAAAATACGTAATTACGCCCTCAACGGGCCAAATTACTAAAATGCCCTTATAATGAAATGTGGACTCGTATGCATGCATTTATCATCATATAATAATATAATTCACATAAACATGCATATAATCAATTAATAGCTTAATAAATCAATTACGGCCCTCCCGACCTCATAATCAAGGTCCTAAACTTATTAGGGATTTTGGGGCATTACAAACACGTTGGCATCGATCACATCTTTTAGCAAATTCATGAGCATTCTTGAAGATAAAAGGCTAATAGTACCCCGACTGAAAAACCTTAGTTGTTGTCATTTGCCCACCAAAATGTTCATCATAAGGAGTTGAATGACAATGCTCTAGTATACTTGTAACTTCATCCTCAGGCACACAACGCCTCATGATTCAATCTGGACATTGCTTGTACAAATAGGGCTCATCCCAATAATAAAATCTCACATCATGAAAGAATTTCTTGAGCTGATGCCTATTCAAATCAGGTGGTTGTAACCCACTCACCAAATAATTGACAAAATCAGCGTACCATGGTGTAGTGTTTGGTTCACAACCAAAAATTTCTCATCGGGGAATGTTTCTTTAATAGGCCCTTCACTTTGCTTTTCACTACCAGCCTCAAGTCTAGATAATCTCGAATTTCTAAGTAAAATTCTTGAAGAAGAAGCACCCATCGAATAAATCTTGGCTTAGCATCCTTCTTGGCTATTAGGTACTTGATTGCTAAATGATCTGTGTAAACCACCACTTTAGTCCCCACAAGATAAGCTCTAAACTTGTCAAAAGCAAACACCACCGCCAAAAGTTCTTTCTTGGTGGTGGTATAGTTCAATTGAGCATCAGCTAATGTCTTGCTTGCATAATAAATGGAATGAAACACCTTCTCTTTTCGTTGCCCAAGCATGGCACCAACAACAAAGTCACTAGCATCGCACATCAATTCAAAAGGAAGAAACCAATCCCGAGCTACAATGATGGACGCGGTGATAAGAGCTTTCTTCAAAGTCACAAATGCTTTTTGACACTCCTTAGTAAACTTAGATGCTCGATTTTGCTCAAGTAAGGAACAAAGGGGCTTGAAGATCTTTGAAAAATCTTTTATAAACCTCCTATAGAAACCCGCGTAGGTGGTGGAAACTTCTCAAAAAGCTTCTAATTCCCTTGACTTAAGTAGGTGGTGGAAACTTCTCAATAACTTCACTCTTGGCTCTATCTACCTCTGTAGAGTCCAAGAACTTTACTTAGCTAAGATAGATAATAGTATGATAGTATTTATAGCATTATCTTTGTTACTGTGGATTTTTGGTTCAGACCGGGAATTATTTGGACACTCATAGTAGTACTTATAGATTTTCTAAGTTTAATCTATAGTTTAAGAATATTAATTTTAACCTAAGGTTGATTAATATGACTGATATTAAGGATTATATTTATTATACTACAAGGTTTAGATATCAACCAATAGGATTTTAAGCACATGTTATGAATGGTAATTAAGGATTAAGTATTTTTGAGGATTAAATTAAATAAGGAGTAAAGTTTGAAAGTTATAGGGTCAGTCAGCAGCTTTGAATACGTTGAGGGCTTAGTCAAGGCTGTTTACCCCATTCAAACTTAGCTAAAATTGTGTAATTTCGTGTTTAAATATTCAGCGTATGCCGATATATCGCAGCTATAGGGGGCGATATATCGCAGCACGTAGATACGGAAAACACGAATCGATGCACGGTCGCCTCGGGAACAGTGGTCCAGGCGATATATCGCCTCCACCAGCATCTTTTGAACGAGTCTTCAGCCTCTGCTGAACGATTATTCAAATGATTTTCACCTAAAAAGCCATTATTTTTATTCAAGTAAAATCAAGATACTTTCATCCCCAAACTCTATAAATAGGACCTAGTACCCAGCCATTATTCACCTTTTGCTCTAAGTTCAGAAGCTGCTAGTGTTAAGTGAGTGTGAGAGTGTAAACACCTGGTTTGGGAAAACTATAAGCTTAAACATCATAAGCTTATCAAACACTTTGGGAAGTGAGTTCTATAGTATTTCGGTGGAAGTGTAGATTGGTCTTTCAAGTCTTTGAGGTAACCAAAACTCTAGTTCCTTTCTGTATTATGTTATTTTCTTTCTCATAGTCTTCTACTCAATCTCTAACCTTAATCTTCATTTAGGTTAGGGAGTTTAAGTTCTTGAGCACATAAGTTCGGTAAGCGTGCTTCTCAAATGGTTTAGTCTTTCCATCTCTTTCATTTCATCTCCTTTCTTTAGACTCACTCTTTCTTATGGTTTTAGGAGTGTTCCAAAAAGTCCCAACTCAGTCCATTATATCCCGGTAACTTTGGTAAGGAAAATAGGCTAGAATCAATATGTTATGTGCTTATGTTATCTATATGTTTTATGTTATTAATGTGTTATGATATGTATGTATGTTTGTAGGCTTGGGCATATGACCCATATGACTAACAAGACCCCAAATGGATTATGGGCATATGACCTACTTAGCTAGTAGGACCCCACTAATTCCATGGGCATATGCTTGTTTAGTCTATGGGACCCCAAGTAATAATGGCCATTATAATAAGTGTATGTTATATGTATTATGTTAAGTCTTTACGTTCATTATGAAATTTATGTGTATGACTATGTGTTAGATTTTCCTTGCTGGGCATTAGGCTCATTCCTTTCTGTTTTATGTGCAGGAAAATAAGCTTTAGAGGCGGTAAGATTCGTGACGCTTAGAGGATGTGTATCGATGGTGAATGGAGTCAAGGAGCCGAGCGTTATTCGATTCGAGGATGTAGTCTTGTTTATGTTTTTTTTATGGTTTTAAATGTATTTTCCGCATTTTCTATGTAACTCTTTTTACTTTAAGTTATTTTTGTTTTAAAGACAATGGGTACCCATATCCTACTTATTTTTATGAAAGTAACCTTTGTTTCTACAAGTTTATAATAAATTATGGTATTCTCGCTAATGTATGTTTTAGTAAGAATTTGTATGTATAGTTCGATAATGGTCCAAGAGTCTAGATTAGTGGGTCATTACAACCTCAATGCCCTTGTTAGAAATCCAATGACCCAATACAATGCCTTCTTGCACCATAAAATGACACTTTTCCCAATTAAGTACCAAATTTGTTTCTTCACATCTCTCTAACACTTTCTCAAGATTAGCCAAACAAGCAGCAAAAGATTCACCAAACATCGAAAAATCATCCATGAACACCTCAAGAGTTTTCTCCACCATATCTAAAAAAATTGTCGAATGCAACGTTGAAATGTAGCGGGTGCATTGCATAAACCGAAGGGCATCCTCCTGAAAGAAAATGTCCCATATGGGTAGGTGAACCTCCTGAAAGCAAATGTCCCATATGGGCAGGTGAACATATTTTTTCCTTGATCTTCAGGGGCAATAGATATTGATTGTAGCCTAAATACCCATCCAAAAAGTAATAATACTCCTTTCCCGCTAGTCTGTCAAGCATTTGGTTAATAAAAGGCAGCGGGAAATGATCTATTCTTGTTGCTTTATTTGGCTTCTGATAATCCATACAAACACGCCAACCCGTCACCGTCCTTGTGGGAATCAACTCATTGTTATCATTAGCTACCACCGTGACTCCCCTTTTCTTGGGAACACATTGAATTGGGCTGACCCACGAACTATCTGAGATTGGGTATATAATACCAGTATCAAGCCACTTAATCACTTCCTTTTTTACCACTTCCTTCATAATGTGATTCAGCCTTCGTTGTTGTTCAACAGAATTGCTACAAGAATCTTTCAGCAAAATCTTATGCATACAAAGTGAGGGACTTATACCCTTTATATCAGCCATAGTCCAACCAATAGCCTTATTGTATTTCTTCAACATATCCAGTAGCATATTCTCTTTTTCAACCCCCAACAATGCAGAAATAATCATCGGTAGAGTCTCTTCACATCCCAAATAAGCATACTTCAAATGACTAGGCAAAGGCTTGCTTTCCAACTTTGGTGGTTGTTGAATAGAAGGTTTGGAAGGCTTCAAATTTCTTTCCGATAACTCTAAGGACTCAAAATTCCTTCCCACTTTAGTAAAAGGTTGCTTGGATTCCACCCATGTAACTTGGGTTTCTTCCTTCACTCATTTCTTCAAGCTTATCAAGTGATATCACTCCCAATCCATCTTTACAAGTTTCTTTTAGCAATTTTTCAGCCACTATAGTATCAATCACACTCAAAGAAGAGCATTCCTCAATCCCATCTGGAAACTTCATAGAGTTGAACGCATTAAAGGTCACTTGTCGGCCATTCACTCTCATAGTAAGCTCTCCTTTTTGAACGTCAATCAAAGTCCTTCCGGTGGCAAGAAATGGTCTTCCCAAAATTATTGGAACTTCTCTATCCGCTTCATAATCAAGAATAATGAAATCCGCCGAAAAAATGAATTTATCAACTTGCACAAGTACATCTTCAATCTTGCCGTCCGGATGTGCCATAGATCAATCCGCTAATTGCAAAGTGACTATGGTTGGCCTTGCTTCTCCAATTCCCAACTTCTTGAAAATTGACATGGCATTAAATTGATACTAGCCCCAAAGTCACAAAGTGCTCTACCAACATCTCTACCCCCAATAGAACAAGGAATTGTAAAGTTGCTCGGGTCTTTCAATTTAGGAGGAATTTTATTCTTCAATATAGCACTACAACCTTCAGTCAAAGCCACCGTTTCAAATTCTCCAAGTCTCATCTTCTTGGTTAAAATATCCTTCAAGAACTTCACATAGTTGGGCATTTGTTCCAAAGCTTCCACCAACGGTATATTGATGTGAAGCTGTTTCAAAACATCTAAAAAAATTCAGAATTGACCATCTTGTTGCTGCTTTTGAAATTGCTGAGGAAATGGTGGAGGTGGCTTGCTCATAGGCTTCTCTGTTGCATTTTGCTGAGCAATTGCTGCAGCAATTGCTTCAGGATCAGCATTTGACATTTTCTAACTCACAACTCTTTCTTCCTTTTCCACACTACTTTGGATTGAACTGGGCTCGCTTTTGCTCTTAGGATTATCCTCATTCAACTCCAGATTTTTACCACTCCTCAAGGTAACCGCCTTGCAATGCTCCTTACCATCTCTCCTTGGATTCTCGATATCACTAGGCAAGGTGCCTTGAGGTCCATTCCTTAGTTCATTAGCTAGCTGCCCCACTTGAATCTCTAGGGTTCTCAAGGATGCCACTTGGCTCTGAATCACAGCATCATTCTTGGCCATATATTCTTTCATTAAACTCTCCAATGAGCTTGATTGAGACACTTGAGGAGGAGGTGGTTGAGTTCTTGGTGGTTGTTGAAAAAACCCGGTGGATATGTAGGCTTGTTTTGCATTGGTGCTCCACTTGAACTTGCTCCTTCACCCCCCCCCCCCCCCCAATGAGAAATTTGGATGCTGCCTCCACCCCGGATTATAAGAGTTTGAATATAAGTTATTACGGTTGGCATTTTGATTCCCCACATAACAAACCGAAGCAGGATTCAAAGAACAACTCTCAAATGTGTGCCCATCTCCACAATAAACACAAGACACATTAGCAACTTGTCTCATAGCAGCTGGTTGTACCATTCCCCCCAAACTCATGTTCTTGAGAAGGTTAGTCATTGATGAAACTTGAGCGGTCAAAGTTGTCAATACATCCACTTCAAGTACACTCGCTACTTTTAGACTTGTTGAGGCTCTTGCATTGGACCATTGGTAATTGTTGATAGAAATCCTCTCCAAAATCTCATAGGCTTCATTGTAGGACTTAGAGAGAATAACCCCATTAGCTGAAGCATCCAACATCATGCGAGTGGAAGAATTGAGCCCATTATAGAATGTTTCCATTTGTATACAATGCGGAATCCCATGGTATGGGCACTTCCTCAATAACTCATTAAATCTCTCCCAAGCTTCACAAAAGGATTCATCTTCTATCTGCTGAAAATACATGATTTCATTGCGAAACTTGGCATTTTTGGTAGGAGGAAAGTATTTCATCAAGAATTTTTCAGCTCTCATTCTATGTAGTCACCGAGTCGGGAGGAAGGGTGTTGAGCCAAGCTCTAGCTCAATCCCTCAAGAGAAAGGGAACAATTTCAACCTCAGGGCCTCATCACTCACTCCTTGTAGCTTGAAAGAATCGCTCACCACCAAAATGAACGAAGATAAAGATGAGGATCCTCCATAGGTAGCCCAATAAATTGACCCACTGTCTGCAACATTTGGAACATTATGGGCTTTAACTTGAATTGGGGTGCTTGAATTTCAGGTCTAACAATGCCCAGATAGAGCTCATTGAACATAGGGGCAGTATACTCCCTTATGGCTCTCTCTCTCTCTCTCATCAACCATAGCAATCGCATTAGCGATATTATTAGCACCCTTAACTCCTTCAACCTCTTCAGCCATATTAAGGCAATTTTGAGCCCGTTTTTCCCTTAGTCTTCTTCTAGAAGTTCGTTCAATCTCAGGTTCAATAGGAGCTAGTTCAATGTCTTCTTGCGCGTTCATACAATAGATCACCTGAGAAAACATAGGACCAAGCAAACAAGGTCAGAACAACAAAGAAAAATAAATTTCAAGTAATTGATATTACACAAATTTCTAATTCCAATCCCCGGCAATGGCGCCAAAAACTTGTTGTGTTAATTTTAATTGATTTAAATATGCAAGTGCAGGTAATCAAACAAGTAATACAGTGATAAGTAAATCGTCTCCACAGGGATTGCAAAATAGAAAAATAGGCAAAACAATTACTAAGAAACTTAAAGGTATTGTAATGCCCTACTACCCAGGGATCGTTACGTTGTGCATTTTAAACAATGCTAAACTCGCTAACCGAGCCATTTGAAAAAAATCGTGTAACTAAATGTGATTAATAGTTTAGGGTTAAAAATTTTGGTCAAAGATACAACGTTTTACTAAAATGTTTACTGTATACGTTGGGATCCCAAAATATATTTTAAATGTTAATTATAATAAAATATTTACAACCAGCCGACCTAAACGACAAAATAGGGTTTAACCCTAGTTCCTCTTTAAACCCTCGGTCGCGGTGGTTGAGCAACCGCATATGTACACTTCGTCACCTAAGCTCTCTAACTCAAGGATGGTCCAACTTTCTTTTGCCTTTACCTGCACCATATAGCACCCGTGAGTCGAGGCTCGGTAAGAAAACTCAATATGCTCATGAACAGGTAATAACATGTCATTGAATCTTTATAAGCATGCCTAGCAATAATAGCCCTATTCATGCATGAAAGTAAGTCCAAATAAATGATTGTGGGCCCTACCCACCTGTATGGATGACTATCAAGTCAATCCTAAGTGAATATCAATAATGATTCTGGTAATCATGTTGGGGCTTGCAGCCCAATTAGATAAGTGACTAAGGAGTCACGAACTTGGGTTCCACACCCTAACCAGATAAGTGACTATGGAGTCATGAACTTGGGTTCCACACCTTAGCCATGTGACAAAACAGTCACCTGAGCCTTTTGGCTCTCGCTCTAAGTGACTAGCCTTTATACTAGACAAGTGCTTTTGTTTTCATCGAACTTGAGTTCAGTCAAGCATTTCATGCTTATGTTGATAATGCTTATGTCGATTAGATCTAATATTTTCGGTTTGCGTTAACACGCTAATATCGTTCTTGACTCACAGGTCAATTCCATACGATCAGTGCTCAGTACTACTGCCAAACTTGACTAATAAGTCACAACTTCACAATCAATACTGACACCATTGCCGTTTCTGACTATGGAGTTAGTTCCACTCACAAGTAAGCAATGCACCCAGGTGTATATCATATGTCAAATATCCAAATATAAGGCATTCAACATGCTTACTCAACATTCACTAGCATAATTATGATCATGCACATTTACAGAGACTCAAGCTCTAATCGATCTCATATTCAATATTCATGCCATGCCCTAATCACATGTGTTGCTATGCATTTACAATGCAATCAATGTCCATATATAGAGCACTCAACATGCCTCATCAATAACCATGCATGTCACATACTGGGTGAAGTTTTCTTACCTTTGGTCCAAGTACAGGTTACCAATAAATAAGCCACAAGCACGATCCTATTTCCAAGCCCCTAGTGATAACCTAATCACAACCATAATATAAAACCTCATCAAAATGAGTAAATAAATACTTCCAAACCCAAACCTAGCCTCCGGGACGTCGAATTCTACTCAACTGGGTAGTAGGATCGATCCTAGGCCCTTAGAGTTAAGTTCCCATGGTTAAAAAAACAAATCTAAGCAAAAATGCACAAGCCGGTCGCGACTTGGCCTAGTGAGTCGCGACATGCCCCAAGTCAGAGATCCCCTTGCCTGGGCTCTAGGGCGAGCTGCGACTTGACCCCTCTTGGGTCGCGGCGCGCCCCCCAGGCTTCCTCCTCCTGGCTTCTGGCTTCATCCAAGTCGTGACTTGCTAGAACAAAGTCGCGATTTGAACACGAAACGAGCCATTTCCTTCGACTTTTCCCACTTAAAATCCTCCAAAAACCTATCCAAACATATCCAAATCCCAAAATCAAAGTTCCCAAACATCCTAATTATCCAACACCTAGGGCTGCACATGGGTTGGGTTGGCCAGGTTGAGGACATTTGAATGAGCCAACCCAATTACATCAGCTTAGAGAATCATAACCCATTCAAAATATTTTTATTGAATAACCCAACCCTACTATTTACATTGTGGGTTGGGTTATACATAATTTTTAAATATTAAAAGTTTAAAATTCCTATGAAGTTTAATATTCAAAATCAATAATTCTTATCAGAATTTTGAAAAAAGATGATCAAATTAAAACATAAAAACAAGAAAATGAAGTCTTGGTGGTTAAAATCTAACCACCCAAAACATTACAATCATCCAAACATTAGTCCTAAAGTTATTACAATCATCCATAACATAAGTCTAAAAAAGTTCAACTAAAATAAAAAAATTTGAATCCATCAATCAACAATAATAGTCTTGGTCTTCTCCATTGATGTTGCCTTGGCCTTGGGTTTGTTTTCTTCTACAATTAAAAAACATAAGTTAAATAATTTATTGAAAAATAAGTAAGCATAAAACAAAGAACACTATTATCAAATCAATCTATTTAGTTTATTTACCTTCTTCAAGAAACACATAAGATTTTATTTCATCCAAATACTCCATTGATTAAATCCCTTCATGACTCTCCTTCAACCAACTTTGAGTGCATACTAGTGCCTCCACCATTTTTGGACTCAAAGAACTCCTAAATGAGTCCAAAATACGTCCACTAGTACTCAACGCAGATTCAGAAGCCACAATAGACACAGGGATAGCAAGAACATCTTTAGCAATCATAGATAAAATTGTATACCTATTAGAATTATCCTTCCACCAAAGTAGGATATCAAATGAGGAAGTCATTGGATTGATTGGTTCTTCAGCCAAGTATCTGTCAATATCATTCATTTTCTCAGTCACAAACATTTGTTGTTGTTGCAAATAATTTTCCAATAATCTCCTCCTATGAGTTTCTTTCCCATCACTCTTTGGTGGTGAGTCACTTTTGCTAACCTGAAAAAGAAATACAAACAACAACTCAACAAACAATAACATATTAAAACCAATGAAAATAATAAAAAAAAATTAGCAACTAACCTTATCACCATCACTATCACCCTCAACATTATAACAACTGTACAATCGTTGAAGGATTTGTTCTACCTTGACAACAATCTTAGCAACGGTTTCAGCATCATAAACAGTCTCAAAAAAACACTTCAAATACTTCAACTTATACCTTGGATCAAGCACAATAGTAAAAAATAATAAAAGATTGATGCTCTCTGAATTGCCCCAATGTTTGTCATATTTCTTTTTCATATTAGCAGCCATGGTCGAGAACAAATGATCACTACTAGCAGCCAAATCACTCAATAGAGTGTGAATCTCACAAATCTTATGGTAGAAGTTGTTGGAAGTTACATGCAAGGTGCCACTAAATTTTAGAGTAACTTCATAAAAAGTGGAAAGAAATTTAACAAAAATCATAGCACTCTCCCAATCACTAGAACTAGGTGGTCCAATCATTTTCTTCCCATTTTCATTTTCCATGAAGAAACTTAAAAATTTATCATCTTCCTCCTCATACCTTGCAAAAGCTTTTTCAAATTTAAGAGCCACATTTAACATCATAAAAGTGGAATTCCACCTTGTAGGGACATCTAAAACTAGCCGCCCCTTGTAATCAATTCTTTCCCTTTCCACACAAGCTTAAAATTTTTGCAATCTTGTAGGAGATGACCGAATATATCTCACACAATTGCGAATGATAGCAATTGAATCATGCATGTATTTCAACCCCTCATTCACAATTATATTTATTATGTGAGCACCACACCTCAAATGCATAAACTCACCATCAAGAACATACCAGTTCCATGCATTAACTCTCCTCTTAACATAACCAACAGCTACATCATTAGCTGATGCATTATCAACAGTCACAACAAAGATCTTTTCTACTCCCCAACCAAGCAAATAAGCTTCTATCACCTTACCAATAGTTTCACCCTTGTGAGTAGAAATTTGACAAAAATTTATAATTCTTTTATGCAAATGCCAATCACTATCAACATAGTGTGTAGTGAGACACATATAAGCCATTTGGGTGGAAGATGTCCAACAATCAATTGTTAAACATAATCTTTGCCCAACCTTGGTTATCTCCTTCTTTAACTTAACCCTCTCATCACAAAACAACCGGTATATATCCCTAGTAATAGTCATTCTACTAGGGACAAGAAACTTGGGTTGCAACTCCTGAACAAACTCCCTAAAACCTTTACCTTCTACAACATTAAAGGCTTGCTCATCCTTCACCACAAACCGAGCTAAGGCTTTTTGACATCTCTCCTTATTAAATGTCACATCCAACAAATTTCCCTCTCCATCATTAGCACTTTGAAATGAAAGTAATTTTTGTTTTTTATCAGCTACCCAATATGGATACTTCTTGCATTGGTTGTTTAAATGGACCCACAAACTACTTGTCCCAACTCTCCTACAATGACAAGCATAATTTTTCCCATAATAATTACAAGTGCATCTAGGGTCTTTAAGATTCCTGTCCTTCACTTTTGTAAAGTGATCCCAAACAGTAGAGTTCCTAGTTGGATTTTTCCTAGATTTGGTTGGCTCATCATTGCCTTATTTTTTGGGTGACTTAAGCTCAATAGAAGTTATGTTTGTGGTGGTGTTTGGGGTAGTGTTTGTGGTATCAAGCACTTCACCTAATTGGGTGGAAGTTGGGGTAAGAAATTTATCCATCATTCCTATACATGTAAAAAAATGCATGAAATTATCAATTATAATTTACCACATACAGCGTATAAAAACAACTCACTAAGCAATATCATAATGAAACCAATCATAATTAAAAAGAAAATAACAGATAAGCAAAACCTTTATGATACTAGTCAACAACCTTGTTGTTGTTAGGAAAATATGTATTTGTCTCAATGGAAATGGTAAGAAAATTACAACTCTATGCAAAAATATTACAATAGACAAGGATTGATTAAATAAAGTGTTACAACTCTATAATTGAAAATACAAATGAACAAAAGAAGAAGAAGAAGAAGAAGAAGAAGAGAATAGTGAAATACAACTCTAAGCAAAAGATTATAAATAGAGTAAAGTGTTTGAAACAAATGAAAAGAAAAGATTACAACTCTTAAACAAGAAATACAAGTAAATAGAGAAGAATAATATAAAGATGAAAAGCAATGGAATAAAAGAAAGGAACAAGAAACAAAAGATAAACAGCTCTGAATCACACTACCAAAGTGAAGAGTGTTGGGGATCACCAACTTGAATAAGGTTTGAAACCTTTGTCCAAAAGCTTATTTCCCCCTAACTTAAGCACTAAGGGATCTCTCACAGATTATAGAAAATGCTTTCTGGAATTATCAAGCCTCAAGGTGTTTCTAGCCAAGTGCTCTAATGGATAGAAAAATTATGTCTTTCAAGTGAGCAATAGGCTCCTATTTATAGAGTTTAGATACACCATTTGAATTTCAAATTCCACCAACCCCCATGGCTGTTACCAATGATTAATTGGGTTTTTATGGAATTAAAAATGAGATTTGGGAGTTATTTGGGTTTTTTTGAGCCGTTCAACAAAGATTGAAGAAACTGAAAAAATGGTCAGTTTTTAGCATGTGGCCGCAGCCAGGGACATTAGTGGCCGCGGCCATTGCTCTCTGTCCCACAAGCCACGGCCACCAACATTCAGTGGCCGCGGCCACTGACCATTTTCAGCACAAAATTTTGTGCTGTTTTTCCAAACGGTTCCAAACCATCCCAAATGATTTTGTAACCCCCAAAACACATTATTGGAGTTAAAATCATATCTCTAACAAACATTTCACATATGGCTTTATGAAATTCATCTCAATATTGTGTTACACCAAATTTACACAATAAATAATATTTGGAAGTTACAAATTTGTAACACCAATGTTACATATTTGGATATTTCTCATATATCTAAATATTGTAACTCTCTATTATATATTACAATATGTGACACTCTTTGTCACATTTATTTAATCTAAAACATTATATTATAATATAATATAATATTGCATTATATTATAAAATAATATAACATTCCCCCACTAGATTGAATATTTATCTATTGTAACACTTATTTAATCAATCATTATATTATAAAATAATATAACAGTTGTGCGTGACTTTGTTATACCTGAAAGGACAGAAAACTTTCTGATAGACCAGATCAACTATTTGTTTCAAGTCTAGAGCATACTTTTCTAGATCTACCTCTTATATCTGGTTTCTAGCCCATACACTTAAGGTTTTGGATTTAAAATAGCATACTAATAGTCAAGAGGGAAGGAAACTTACAGTGAGTTCTTTGAGGCTGAGCAACCGAAGAGAAAAGTTGCAGAAGAGAAGAAGCAAAGTTGCAATGAGTGAGATGGAGGACATATGAAATCTTAAAGATGTATATAGAAATAGCATAATTCGTATAATAACAATAACAACCAATGACAATATAATAACAAAATATAGAAATATATTAGTCTCTTATACAATAATATCAGAAAAAATCCATAAAGAAACATTAAATACAATTGACATCAGAGGATCACTGAACAACATCTTACCTCTGAAATAATATAAACCAATAATAAATATGAAAAATCAGCATAACATATAACCAAAATTAAAAAATCAACAAACATAATATATATTATCTCATACAAAATTGGCAATCTAATACATATTATATATCCAAATAATCTAATTATCTCAACCAAATATATAATTTATCTCATCAAAAATATATAAAAAAAATTCAACAAAACATAAACAAAATGGACACCAAATTAAAAATTCAATAAACATAATATATTCATCTTTCATAAATCTATACTTTAAAATTTGAAAACCACACCAACTTAAAAAAAAAAAAGCAAACACAATATCATATTTAAAATTTATATGTATAATTCTATATATATCCAAACATATATACATATACTAACACGATTTTCACATATATATACTAACAAATATATATATACAAATACTAGAAAATATATATACATATATTACTAAAAACAAAAACAGTAACTACTACTATTACTAAAATGCCTGGCGTAGTGCACTGCACTTGAGAGAAGCAGATCAGGGAGAGAGACTGTGTATGGGTGCTCCGACTGGTGTGGTGGAGTGTGACTGTGTGAGCTGTTGGCGTGCACCGTAGAGAAACAAAGAGGGAGGGGCGTTAACGTGAGGGAGACCGAGAGTTCGAGAGAGACTGAGTTTGAGAGAGACAGAGAGAGAGAATGGAGATGAGAGGAAGGAGACTCCTTTGTGGTGGTGATGTTGTTATGTGCGTGCGACTGAGAAAGGAGAAGACTCAAATAGATAGCTTTTATATTTTGGGTTTAGTGTGTATAAATAATAATAATATATATATATTATACAGAGGTCAGCTATAATGGATTGGGTTAGGTTAGTATATCTTGGGCCTATTTCCGAGCCGTGGCCTATCGGGCTGATACTTTTGCCACTGAATGGGCTTTGGCTTGGTAAGACTTGGCCCATTTCGGCCCACTTTTGGTGTGGGTTGGGTTGGGTTGTCGGCCCACTACCATTTATGTGCAGCCCTACCAACACTAATAAAACCCAAGCTTCAATTCATCCAAAAACTCATCAAAACACAAAATCCAGTCAAAGCTTAAAAACTTAGAACTTAAAACTTGGATTACCTTCGATTGATTCGTTTTCCAACTAAATCCCCCGGGTAATAAGCTTCTAATCTTTTCTAGAATCGCTATGCCTCGATCCTTGCTTGAATCCGAGTCCTAAAACTCAAGTTTCATTCGAAAATGTGATCGTGTGTCGAAAATGGAATGGGAGAGAGTGAGAACGTTCTGAACATTCCTTTATTATTCTAACAGGTTACTTCAAGCTTAAGTAACCTCAAGCAAATCCTAATGCTCGGGGTCCCAAAAACGTCCCTGTGGTAAAATAGTCAAAATTCCCAGAATTTCCCCTTGATCTCACTAACTCCCACTTTATCATCAAATATTTATTCCCATTACCCAATATCCCGGTAATGTGCTAAATACCCAAAATACCCCTTGACTCACTCTGAGTCAAGTATGAATCCCGTTGTGACTTTCCCACTGGCTTGCCTCCTAGGATCGTCTCGTGCTGAGTAACCCATGCATAACCAAATAATAATGAAGTACCACACACATACCACATATATGCCAAATATACCAAAAACAGGCCAAATTATGATAATTACCCAATTAAACAGAAATGGGTCCACATGCATATTTAATACACCTAAACATGCATATCAAGTCATATTATGATATTATTCACATAATCACATAATGATACACATAAATATCACATAATCATATAATTCCATAATTTTTCATCCTAACCCCCTAATCAAGGCCCTAAGCGTTATTAGGAAAATTGGGTTGTTACAACTATCCCCTCCTTATGAAAATTTTGTCCTCGAAATTTATTTGAACAACCCGGAATATCAATCCTGCATAAATGATTCTGGTTTCCAGGTCGCTCCCTCGACCCTACTGTGTCTGTATAATACCTTAATCAAGGTATAACTTTGTTCCTCAAAATTCTGTTCTTTCTGTCTCATATCTGAATTGGCTACCCTTTACAGGATAACTTAACCTCAAATTTTCTCATAACTCAACAAATGAGTCTCATCTAACACATGTTTCCCTCAACATGAAAACATGAAATACATTGTATACGGCCGACAATGCCAACACTAAGGTCAACCCCAAGGTAACCTGACTGATCCTATCTAGGATTTCAAACAGTCCTTACTAATCTAGGGCTCAACCTGCCCTTATTTCCTCACCCCTTTCCATGGTGATAATCTAAGGAAGATACAGTTTTCCATTTGGAATTCCATATTCCTGCATTTCAGATTAATATAACTTTTCCCTTTACTCTGAGAAGCGAGCATCCGAGTTCTAACCTTTCAATAACCTCAATGGTCATCTAAATCACCACAAGATCCAAATATAACATCTCACCCATCTCATCCCAATGAATGTGCGATATACATTCTCTACCATACAACATCTCATAAAGTGCCACTCCAAATAACTAGATAACTTTCTCTCTGATTTACCATCAGACTGAGGATAATAAATTGTACTAAACTCCAACTGTATATCCATCACCTTCTGCAACCTTCCCTAAGACTTGGAAGTAAAAACAAGGTCCTCGTTTAATAAGATAGACCTCGAATTCCATGAAGGCATACTATATCTCTCACATAGAGATCTGCATATTGATCAACTGTGTTAAATGTCCTTACTGATAGAAGTGAGCTCACTATAAATACTGGTCCTTAATGACCCGAACAAAATCATGCTGGCCCACTTACTTGGGTAGCCCCACAGTGAAATTTATCATGATATTTTTTTTACTTCCACTATGGAATACACAAAGGCTACAATGGCCCGACTGGTTCATAATACTATGTCTTGACCTGCTAAAAGGTTAAGAACTTTACCACATATTATGTTACGTCCCTCTCCATCTCAGGCCACCAATATAAAGCCTTCAGACTCTGTTACATCTTCCTGATGCCTAGATGAAGAGAATAAGAGGGTAGTATGAGATTCATCCAGAATCTCCCATTTAATCCCAGTGTCCATTGGATCCCAAGTCTGAACCTTATACCACAATAAACGCATACCTGACACTGCATAGTCCTTAGCTAATCCAGCTAAGACATTTCCCATCAATTCTTCCCATCTATGGGTTCACTTAATTGTTTTTCCTTTGATCCTCTCTAAAATAATAAGCTCAAACGTAATGTTGGCCACCTGTCCCACTAGTAACTCTACTCTAGTCCTTGTCATATCCTTCAAATAACATGATGCATTGGTAATCACTTTTCCCTGTCACTGAGGTGTCATAACAACCCACTAACTAGTTTTGATATGTAAGAAGACTCAGAACTCTTCCACAAAATGCATGTAATATCCTACCCGTCCAAGGAAACTCCTGACCTCTAAGGCATTCCTCGACCTCGGAAAATCTCCATTGAGAATATACCACAACACCGTCGATCAAGGCGATCACAAATCCAATTCAGATAATGTTCGAATACTATGCTCATCTAATCTGTAACGACCCGAATTTGCTAATCGGGCTTAGGGCCTTGATTGGTGTGCCTGGAGGGCAATAAGTGATTTAATATGCTTTAATATGTTAATGGGTGAATTAACGTGAATATATGATAGTGATGCATGTGTTAGTGAGTTAAATGTGCATGTGGGCCCCGTCTGGATATTAGGGGCATGAATGTGATATATGTTATATATATGTGAAATGTCTGTGAAGCACGATCCGAGACAGTCCTGGGAAGCGGTTAGCCAGAGAGTCGCAACAGGGTTGAGATTCTGACTCGGGGCGAGTCGAGGGGTAATTTGGGTACTAGGTGTTATGGGATTATCGGGACATGAAAATAAATATTTGGAGATATATTTGAGGATAGAATGTCTAGGCGGGAATATTGGGGAAATTTACCATTTTGCCCTCGGGGACGTTTTGGAACCCCGAGCCTTGAGGTAACCCTTTAGACTTAAGTCAAATAAAACAAAAAAGAGGAATTAATTAGAAACTTGGAGAAACCGACTTGCACTTCTCTTCTCAGCCAAGGTTAGCTTTTATTCTTCTCTCTCTTTCACTCTCTAAGGCAAAATCAAAGGGAAAACTTTGGGAATCAACTTGAGGATCTAAGGAGTTCAGCTGGGATTTAGGGAGCTTGGAGCATAAGGGGGCTGGTTCTAAGGCTCAATTCAGCAAGAGGTAAGCTTTGATTATGGTGGATAAGTCTAGAGTTGTAGCTGGTTATTAGAGTATGCATGATAGCAAGTTTGAATTGTTCTTGTGTAGTCTAGTTGAGTTTTGGGGTGGATTCTAATGGGTTTTGATGTTGTTACTGAGTTATTATTGAGCTGGAGTATATGTGTTAAATATCTGGGTTAGATAGGTGAGTTTTGGGTGAATTGGATTGAGGAAAGGTGTGGAAAAATGGTGGAAAATATGGGTTCGGTGGTGAGGGCCGCGGCCCGAGTGTGCACGCGGTCGAGGGTGGCCGAGAGTTCATGCATGCCGCGGCGCTTGGTGTGCGCCGCGGCCCGTGTGTGTGGCAGGGGTGTGCTAGCCTCTGTTTTGAGGCTAGTCGCGGCTCTTGAGGGTGGGACCGCGACCCTTAGTGCCAATTTGAGTTTTTAAGGGTATTTTAGTCTTGGGAACTCAAGGGGTAAGGCTAGGGATGGATTTTATCACCCGGATTGATAGAATTCATGGTCCCGGAGGTTAGGGTTATGGCTCGAAGTTATTTATTTGATTAGAATTTGATAGATGGACATTGTTAATGTGTTGTAACTAGGGTTTCGGCGAGGCTCACATTAGAGGACTGTGCTCGGGGCAGCGGTGCTCAGAAAGCTCGGAACTCAGGTAAGAAAACCCTTGTTCCCATAGAGCTTGTGTGCAGGGCCGAGCCCAATGTGTTTGAATGGAATTGGTATACAGGGCTGAGCCCAATATGTTAGGAATGCGGGGCGTAGCCCTTTAACTGAATGTGCTAGAACTCTGTACTTGCTTGCTATGCTATGTATATTATGATGTGAATGATCGGCTAGAGTCGGGAACGGTGTAGACCGAGAACGGCGAAGGGCCGGGAACGACATTAGGCACGTCGAGTGCAAGGCCGAGTACGGCAAGGGGCCGAGAGCAACATTGAGCACGTGGAGTACGAGTTGCCAGGGCTAGTCCCTAAAAGGATACCTGGGATATCCTCACGGCATGGTCCGCAAATCCAGGGCTTGGTAAACGCCTGGGACGGCTAGGTCGTATGTGTTTAGCCAATTGGTGGCCTATTTATATGTCTGATATATGTGTTTCATATGTTATCTGTTTGTGGGTTTTCTTGCTGGGCTTCGGCTCACAGATGCTCTGTGGTGCAGGTAAGGGTAAAGACAAGGTCAACCATCCATGAGTACAGTAGGCGTGAGGCGGCGTGTACATGTTTGGCCAGCCTGGCTGCCACAGCCAGAGGATTTTGGGAGATGCTTGTAAATGAACTTAGATTTTGTCGTTTAGCCGACTTAGTACAGTTTCTTATGTTGTAAATATTTCTAAATTGTATTTTGGGATCCTAGGTGTCAAACTTTTATGATCTTCAATGATATGGAGTTAATTGTACACTTTTTCCTCTATTTATGGCTTAATTACACTGTTTGACTTAAAAACTCGATTAGCGAGTTGAAAGCACGTTTTTAAACTCACTTAGTAACAACTCTAAGGAAGTAGGGCGTTACATAATCCCTCAAAACAACTTGGCACTCCCAGTGCCCGAAACCTGGTTCCGTCCTTGGCACCAATCCAATTACCATTCTATCTCCTTGGTTGAAGATAATCCTGACAAATCCTCTGGAAACACATCCAGAAACTCACAGACTAATCCAGTCTGTCCTGATCCCACTGGCACAACCTAAGTGGTATCCACCACACTAGCTATGAGTTCTATGCATCCTCCTGCAATAGATCTTTAGCTCTAAATATAGATGTCATAAGCATAGTGCCAACTACTACAAGGGTTTCCCACTCTTAAACCCAAGAGTTACTATCTTTTCCTCGCAATTTATTATTGCCCCATACTTGGCTAACCAATCTATATCCAAGATCATATCGAAGTCAGTCATTACCAACCCTATCAAATCAACTGACGAGTCTCTTCTCACCGTAATAATCCAACTCACCTCTTAAGACCACCAATAAAGTATCACATTCTCATCACAACATAACCATGCAATATGCATAACAAGTCTATGCTTCTCTAGATGCAACAAGCAAAGAACAACATTGTAATGCCCCGGTTACCCCAGGACAGTTACGGTGAACCATAAATTTCACTCGCTACCTGAGTTCTTTGGTTAAAAACGTGCTTCTAGGTATTATTATAGGCTAAGGTGGAAAATCAATCAAAAGGAAAGGATATATTTTATTTAAAACATAAAACTGTTCATCGGCCCATAAAAATGTTTACAAGTTATTTACAACTCAAAATGGTCATTACTGTTTAAATTTACAACCTACCGACCTAAGCGGCAAAAATAGGGTAAACCCCCTAGTTCCTCTGAGAACTTCTTGGCCATGGTGGTCAAGCAGCCGCATATGTACACAGCACCACCTAAGCTCTCCACTCAAGGCTGGGTGAGCTTTTCTTTCCCTTTACCTGCACCACATAGCACCCATGAGCCAAAGCCTAGCAAGAAAATACAATAGCGCATGAATATAATATCAATAATGATCATAATAATCATTCAGCACTTTTAGTCCAAAATAGAGGAGTGACAATAGGAAAAGTCACTAAAGTGGGTTCCGTTCCCATTAGCCATGTGACGATAGGGTCACCTGGGCTTTACAAATAAGTGATCCTTTCACTAGCTTATCTAGATAGGTGTTCGATGAACTAGTCACCAATATAACCTAACACATTACCATAGAGTCACAACCTTGGGATTCCGCTCCCTAGCCACGTGACAAGCAGTCACCTAGGCCTTTGGCCCTGGCTCTGAGTAACTAGTCCTAGACTAGTCAAGCGCTTATAATTTTCATCGACCTTAGGGTCGGTCCAGCATTAATGCTCCTAGAGTCATTCAACGTTGATATCGATTAGATCTAATATTTTATTGGCCCTGCGTTCAGGACGCTTATGCCGTTCCTCACTCTTAGGTCAGTAATACACGACCAATGCCGATTCTGAATATTCAGTTTCATACACAAGTAAGCAACATCTTCTAGCATTTAATATGCAATACATGTCCACATTTAAACACTCAACATGCCTCAATAGTAGCCATGCATGTCATATATATACGGTGCAGTTTTCTTACCTCTAGTTCGAGCGAGAAATAGAACAAGAACGACCCCTGAGAACGATCGACCTTTTGATTCCTTAGCGGTTACCTAATCATAACCAATTATAACCTCCATTAATGAAAATCAACAATGAAAGGGTCTTAACCTAACCCCATTCTCGGGACCCCGAAACGTACCCACACGGTGAGTAGATTCGATCCCGGGCCTTAAGGATTGAAACCCCGAGCCAAAAACCCTTAAAAACACTCAAAACGGGATCTTGAAGGAACAGAGTAGTGCTACAACGCTACTCACTAGAACCTCAGTGCTATTCTCAGAACCAAAAATCGCCCATCACAACCCTGGGTAGCGTTGTAGCGCCCCCTTGTGGGCGCTGTAGCGCTACACCCAGCCAGATCAACCCCTGGATCCTCTTCCTTTGACTCCTTCAATTCCAACTCGATTCTAATGCTTCCAAATCTCATTTTTGGTGCCAAATGAACCCAAAACCCATCCCCACAAGCCCTAAGCATCACAACCACAAGAACTCTAGCCAAAAACTCCCAACAAAACCAATTAACCAACCAATAAATCTCAATTGAATTCCAAAGCTAAAACAGAGCAAACTAGGAATTTTAATGGCTAGAAACTTACCTCAAGTTCAGATTAGGATGTTCTTCAACGGTGGAACACACTCCCAAGCCCTCAAGACTTATTCCCCAAGCTTGATTCCTCTACTTAAGCTCAAAAATCCAAGAAGAAAATAGAGAAAACAGGTACGGGAGAAGTGCTTAAAAATGCTCTGTTTTTCCCTTCCTTCTACAGCCTTCAATGGCTTAATACTATCCTAGGGGTGAAAGGACCTAAATACCCCTAGGTCAAATAAAGATTTCTAAAGGCTCCCAAGGGCAAAATTGACATTTTCCACCTATTACGTTAATCATAATTAACACTCTCCAATTCCAGCTAATCTCAATATTCTCAAACACCAATAATTCATATCTTGTTACCCTATAATTCCCGGCAACACTCTAATCATTAAAAACACCCCGAGACTCACCTCGAGCCCCGAACTTAAACCTGTTATGTAACGCCCTGGATAGCCAAGACCGCTACACTGTGTATTTATAAAGGTGCAGGACTCGCTAATTAAGTCAATTAGTTAAAAACGTGTTACTGAAATCACTAAAGAACTAGGGTTGAAAGGTTTTGGCCTTAAAAGATACTTTTATACAATTAAACATTTTAAACACAGGATCCCAAAAGAAACAGTATTAAAAAGTCTGTTTACAAAATTCCCAGAGTTCAAACAACCATTAGCCACTCTAAGGCAAAACAGACGTTTCTAGTTCTCCTGTTCCTGTCTCCTTCTCAACCGTCGCGGATGAGCAGCTGATCATGTACATTCTGCTCTCAGAGCTCTCTGAATCAGGGCTGGTCAAGCTTGCCATTGCCTTTACCTGCACCACAAAGCACCCGTGAGCCAAGGCCCACCAAGAAAACATATCATATTACATAACAAGCAATAATATCATTTGAATAATCCTTTAAGCATGTTCATACACTTAACATACCATAGTAATCACAAAGCATGAATATTCAACCAAAGGATCAACTAATCACAACTCAGCTATACAGCATAACAATCCATCAGTCAATATTAACAAACAAATCACATAATAGTCAGGGTCGACGCCTTAGGTCGCACCCTCTGCTTATCCCACTGACTCAGGCCCGCTTAAACCGAGCTCATTGCATATTAAGTTATCCTCAGCTACCAGTGGCCGAGTCGTGCCCTATGCGCTAGTGTAAACTTAGGCACACTTAGGCCGTTGGTTTACTGTTTACATGGCATGATACCATACTTTACAAAGCTTGCAAAATAGGAAACCCTTAGTCCCATTATAAATCCACAACCGGGTGCAGTTTTCTTACCTTTAATTTCCAAGTTTACTGATTATGAGCGATGCCCCTCGAGCACGATCTGCTTCCCGAGCCCTAGCATAATACCTAGTCACAACCAAGATAGGGAGTACCATTAACAATCGCAATAATATTTATGGATGGAATTCTAGCTTCTGGGACATCGAATTCCACTAAACACGGTGGTGGAATCGATCCCGAGCACCCTAGGTTAGGTTCCCGCTCCTAAAACCTCTAAAAGATCAAAATTACCCTTAAGGTCTATGACCCTTGAACCCAGCTGTGGCCTGCCCCTGAAACAGAGGCTAGGCCTCTCTGAAGACAGACACGCGCCGCGGCCCTGCCCTGTGGCGCCGCAGCGCTTCCCCACTGCAGAGCCTCCTTGGCTCTTCCTTGCTTCGCAGGGTTCCGACACTCTAGAACAGAGTCGCGGCCCAGCCCTTCGTGCCCAGAAAAACCACCATTCCCATCATTCTAACCTTGCTCAAAGCCACCTCAAAGCACCCTAATTCCAAAACCCATTGACCACAAGACTTTTAACATGATTCTAGCAACATAATCCAACAAAAACCTAGCTTAAAAACTCATTAAAATCCCATTTTGATTTCTGAAACCCAGTAGCTCAAAAACTCTAAAACCAGTCATGCAAACTCAGAATTTAAACTCTAAATTGTGAATTGAAACTTACCTACTTTGATGAACCACTTCCTTAACAAATTTCTGAGCTAAAACCCAAGCTTCTCAGCTTCAATTTAGTCCTTAAACATCAAAACCATAAACACTTTTAATACTTAGCCAAAACTCATAATTCTAATGATCAAGAGTGTAACTCAGCCCTTACCTTAATCCTGGTTGAGTTTCCTTAGCTGAACACTGGACTAAACCTTCAAGATTCCAGCCCAAACCATTGAATTCCCAGCTGAATTTCCTTAGATTTTAGTAATTTTTTTCTTGAGAGAGAGAAGAGAAGGGAGAGAGGAACAAAAAGGGTCATTTTGGTTTTTTTTTTGTTCTACTGTCTTCTATTTACTTAGTCTAACCTTAGTTGATTAAGTAAATCCTGAGGCTCGGGGTACCGAAAACGTCCCTGAGGGCAAAATGGTAAAATTCCCCAATATTCCCGCCTAAGCTTCCTAACCTCAAATATATCTCCATATATTTATTTCCATAACACGATAACCCAAATAATCATCTAATACCTGAAATAACCTTTGACTTGCCCCAAGTCAAATATTAAGCCTCGTTGTGACTTTCCCGCTAACTAGCTCCCTAGGATCGCCTCGAGTCGCACGCTGCAGATTTACCCACATAATAATGTGGTTCTCACAAATACTACATATAATCACATTTACATTCATATAACCATACAAGCATGTTTATCATATAATCACACGTTAATTTAATAAATTCACACATAAACCAATTATGCCATCCCGACACACTAATCAAGGCCCTTAAGCCATATTAGTGATTTTGAGTCGTTACATGTTATGACTAAACCGATAATTTATATTCAAAGATCGTCTCATGCTGAATAGCTCGAACAAATCCACATTATAATGTGGTCTCAACAATATGTCACCGACATGCATACAAATATACAATTACGCCCTCAACGGGCCAAATTACCAAAACACCCCTGTAATGAAATGTGGACCCACATGCATGCATTTAACATCATATTATAATATAATTTACATAAACATTCATGTAATCATTTAATGGCATAATTAAACAATTATGGCCCTCCCGGCCTACAAATCTAGCCATAAAACTGCATTAGGGATTTCGGGGCATTACAAACATGGCACCAAAACCAGTCAGCGCAATACAAAAATCATAACTAGAAATCTGACTTGCCACCATTGAGGAACCAACGTCAGTCTCAGACTGCGTCGGAGCGAACACTCGAGCTAGAGTCGAGCTGTCCACCCCATTTTGCTCATCATTCCTCACCTTGTGCAATTCCTCTTCTGGTGCCCAACCATTCCACAAAATAAACATGCCCTTGTTCGACATTCTCCCAGATGATGCCTCTTACACCGAGTGCATTCTAGGTACACTTTCCAATCCTTGTTCTTGCTCGATCCAATAAATGGAGGTATCATTATCTGAGCTCTGTGCTCTCCGGCACTCTCCTTTTCAATTTGATTTCATGTGCTCTCAACAGCAAGAGCGTTCCCTACCACCTGAGCATAGGTAGAGATTTCATGCACTGGGGAAACTCTAATGCCCTAAGTTATTCTGGGATTCAATCCTTGGATAAACCTTTCCTTCTGAGCCACATCCGTGGGTATCATATCAAAAACAAACTTGGACAACCCATCGAATATGTTAACATACTCGGTTACCATTGCATTTTCCTGAACGAGGTTCAGAAACTCATTCATTGATCGACCCAAAACGGGTATGTTTAAAAATTTATATATCGCAAGCGCACAAATCGTCCATATAGAATAGTGATCATGTAAGCAAGGATGTCGAATCCAAAGGAGTTGTCTAAAATCGAAAATGAAACTATTTTAAATAAAAAATAATAAATTCTAACCTAGCTCCAAAGATTGATGAGTTTTAATATTATGAACATAAAATAAAAGATTGAAAAATAAAGCTATTTAAGAGAATAAAAATAAAGCAATAATGAGTTGAAAATAAGTGTTAAAAGAAAATATTATTAAGATACTAGAATCCACAAAATGTAAGTTTAATAATATTTATTAGTATATTGATTCCCAAGTTTTAGTGATAGTTAAAATAATTTAAACTATCATTTTCCAAAAATATTTATAATTTTAAGCACAAATTTCTTATAAAAAGATAGGATTTTTCTTCACTTTTCAAAATTATAATTTCAAAGCATTTAGTGTAAATCAATCTAATGAAATAAAAAATAAATCAATGAATATTATTTATAAGGCAAAACATAATATTTTTGTTCTAAGCATGGATGTGTACAATTTAATGACACATCTTACACAAAGAATATTATGTTTATGCACTAATGAAGAACAAAGTGTAAATATGTTCTAACAATCTAAAATACAAGATATTTAAGATGAAAGAAATATATGAAGAAGAAAAATCCATAGACTTTGTTGCATTACAAGGGAAATCAACATACAACATAAATATTACCTAGTTACAAGTTGCTTCATCATGATCTTAATAATCTTATGAAAAAGATTAGAAGCACATAACTAGAGTAGAAATTATAAAATAAATGACATACATACTTGCAAAATGCTCTTGAAAAACCCAAATGGAAGAGAGAATGGTAGAGAGAAAATGTGAGAAAAAGATGGTAACCAAAAACATTAAGCACCCCAAAATGGTCTTCAAAACCCTTATTTATAACCAAAATGAGATTATTAAAATAATCAATTTAAATTAAGTAAATTGATTAAATTAATAATAATATGGTAAATAAGGGTAAATTGTAGGAGTGATGATGATTTTGGGGTAAAAAGTGTGTAGAAAATGGGTAAAAAGTGTGTCATTTTTAGACAAAAGGGACAAAAAGTACATTGGGCTCAAGAGGAACCAAAGGGGCTGTGGCAGGGAGTTGGGCGGCTGTAGGAGGCTTTACACAGCTGGGGTCACGGCTGAGAAGTGGCTGGGCCATACGGGCCTGGGCCTTGTGCTCTGTTGGGCTTCGGAAGGCTACATAGAAAATGAGACCATGGCTGGGCATTGATGGTTTCGGCAGACCATGTGAAGAAATTGGTGGGGTGGACAGCTGGCGTGGGAAGTGTGTTGGCTGACATGATGATGGCTGAATGGTGAAGAGCTGAGTGCTGGGACGTGGAAGGCATGAGTGAGAGAAGCTGATGGAGGTGGCGGTGGGCCGAAGGTGGCAGAGGCTCATTTGGGCTTATAAAAAATGCCAACTTCTTTGACATTTGCTACTTTTCTTCTTTATTTTTCTTTCTCCTCAAGAGCAAATAAAATACAACCACTTCCCTATAAAACAAACATAAATTAAATTAAAATCAAATATTTTCAATAACTAATTATACAATAAAAGTTTTATGAAAATATTAATTAAAACTTAATTCACCTAACATTTAAGCTCAACATTATATCTTTTTACTCCTAACTTAACAATATTAATTTTAAATAATTAAACTATAACATTTTACAATAATATAATTATAAAAACACACAAAATTATATTAAATCAAAATAAGACTAATAAATTCAAAATTACTTTAAAACTTAATAAGTTAATTAAAAACTCAAGAACTAAGCAACAATTAGCATATAAAATATGGTAAAATAACTCTAATTTGTAGAGTTATCATTCATCTTAGCAGTCTTGACTGCATCATAGTAATATCTTCCATTAAACAACTACCTAAATTCTTTCTAGTCCATCACAGTTGTATCTCGTGTTTGGGTTACTACTTCCCACCATGTCTGGGCATCATCCTGCAATACATATGTAGCACGAGATCACCCTATCGTGATTTACCACCCCCATATTGTCGAGGATGAAACTGATCATACCCATCCATTGCTCAGCTCTGAATGGATCTAGGCCTCCCTCAAAGACTGGAGGGTAATACTCCTGGAATCTTCCACAAAGAAATTCCCACTTGTTCTCAATTCTAGGCTGAGCCAATATTGGTGCCACTCCTGGCATAGCAAAGGAAGAGGTGTTTCCTGACAGATTCTGCTACTGTTTTAAACACCTAATATCTTCCTCTTGCCTCTGCAATCTTAATTTCATATATGTAACCACCTACTGGATATTGTGAGGGGTAGGTGAAGAACTCAAACCCTGGCTGTAATTCCCAGCCTCAGTATAACCACCACTAGGTCTCATTAACTGCCTTGGATACATACCTTCTGATTGAATCTGTAGTCAATAACTTGACTCATTAAACGTGATGAGCATATTCAAAATCCTTCCCCACCGGAACAATCATACCACACTACATTCACAAACCACTACAGTGCTAAAACACATGCCCATAGCATTTGTTCATCAATTCATAACCCCTGCTCTTCCAATATACATACCATGCCTCTAACTCCAGCATGAAAATAACACATTTATATAATCACGGAGCAGGTAATAATATAATCATATCAATAGTCAAGAGTCAGGGTCTATCAGAATCTCATGCTCACTAATACAATATGTAGGTAAAGCCTTTACATTCTATTTAAGTAGTTAAGCATATAACCACATAAATAGTTACCATACCCTAAGTGAAGTTGTCTTTAGTGACGAGTGTACATGCTCAGCTTGTCTACATGATCCCTTAACCTTGGCTGGCTCTGATACCAAGTTGTAACGCCCTACTACCCAGGGACCGTTACGTTGTACATTTTAAACAGTGCTAAACTCGCTAATTGAGCCATTTGGCCATAATCGTGTAACTAAATGTGATTAACAGTTTAGGGTTAAAAATTTTGGTCAAAGATACAACGTTTCACTAAAATGTTTATTGTACACATTGGGATCCCAAAAATATATTTTAAAGGTTAATTACAATAAAATATTGTAATGACCCAACTAATTCTAAGACCTTGGACCATTAAAACTACTAGACATAGCTACTATTTTTTAGAAAACATACATAAGAAATATTCACTACTTTATTAAAAACTCCAAAGTAAATATTGAAATACATAAAAGCGGGGTATGGGATCCCATTGTTTTAAAATAAAACATCACTTTAAACTAAAGGAAATAGTTTACAAAACTAAGTGCGGAAAAATACATAAAAACATAATTTAAAGAGACTAAAAATAACACCGTCCTAGAATAGTCATGCAGTCCATCGAATTCCTTCATCCTTAATACACAAACCAAGCTAATACGAATCCTTCCACCCATATCTATTTTCCTGTATACATAAAAATAAAGGAGTGAGCCTAATGCTAGCAAGGAAAATCTACTATCACGTAAAACATAAACATAAGACTACAAAACATATGACTATAAACACATGCATTATTGTAACGACCTAAATTTGCTAAGAAGGCTTAGGGCCTGGAGTAGTATGCCTGGAGGGTAATAAGTGAATTATTGTTATAATATGTGAATTTATGTGAATATGTGATAGAGATGCATGTTTAGCTGAATTAAATATGCATGTAGGCCCCGTTTGGATATTAGAGGCATGTTTGTGATTATAGCCCGTTGAGGGCATAAATGTGATATGTTTGTGGTATATCTGTGTAGCACGATCTGAGACAGTCCTAGAGAGCTGTTAGTCAAAAATTCACAACGAGGTTGAGAATCTGACCCGGGTCGAGTTGAGGGGTATTTTGGGCATTAGACATTTTTATGGGGTTATCGGGTTATGGAAATAAATATTTGGAGATATATTTAAGGTTAAAATGTCTAGGAGAGAATATTGGGAAAATTTATTATTTTGGCCTCGAGGACTTAGCGAGACTTAATAGATGACTAAATTGCCCTTGGGTCAATTAAGGATAGAGGCTAAGCTTAAGGGGGCAGCTTGGTCATTTTGTAAGGATAATATTAGACTTAGATAACTTAAGAAACTGCTAGAACTAAGTAAAAAGCAAACAACTCTCAGCTTTTCCTCTCAAGGTCGGTTCAACATCTCTTCCTTTAGTGTATGAGTTTAGGAGACTCTAACCAGAAATCTAAGGCTTGGAGCTTGAAGTGGGTGAGCTTTGAAAGTTGAGGAGCAAGAGAAAGCTAGGAATCACCAGCTGAGGTAAGGAGTCTAACTTTAAAATCCCTTGAGTTTTAGTTGAATTATAGCTAGAACTATAAGCTGCATGTGAACTAGAATCTTGAGTTAAGTTTGGTTGTGGGCTGAGTTTTATGGTTGTTTGAACTTGTTGTGAAGCTTAGATGGTGTGGTAGGGAGGTTTAAGCTTAATTTTGAGTTTAAGTGTTGGCCTGAGGTGATTTTGGAAGTGTTAGCTCGAAGGAAATGCAGGGAAAAATTGTATTATTTTAGGTTTGGAGGCGAGGGCCGCGACCCTAGGAGAGGCATGTCGCGGCCCGTGTGCATGCGAGGCCTTGGGAGGCCATGGAGCTCGAGGCGTGCCGCGGCGCTTGGCCAAGCAAGCCGCGACCCGTGTGTGTGTCCAGGGAGATGTCTAGCCTCTGTTTTGAGGCTAGCCGCGACACTTGTAGGGTGGGCCGCCGCCCTAGTTCAACGTGCAGGGAGTTTTGCGGGTTTTGACTTGGGAACTTAATTGCGAAGGCTCGGGATGGATTTTGTCACCCGGATTGATAGAATTCAATGACCCTAAGATTAGAATTGTGGCTTGAAGTTATTTAATGGATTGGAGTTTGATGGGTGGATATTGTTAATGTGTTGTGACTAGGGCTTCGGCGAGGCTCGGACTAGGGAACAGTGCTCGGGATATCTGTGCTTAAAAATCTCGGGACACAGGTAAGAAAACTATTGTTTCCATAGAGCTTGTGTTGTAGGGCTCGGCCCTATATGACTGTGTTGTGGGGCATGGCCCTTTGATTGAATTTATACTTGTTTAGATTTCTACTTAGCTTTGTCATATGTGTATGTAAATGATGGAACGACGAAGGCCGAGAACGGCAAAGGCTGGGAACGGCGAAGGCCGAGAACAACAAGGGGCCGGGAGCAGCGTTTAGCATGCGGAGTGCGAGTTGCTAGGGCGAGATCCTGAGGGATACCTGGAATATCTTTACAGTATAGACCGCGAACCCAGGGCCTGGTAAAGCGCTTAGGACGGCATGGCCGTATATGTATAGCCTGATGACGGCATGTTTATATGTTAAGTGTTGTTATGCATATGTTATCTGCTTGTGAGGGTTTTCTTGCTGGGCTTCGGCTCACGGGTGCTCTATGGTGCAGGTAAAGGCAAGGGGAAAGTCGACCAACCTTGAGTACAGTGAGCGTGATGAGCGACGCGTACATGTCTGGTCTACCTGGCTGCCACGGCCAGGGGTGTTTTGGGGAGATAATTGTACTAAACTTGAATTTTGTCATTTATTCGACTTTGGTTACGTTTTGAGTTGTAAATATTTCTAAACAATGTTTTTGGGATCCCAAATGTTAAACACTTTATATATATATTTTTTCAATGATAGATTTATTTTCAAATTTATGACTTTGATTATGATTTATTTACACTTTTATCCTAAAACCTCGATTAGCGAGTTAGTTGCACATTTTAAACTCACTTAGTAATGGCTCTAAGGCAGTAGGGTGTTACAACTTGGTATCAGAGTGAGCCAAGGTTTATTATTTCTGGAGAATGACCGAACATGTACGCTCGCTGTCAGTTGCAAGCTCGCTCAGGGTTGGTTGGTATGATGGACTATTATGTTGAAATATGTGCTTAAATGCCCTGTTGCCAGCTTATTTGATATAGAGCATGATGAGTGATTTAATCTATGCATGGTGTCAGGGATGGCCCATTGTGTGTGTGATATGTTATTTGAGTGTTATGTGGATTGTTGCATATGGTTGACTGATGTGATTGGGAGGTGGTTTTGGATGTTGTTATCGCGCCTGATGAGCGGCGTCATTGACTATAGGCATATTTGTTGAGATGCTTCGTCAATCATCTAGACTCCGCGGCAGTTGGGCCGAGGTTGATAACCAGGGTCAGGACCCTCCACATGCCCCATAGAATTGGCAGCAGATGTTTGCCGAAATGGAAGCAAGGCTGCAACGAATAGAGGAAGAACTCCGCCAGCTGAGGCAGTAGGCCCCTCCACAGGTTACAGGGTTGTCGATTCAGCAGATTATGGCACCAGTGCCAGTTCAACCTGTTGTGGAGAATAAGTGGGAACCCTTATATGAGCGGTTCAGAAAACAACATCCTCCCACCTTTGAGGGTGGACCAAACCCACTGCGGAGAGAGCAGTGGATGAATATGATCTCCTCCATTCTTGATTTCATGAAGGTTGAGGGGAACGAGAGGGTAGTTTGTGCAAGCTACATGTTCAGAGAGGATTCCCGCATCTGGTGGGATGTAGTAGTTCAAAGGAGAAATGTGACAGTTATGACTTGGGAAGAGTTCAAGAGCATTTTCAACAAGAAGCATTATAGTGCTGCAGTCTGAGCTGCGAAGGTTGATGAGTTTATCAATCTGACTCAGAACCGGTTGACCGTGACGGAGTATGCCTTGAAGTTCGATCGTTTGGTGAAGTTTGCGCCAGGCCTAGTGCCGGCAGATGCGGCAAGAAAAGATAAATTTGAACGGGGATTGAATGTTATGATCGCCCATGATGTGAAGATTAACTTGGATCCGGAGACTACTACCTATGCTCAGGTTGTGGACAAGGCCCTTACAGCTGAAGGGACCGAGGACTAGATTTGGAGAGAGAGCGCTATTAGGCGCGATGCCAAGAGGACAGTGCCTCCTTTTATTGGAACCAGTCGGGGTAGTGGCTCCAATGAGTAGAAAAGGAAGGCCCCAGATACCCTTGTTCCTCCCAATTCTGATAGGAGGGCACAGGGTGATTTTAGTGGCCGTCAGGGCGGAAGTGACAACTGGAGGAGTTTTCCAGTGTGTCCTCGGTGCAGACGATGACATCAGGGTGAGTGTAGGATTAAGGCCTGCTTTATTTTTGGGAGTGCCAATCATTTGAAGAAGGATTGCCCACAAGCCAGGAAGGAGGAGCCAAAGCAGGGCGACAGTCTCACTCCCGCCAGGGTGTTTACTTTGACTCAGACTAAGGCGGAGGCTAGCCCCTTACTTGTGACAGGTTAGATCTCTAGTACTGGTTCTTCTTATACTACATTGTTTGATTCGGGAGCTACCCATTCGTTTGTGTCTGCTAGAGTGATAGATCAGCTGTGTAGACCTAGTGTTCTGTATGCTAGGGGTTTTCAGACTTTGTTGCCGACTGGGGAACTGGTAGTCTCTAGGAGGTGGATTAGATCTTTGCCAGTAGAGGTAGATGGTAGGGAATTATTTGATGATCTGATTGAGCTTGCGATGGATGACTTCGATGTGATCCTAGGAATGGATTAGCTATCAAAGTATGGAGCGACAATCGATTGCAAGCGCAGGATGGTGACTTTTGAACCAGAAGGGAAGGTACCCTTTGTATTTGTGGGAACAGCTGGTGGACCGCGGGTACCTATGATTTCAGCATTGAGGGCTAGGGACCTAATGCAGGGAGGTTGCATAGGATTCCTAGAGAGTGTTGTGGATACCTCTAAGATTGTGTCGGTTGGACCGAGGGAGACCAGATTGGTATGTGAGTTTCCAGATTTATTTCCAGCAGATCTGCCAAGGCTACCACCGCAGCGGGAAATTGATTTTGTCATAGAGTTGGTAGCAGGAGCGGAGCCAGTATCTAGGACACCTTATAGAATGGCTCCGGCAGAATTGAAGGAGTTAAAAATTCAATTGCAGGAGTTATTGGATTTGGGGTTCATCAGACTGAGTTTCTCGCCATGGGGTGCTCCAGTGTTGTTTGTCAAGAAGAAGGATGGATCTCTTCAGATGTGTATTGACTACAGGGAGCTGAACAAGTTGACCATTAAGAGTAAGTACCCATTGCCTAAGATTGATGATTTGTTGGACTAGCTGCAGGGAAAGACGGTGCTTTCTAAGATAGATCTCCGGTCATGTTACCATTAGCTAAGGATCAAAGAGGAGGACATACCAAAGACTGCTTTCCGCACGAGATATGGACACTATGAATTCCTGGTTATGTCCTTTGGATTAACCAATGCCCCAGCAACTTTTATGGAAATGATGAATATGGTTTTCAAGGATTATTTAGACAAGTTCGTGATTGTATTCATCGACGATATCCTGGTGTACTCACAGTCAGAGACAGAGCATGTGTAGCATCTACGTTTGGTATTGTAGCGATTAAGGGAGCATAAGTTATACGCTAAGTTCAGCAAGTGCGAGTTATGGTTACCACAAGTTACATTTCTGGGCCATATCGTCGGTAAGGGGGGGACTTTGGTTGACCCAAATAAGATTGAGGCAGTGAAAGACTGGCCTAGACCGAACAGTGTTTCTAAAGTAAGGAGTTTTCTAGGATTGGCGGGGTATTACTGGCGGTTTGTTGGGGGGTTCTCCAGAATAGCTACGTTGTTGATAGAATTGACGAAGAAGAAGACAAAGTATGTTTGGACAGACCGATGTGAAAACAGTTTTAAAGAGTTGAAGCGACGGTTGATCACAGCGCCAATGTTGAGTTTGCCGACAGATAATGAGAAGTTTGTGGTTTATTATGATGCTTCTAGACAGGGTTTGGGGTGTGTGTTGGTGCAAGCTGGGAAGGTGATAGCCTACGCATCGAGACAGTTAAAGGAGTATGAGTAGAGATATCTCACGCATGATCTGGAATTGGCAGCAGTGGTGTTCACACTTAAGATTTGGAGACATTACTTATATGGTGAAAAGTGCGAGATATAAACTGATCATAAGAGTTTGAAGTATGTCTTCACTCAGAAGGATCTGAATATGCACCAGGGACGGTGGTTGGAGTTGGTCAAGGATTACGATTGTGATATCTTGTACCATCCTGGAAAGGCTAACGTAGTTGCTGATACCTTGAGCCGGAAGGGCCTGGGACAACTGTTCAGTTCGAAACAGATATCCGAGGAGCTAGTGGAGGAGATGACTAGAGCGGGTATAGAGTTGGTGGTTGGTCGGTTAACCAAAATCACTCTTCAGTCTACGCTCATTGAGAGGATCAAGGAGGCACAGGGGAAAGATTCCCAATTGAAGGGTTATAGGGAGAACGTCTTGATCAGAGCGGCTAAGGGTTTTTCTATTTCGGAGATGGGGTTACTAAAGTATAAGGGTCGGATCTGTGTTCCGATGGATGCAGATATCCGGTGAGAGATTTTGGATGAATTGCATACCACTCCCTATTCCTTGCATCCGAGTACGATGTAGACGTACCAAGACCTGAGAGCTTTGTACTAGTGGTCAGGCATGAAGAAGGATGTGGTAGATTATGTGGCCAAGTGCTTAACTTGTCAGCAGGTCAAGGCTGAACATCAGAGGCCAGCAGGGTTGCTGCAGCCTCTAGGGATTCCAGAGTGGAAATGGGAAGATGTCTCCATGGACTTCGTGGTTGGGTTGCCAAAGACCGTAGGACAGCATGACTCAATGTGGGTGATTGTGGATAAGTATACCAAGTCCGCCCATTTTTTACCAATCAAGATGACTTATACTGTGGAACAATATGCTGAGCTATATGTAAAGGAGATTGTTCGACTGCATGGGGCACCAAGGTCAATAGTATCCGACAGGGACCCCACCTTCACTTCCAAGTTCTGGGAAAGTCTGCAGATGGCTATGGGCACACAGTTACGGTTTAGTACCGCTTATCATCCTCAGACAGATGGACGGACTGAGAGGACGATTCAGATATTAGAAGACATGCTACGAGCCTGTGTGCTAGATTTTGGAGGATCTTGGAGTAAGTATCTTCCTTTGTTTGAGTTCTCGTATAACAATAGCTATCAGGTGACTATCGGAGTGGCTCCGTATGAGATGCTTTATGGGAGAAAGTGTAGATCACCTATTCATTGGGATGAGACAAGTGAGAGGAGGTATCTAGGTCCTGAGATGGTCCAGAGGACCAATGAGGCAGTTGAGAAGATTAGAGCTCGAATGCTCGCCTCCCAGAGTCGCCAGAAGATTTATTCAGATCTGAAACGCAGGAGTGTGGAGTTCCAGGTTGGTGACCATGTGTTTCTCAGAGTTTCACCTTTGAGGGGAGTGAAACAGTTTGGTGTTCGGGCCAAGCTGAGCCCTAGGTTTGTTGGCCCCTTTGAGATTCTGAAACGGGTTGGAGAGGTAGCTTACAGATTGGAAATGCCTTCAGCCTTATCAGGGGTTCATAACGTGTTTCACGTGTCCATGCTCCATTAGTATGTATCAAATTTGACACATGTTCTAAGTTATGAGAATTTGGAGCTGGATCAAGATTTATCTTATGAGGAGAAACCAGTTCAGATTCTTGACCGGAAGGATAAAGTCTTGCGGAGCAAGACCATCGCTGTGGTGAAAGTGCTGTGGAGGAACAACAAGGTTGAGGAGGCGACATGGGAATTGGAATCTGAGATGCGGGAGCGGTATCTCGAGTTATTCAGGTAATTTCGAGGACGAAATTTCTGTAAGGAGGGGATAGTTGTAACGACCTAAATTTTCTAAGAAGGCTTAGGGCCTTGAGTAGTATGCCTGGGGAGTAATAAGTGAATTATTGTTATAATATGTGAATTTATGTGAATATGTGATAGAGATGCATGTTTAGCTGAATTAAATATGCATGTGGGCCCCGTTTGGATATTAGAGGCATGTTTGTGATTATAGCCCGTTGAGGGCATAAATGTGATATGTTTGTGGTATATCTGTGTAGCACGATCTGAGACAGTCCTAGAGAGCTGTTAGTCAAAAATTCACAACGAGGTTGAGAATCTGACCCGGGTCGAGTTGAGGGGTATTTTGGGCATTAGACATTTTTATGGGGTTATCGGGTTATGGAAATAAATATTTGGAGATATATTTAAGGTTAAAATGTCTAGGAGAGAATATTGGGAAAATTTATTATTTTGGCCTCGAGGACTTAGCGAGACTTAATAGATGACTAAATTGCCCTTGGGTCAATTAAGGATAGAGGCTAAGCTTAAGGGGGCAGCTTGGTCATTTTGTAAGGATAATATTAGACTTAGATAACTTAAGAAACTGCTAGAACTAAGTAAAAAGCAAACAACTCTCAGCTTTTCCTCTCAAGGTCGGTTCAACATCTCTTCCTTTAGTGTATGAGTTTAGGAGACTCTAACCAGAAATCTAAGGCTTGGAGCTTGAAGTGGGTGAGCTTTGAAAGTTGAGGAGCAAGAGAAAGCTAGGAATCACCAGCTGAGGTAAGGAGTCTAACTTTAAAATCCCTTGAGTTTTAGTTGAATTATAGCTAGAACTATAAGCTACATGTGAACTAGAATCTTGAGTTAAGTTTGGTTGTGGTCTGAGTTTTATGGTTGTTTGAACTTGTTGTGAAGCTTAGATGGTGTGGTAGGGAGGTTTAAGCTTAATTTTGAGTTTAAGTGTTGGCCTGAGGTGATTTTGGAAGTGTTAGCTCGAAGGAAATGCAGGGAAAAATGGTATTATTCTGGGTTTGGATGCGAAGGTCGCGGCCCTAGGAGGGGCATGCCGCAACCTGTGTGCACGCGAGGCCTTGGGAGGCCATGGAGCTCGAGGCGTGCCGCGGCGCTTGGGCAAGCATGTCGCGGCCCGTGTGTGTGTCCAGGGAGGTGTCTAGCCTCTGTTTTGAGGCTAGCCGCGACGCTTGTGGGGTGGGCCGTGACCCTAACTCAAGGTGCATGGAGTTTTGCGGGTTTTGACTTGGGAACTTAATTGCGAAGGCTCGGGATGGATTTTGTCACCCGGATTGATAGAATTCAATGACCCAGAGATTAGAATTATGGCTTGAAGTTATTTAATGGATTAGAGTTTGATGGGTGGATATTGTTAATGTGTTGTGACTAGGGCTTCGGCGAGGCTCGGACTAGGGAACTGTGCTCGGGCTATCGGTGCTTAAAAAGCTCGGGACACAGGTAAGAAAACTATTGTTTCCATAGAGCTTGTGTTGTAGGGCTCGGCCCTATATGACTGTGTTGTGGGGCATGGCCCTTTGATTGAATTTATACTTGTTTAGATTTCTACTTAGCTTTGTCATATGTGTATGTAAATGATGGAACGACGAAGGCCGAGAACGGCAAATGTAACGACCTGAATTTGCTAATAGGGCTTAGAGCCTTGATTAGTGTGCCTGAAGGGCAATAAATGATTTAATATGTTAATATGTGGATTTATGTGAATATATGATAATGATGCATGTTTAGTTGAGTTAAATGTGCATGTGGGCCCCGTCTGGATATTAGGGGTATAAATGTGATAAATGTGATAAATGTTATATATATGTGATATGTCTGTGCAGCACGATCCGAGACAGTCCTGGGGAGCGGTTAGCCAGAAGGTCACAACAGGGTTGAGATTCCGACTCGGGGCGAGTTGAGGGGTAGTTCGGGTTTTAGATGTGTTATGGGGTTATCGGGTTAAGGAAATAAATAGTTGGAGATATATTTGAGGATAGAATGTCTAGGAGGGGACATTGGGGAAATTTACCATTTTTCCCTCGGGGATGTTTTGGTACCCCGAGCCTTGAGGTAACCTTAAAGCTTAAGCTGAATAAAACAAAACTTGGAATTGTTTAGAATAATTAGGAACCAACTTACATATTCCCTTCCCAGCTGAGGATAGTTTCTAAACTTCCTTTTCTTTACTCTCTAAGACAAAACTCAAGGAAAATTCTGGAGGAAGCTAGTTAAAGCAAGGAAGTGGCTGAGAAATCTTAGGAGCTAAAAGCTTGAGGATTAAGGATCAAACTCAGGGACTAAGCTCAGCAAAGGTAAGCTTTAATTGTAGAAATTATGTTTAGAATTGTTTCTGGTTTGTTGGAGTTTGCATGTTAGTTAAGTTTGATCTGTTCTTGAGTGTTTTAGTTGAGTTTTGGAGCAGGTTTTGATGGGTTTTGATGTTGAAACTGGGCTAGAATATTGGGGTTAATTGTCTGGAACTGTTAGCTTGATTATAGGATGAATTGGTTTGAAGGAAATGCAGGAGAAAGGTGAAGAATTCTGGGTTTGGAGGTGAGGGTCGCGGCCCTAGGAGGAGCGCGCCGCGGCCCGTGTGCACGCTCGGCCATGGGAGGCCGAGAAGTTCATGCGCGCCGCGGCAATTGGTGTGCGCGTTGCGGCCCGTGTGGGGATCAGTGAGGTGCTAGCCGCGGCTCTTGTGGGTAGGGCCGCAGCTCTTAGTTCCAGTTTGTGTTTTTAAGGGTGTTTAGGCTTAGGAACTGAATGGTTAAGGCTCGGGATGGATTTTATCACCCGGATTGATATAATTCATGGTCCCGGAGGTTAGGGTTATGGCTCAAAGTTATTTATTGGATTAGAACTTGATGGATGGATATTTTTAATGTGTTATGACTAGGGTTTCGGCGAGGCTCAAGTTAGAGGACTGTGCTAGGGACATCGGTGCTCGGAAAGCTCGGGACTCAGGTAAGAAAACCCTTGTTCCCATAGAGCTTGTATGCAGGGCTGAGCCCAATGTGTTTGAACTGCATGGCGTAGCCCTTTGACTAATTTTGCTAGAATTCTGTACTTGCTTATTATGCTTTGAATGTTATTATGTGAGTGATTGGCAAGAGCCGGGAATGGTGTAGGCCGAGGACGACAGAGGGCCGGGAACAACAAAGGGTTGGGAACGGCGTTAGGCACGTTGAGTGCAAGGCCGAGTACGGCAAGGGGCCGGGAGCAGCGTTGAGCACGTGGAGTGCGAGTTGCCAGGGCGAGTCCCTAAAGGATACCTGAAATATCCTCACGGTGTGGACCGCGAACCCAGGGCTTGGTAAGCGTCTGGGACGGCTAGGCCGTATGTGTTTAGCCATTGGTGGCCTTTTTATATGCTTGATATATGTGTTGCATATGTTATCTGTTTGTGGGTTTTCTTGCTGGGCTTCGGCTCACAGATGCTTTGTGGTGCAGGTAAGGGTAAGGAGAAAGCAAACCGACCATGAGTGTGGCAGGCGTGAGGCGAGGTGTACATGTTGGGCCAGCCTGGCTGCCACAGCCAGAGGATTTTGGGAGATGGTTGTAAATAAACTTAGATTTTGTCGTTTAGTCGACTTGGATCGATTTATATGATGTAAATGTTTCTAAATTGTGTTTTGGGATCCCAGGTGTCAAACTTTTATGATTTTCAATGAAATGGAATTATTTCTAAAGTTTTTCCTCTGTTTATGGCTTAATTACACTATTTATTTTAAAACCTCAATTAGCGAGTTGAATGCACGTTTTTAAACTCACTTAGTAACGACTCTAAGGAAGTAGGGCGTTACAGCAAAGGTCGGGAACGGCGAAGGCAGAGAATGGCAAGGGGCCGGGAGCAGCGTTTAGCACGCGGAGTGCGAGTTGCTAGGGCGAGACCCCAAGGGATACCTGGAATATCCTTACGGTATAGACCGCAAACCCAGGGCCTGGTAAAGCGCTTGGGACGGCATGGCCGTATATGTATAGCCTGATGACAGCATGTTTATATGTCAAGTGTTGTTATGCATATGTTATCTGCTTGTGAGGGTTTTCTTGCTGGGCTTCGACTCACGGGTGCTCTATGGTGAAGGTAAAGGCAAGGGGAAAGTCGACCAACCTTGAGTACGGTGAGCGTGATGAGCGATGCGTACATGTCTGGTCTACCTGGCTGCCATGGCCAGGGGTGTTTTGGGGAGATAATTGTACTAAACTTGAATTTTGTCGTTTAGTTAACTTTGGTTACATTTTGAGTTGTAAATATTTCTAAACAATGTTTTTGGGATCCCAAATGTTAAACGCTTTATATATTTTTTCAATGATAGATTTATTTTCAAATTTATGACTCTGATTATGATTTATTTACACTTTTATCCTAAAACCTCGATTAGCGAGTTAGTTGCACATTTTAAACTCACTTAGTAACGGCTCTAAGGCAGTAGGGCGTTACAATTATAATGGCCATCATACTTCTTGGGGCTTGCTAGCTAAGCAATCATATGTCCATAAATTTACGGGGTTAGTTATCTAAACAAGTCATATAAATTTATGGGGCTCATTATCTAAACAATCATATGCCCAAGGAATACATTATTGGGACTTGTTATCTAAACAAGTTATATATTTGTTATCTAAACAAATTATGTGATTGTTATCTAAACAATTATATGCTAAAAATTAAAAAAAACATATCATACATATATCTTAGCATAAACATATCAAAACATAAAAGCATACATAATCTATCCTATTTTCCTTACCAAATCTGAGATATGAGAACAAGGACGGGATTTGGAGCACTCCTAAAACCAACAATAAGAATGGTGAGTATTTCTAAAGGTAAGAGATGATAAACAAGAGAACTAAACCACCAAGAAGAAGCTTACTGAAAATAAACCTTAAGTTCAAAGAACTTAAATACCTAACCAAGGATAGAAAACAACAAGTTAGGATTTGAGTAAAGAAAACTAAAGGAAACTAAAGAAACATACAGAAATGAACTTAAGATTAGGAATACATTTGGATGTACTAGAACCAAACTACACCTCAATATTGAAAAATACACTATTTATCTTACTTCCCAAGTGTTTATAAAGCTTATATCCCAACCCAAGTGTTTATCACTCTATAGCAACCCTCGCAGCTTGAAGGCTCTAAACACAGCTTGAAGAATGAGAGAAATGGCTGGGTACTAGGTCCTATTTATAGAGTTCAAGGAGTGAACTATCTCCTTTTAGCTTGAATAAAAATAATGAGTATTAATTGAAAAATATTTGAATATTCGTTCAACAGGTGCTTAAGACTCGGTCAAAACGTTCAGAGGCTAGTCAAGAGGTTAAGGAATGAATTAAGCTCAGTTTCAACAACGTTTGCAATTATGGCCCTAGAGCCGATATATCGCCCATCATGGGCGATATATCGCCTGGGCTTATGTCCCGAGTGCTCGTCGTTTCGTTTGTGTGAAGTTGATGTGTTTTTCGTATTCTCCGTGTGGCGATATATCACCCCTATAGCTGCGATATATCGGCATACGTTGAAATATTAGACACGTCATTGCACTTTTTCAGCTTAATTTAAATTGGTTACTCAGGTTTGACTGAGTCATAATATGGTTTTAAAGCTGCTGGCAGGTCCTAGAGTTTTTAAATATTTTCTTTTATAAAACTATTCATCAAAAATACTTAATTCATTAATAAACATGCACACGACAAGTGTCATGATCTTATTAGTTCTATCTAAACCTTATAGTATAATAAATGACATCTTTATAATCAGCTATATTAATCAAACCTTGTGTTATAATTAATATTGTTAAACTATAGGTCAAAATCTATAAGTGTTGCTACGAGTGTTCAACTAAGTCCCGGCTTGAACCAAAATCCACAATAATAAACATACTATAACTACTACTAGCTATTACTACTACTTCTACTATCTAACTAGCTAAGTAAAATTCTAGGACTCTACAAAGATTTACAACCAACCGACCTAAGCAGAAAAATAGGGTTTAACCCTAATTCCTCTTTAAACCCTCGACCGTGGTGGTCGAGCAGCCGCATATGTACACATCATCACCTAAGTTGTAGCGTCCCAAATTTGCTAATAAGGCTTAGGGCCTTGATTAGCATGCCTGGAGGGCAATAAAAGATTTATTATGTTAATATGTGAATTTGATGAGTATGTGATTAGAATTGCATGTTTGGGTGAATTAAATATGCATGTGGGCCCCATTTGGTTATTAAGGGCATGTTTGTAATTTTAGCCCGTTAAAGGCATAAATGCAATATTTGTGTATATTGTGATTAACACCACGTGTGAGTGGTGATGTATTTGTGATGCACGATCCGAGACAGTCCTAGGGAGCAGTTTAGTTAGAAAATCACAACGGGACCCAATACTCGACTCGGGGCGAGTCAAGGGGTATATCGAGTGATAGACATTTTATTGGGTTATCGAATTATGAAAATAAATATTTGGAGATATATTTGAAGTTAGAGCGTTTCGGAGGGAATGTTGGGAAAACTTACCATTTTGCCCTCGGGGACGTTTTTGGTACCCCGAGCCTTGGAAGTAACTTAAGTCACTTAAGTTAGATAAGACAGAATCTGAAACACTTAGAATTTTCCCAAACCAACCCTATCTCCCTTCTCTCTCACTCTTGTTTTCTCTAGACTTTTCCAAGGGAACCATTGAGCTAAGACCAGGAATTGGAGCTGTAGACTTGAAGAGTATCTCAATATTAGCTTGTGGATTCAAACAGAGGTGGAGGTAAGCTGTGAATTATGATTTTAGTCATTAAATTTTGTAGTCCTTGGCTGAGTTTTAGCTTTCTTGGGTCTTTGAAGTTAAAGATTGAATTGGGAATTTGATGAGGTCTTAAGCTAGCTTCTTGTTAGCTTTTGTTGCTGGGACCACTCTAGAACTATTGTGATAATTAAATTGTGTTGTTGGATTGATTTTGGAGTTAAATTGGCTGGGTTTTGGTGGTTGAAATGGGGGATTTTCTGGGTTCGAAGGGGTCGACCCTCTAGAACAGATGGGAGGCAAGGAAGAAGGGCGGGTCGTGGCACCCCTTTGGTTGGGCTGCGGCGCGTGTCTGAGTTTTTGGGAGGCTGAGCCTCTGGTTGAGGCGGGCTAAGGCACAAGGCCATGGGGCCGCGACTCTTAGGGGGTTTTTGGACCCTGAGGAGTTTTTTGGCTCGGGAATCCAAAAGTTAAGGCTTGGGATGGATTTTATCACCCGGATTGGTGGAATCCAAAGTCCCGAAGACTAGAATTATATCCCAAAGTTATTTAATGGATTAGAGCTTGATGGATAGATGTTGTTGATATGTTGTGACTAGGTTTTTAGCGAGCCTCGGACTAGGGGATTGTGCTCAGGATATCGGTGCTGGGGAAGCTTGGGACACAGGTAAGAAAACTGTTGTACCCGTAGAGTAGGGTGTGGCCCTATAGTTTGTATTATAGGGCACAACCCTATGTGATTGTGTTGCAGGGCGTAGCCCTATTGTTTATGTATGTATCTGTTAAGTATTTGTTGATTATATGCTATGTATTGCATATTTGTGAATGAATGGTGAAGGCCAGGTACAGCGAGGGCCGAGAACAGTAGGAAACCAAGTACGGCAAGGGGCCGGGAACAGTGTTAAGCATGTGGAGTGCAAGGTTGAGTACGGTAAGGGGTTGGGAGCGGCGTTGAGCACGCGAAGTGCAAGCTGCTAGGGTGAGACCCTTCTCGGATGCTTAAGTCTTCCTCACGGTGAAGATCGCGAACCCAGGGCCTTGTAAAGCACCTGGGACAGCATGGCCGCTATGTGTTTAGCCTGTTGGCTGCCTTGTTATATGCTGAATGATAATTATGCATATGTTGATTATTTGCGTTGGGTTTTCTTGATGGGCTTCGGCTCACGGGTGCTCTATGGTGCAAGTAAGGGCAAGGGAAATTGTTGACCAACCATGAGTATGGAGAGCGTAAAGCGACGTGTACATGTAATGCCCTGGATATTCAAGACCACTACACTGTGTACTAGTAAAGGTGCAGGACTTGCTAATCAAGTCATTGATTTAAAAAGTGTCATTAAACATGTATGAGCTAGGGTTAAAAAGGTTTTGGTCTCAAAAGTTACTCTTTATATAATTAAACGGTTTTATACATGGGATCCCAAAAAGAAGCAGAGTTTAAAAGTTGGTTTACAGAATATCCAAAATATAGTCAACCATCAGCCATACTAAGGCAAAATAGACATTTCTGGTTCTCACGTTCCTACTTAAACCCCAGCCGTGGTGGCTGAGCAGCTGGTCATGTACATTCAGCTCGCAAAGCTCTCCAAGTCAGGGCTGATCAAGCTTGCCCTTGCCTTTACCTGCACCACGTAGCACCCGTGAGCCAAGGCTCGGCAAGAAAACATAATATGCAACACAAACAACAATAACAAATAATCAACTCTTTAAGCATGTTCTAACACTTAATACTTCACATTAACCACCCATCACTTATACATAACCAATAATGCAACTAATCACAACTAACAATTAGGTCACATAATAGTCAAGGCCGACAACTTAGGCCGCACCCTTTGTTTACCCCACTGACTTCGGCCCGCTTAAACCAAGCTCAGTGCATAATAAGCTGTCCTCGGCTACCAGTGGCCAAGCCGCGCCCTGTTCGCTAGTGTAACCCTTGGCACTCTTAGGCTGTTGGTTCACTATCTACATGGCGTAATACCATCCTTTCAAGCATACATATTAGGGAGCCCTTGGTCCCATTACAGTTATACAACCGGGTGCAGTTTTCTTACTTTTAGTTTTTACGTTCACTGATTACGAGCGACGCTCCTCGAGCATGATTTGTTCTCGAGCCCTAGCTTTAACACCTAGTCACAACCAAGGTATTGGATTCCATTAATATTCAAGTAATGGTTTCCGGGTACAATACTAGCTTCTGGGACATCGAATTCCACCAAGCACGGTGGGGAAATCGATCCCGAGCACCCTAGGCTAGACTCCCGCACCTAGAATCCCCAAATGTTCAAGAATGTACCTAAAGGATGCGACCCTTGAAGCCTAGCCGCGACCTACCTCTAAAACAGAGCCCAAGGACCCCAACAAGCAGACACGCGCCGCGACCCTGCCCAAGGGCGCCGCGACGCTCTCCCCTGGCCGAGCCTCCCTGGCTCTCTTGCTTCGTAGGGCCGCAGCGCTCTAGAACAGAGCCATGGCCCTCCCCTTCGTGCTTAGAAAATCCACCATTTCTAGCATCCTAACCCCATCCAAAACCATTCCAAAGCACCCTAACTCAAAACTCATTAATCACAAAACTTTTATCATGACTCTAACAACATAATTCAACAGAAATTCAGCCTAAAAACCTACTAAAACCCCATTTTGATTCTCTGAAACCCAGCAACTCAAAACACCAAAAGCAGTCATGCAAAACTCAAATTTTAACCTCTGAATTACGAATTAAAGCTTACCTCTTTTGTTGAACCACCTCCTTGACAACCTCTGAGCTAAAACCCAAGCACTTATCTTCAATTCAGCCCTTAAACATCAAAATCATAATCACCTTAATATTCAGCCAAAAACTTAGAGTTATAACACCCAAAAACACAACTCAACTCTTACCTTAATCTTGACTGAGTGTCCCTTAGTCTGAACTAAGCTAAGCCTTTATGAATTTAGCTCAAACACAGAGTTTTCCCAGCTGTTTCCCTTAGGTTTTCTGTAGTTTCTTGGGAGAGAAAAGAGAAGAGAAGAGGAGAGAGAGAGAGCATGGGTTGGTTTATGTTTTATTCCTCTGTTTTTCATTAACTTAGTCTAATCCTAGCCAGTTAAGTTAATCCCGAGGCTCGGGGTACCGGAAACATCTCCGAGGGCAAAATGGTAATTTTCCCCAGTATTCCCGCCTAAGCTTTCTATCCTCAAATATATCTCCATATATTTATTCCCATAACCCGATAGTCTAAATAACTACCCGATACCTAAAATACCCCTGACTTATCCAAAGTCAAATACTAAGCCCCGTTGTGACTTTTCCCGTTATCTAGCTCCCTAGGATCACCTCAAGTCACTCACTGCAAATCTACCCACATAATAATGTGGTTCTCATAGATATAACATTTACATTCAAATAATCATACAAGCATGCCTATCATATAATCATGCATTACATCAATAAATTCACTCACGGGTCAATTATACCTTCCCAGTACACTAATCAAGGACCTTAAGCCATATTAGTGATTTTGGATTGTTACAATACATGTTCGACCGGCCTGGCTGCCAAAACCAGGGGTATTTTTGGGAGATGTTATGTATTAATCTAAAATTTGTCATTTAGTCGACTTTAATCATATTTTTGAGTTGTAAATATTTCTAAACAGTATTTTGGGATAGCAAATGTATAACGCTTTATAACTCCAATGTAATGACCCACTAATCTAGACTATTTGGACCATTAACGAAACTATACATAAAACTTACAATTTTGCAGAAATACCATAATTTTATTGAGTAACTTGTGAAAATAAGAGTTACTTACAAAATAGAATACTAAGAAGGATATGGGATCCCATTGTCTTTAAAAACAAAAAACATGATTTAAATGAAAAGAATTACATAAGAAATGCGGAAAATACATATAAAACCATAAAGAGGTAAAATGAGACTACATCCTCGAATCGAATAACGCTCGGCCCCTTGACTCCATTCACCATCGATACACATCCTCTAAGTGTCACGAACCTTTCCGCCTCTAAAGCTTATTTTCCTGCACATAAAACAAAAGGAATGAGCCTAATGCCCAGCAAGGAAAATCTAACACATAGTCATATACATAATTTCATAAGAAAACATAAAGACTTAACATAATACATATAACATACACTTATTATAATGGTCATTATTACTTGGGGTCCCATAGACTAAACAAGCATATGCCCATGGGATTAGTGGGGTCCTGCTAGCTAAGTAGGTCATATGCCCATAACCCATTTGGGGTCTTGTTAGTCATATGGGTCATATGCCCAAGCCTACAAACATATATACATATCATAACACATTTAATAACATAAAACATATAGATAACATAAGCACATAACATATTGATTCTAGCCTATTTTCCTTACCAAAGTTACCGGGATATAATGGACTGAGTTGGGACTTTTTGGAACACTCCTAAAACCATAAGAAAGAGTGAGTCTAAAGAAAGGAGATGAAATGAAAGAGATGGAAAGACTAAACCATAAAAAAAAAACATACTTACCGACTTATATGCTTAAGAACTTGGATTCCCTAACCAAAATAAGAATGAGGTTAGGGGACTGAGTAGAAGGTTTTGAGAAAGGAAATAACATGAAATAAATGAAATAGAGTTTCGGGTTTACCTCAAAGATTTGCAAGATCAATCTAACCTCCACCGAAATACTATAGAACTCACTTCCCAAAGTGTTTGATAAGCTTATGATGTTTAAGCTTATAGTTTTTCCCAAACCAAGTGTTTACACTCTCACACTCACTTAACACTAGCAGCTTCTGAACTTAGAGCAAATGGTGAATAATGGCTGGGTACTAGGTCCTATTTATAGAGTTTGGGAATGAAAGTATCTTGATTTTACTTGAATAAAAATAATGGCTTTTTAGGTGAAAATCATTTGAATAATCGTTCAGCAGAGGCTGAAGACTCGTTCAAAAGATGCTGGACTTATGGAGGAGTTTGAATGGCTGAAAGGAAAAGAATTCAAAAGTATTTGAATTTAGGCTAGAGGAGGCGATATATCGCCCCCTATAGGCGATATATCGCCTGGACCATTGTTCCCGAGGCGACCGTGCATCGATTCGTGTTTTCCGTATCTACGTGCTGCGATATATCGCCCCCTATAGCTGCGATATATCGGCACACGCTGAATATTTAAACACGAAATTACACATTTTTAGCTAAGTTTGAATGGAGTAAACAGCCTTGACTAAGCCCTCAACGTACTCAAAGCTGCTGACTGACCCTATAGCATTCAAACTTTACCCTTTATTAAATTTAATCCTAAAAAATACTTAATCCTTAATCACCATTCATAACATGTGCTTAAAATCCTATTGGTTGATGTCTAAACCTTATAGTATAATAAATATAATCCTTAATATCAGTCATATTAATCAAACCTTAGGTTATACTTAATATTCTTAAACTATAGATTAAACTTAGAAAATCTATAAGTACTACTATGAGTGTCCAAATAATTCCCGGTCTGAACCAAAAATCCATAGTAACAAAGATAACACTAAACATACTATAACACTGCTAAACAATTAGCTAAGTAAAGTTCTTGGACTCTACATCCAATGAATGACTACATTTTCAAATTATATGACTTTTAATACAGTTTAGCCACACTTTTAACCTAAAACCTCGATTAGCGAGTTAATTGCACATTTTAAACTCACTTAGTAACGGCTCTGAGGAAGTAGGGCATTACATAAGCTCTCCAACTCAAGGATGGTCCAACTTTCTTTTGCCTTTACCTGCACCACGTAACACTCATGAGTTGAGGCTCAGCAAGAAAACTCAATATGCTCATGAACAGGTAATAACATGTCACTGAAACTTTATAAGCATGCCTAGCAATAATAGCCCTATTCATGCATGCAAGTAAGTCCAAATAAATGATTGTGGGCCCTGCCCTCCTGTATGGATGACTATCAAGTCAATCCTAAGTGAATATCAATAATGATTCTGGTAATCATGCTGGAGCTTGTAGCCCAATCAGATAAGTGACTAAGGAGTCATGAACTTGGGTTCCACACCCTAACCAGATAAGTGACTATGGAGTCACGAACTTGGGTTCCACACCCTAGCAATGTGACATAACAATCACCTGAGCATTTTGGCTCTGGCTCTAAGTAACTAGTCTTTATACTAGACAAGCGCTTTTGTTTTCATCGAACTTGAGGTCGGTCAAGCATTTCATGCTTATGTTGATAATGCTTATGTCGATTAGATCTAATCTTTTTGGCTTGCGTTAACACACTAATACCGTTCTTGATTCATAGGTTAATTCCATACGACCAGTGTTCAACTGCCGAACTTGACTAATAAGCCACAGCTTCACATTCAATACTGACACCATTGCTGTTTCTGACTATGGAGTCAGTTCCACTCACAAGTAAGCAATGCACCCAGGTGTATATCATATGTCAAATATCCAAATATAAGGCATTCAACATGCTTACTCAACATTCACTAACATAATTATGATCATGCACATTTACAGAGACTCAAGCTCTATTCAATCTCATATTCAATATTCATGACATGCCCTAATCATATGTGCTACTATGAATTTACAATGCAATCAATGTCCATATATAGAGCACTAAACATGCCTCATCAATAACCATGCATGTCACATACTGGGTGCAATTTTCTTACCTTTGGTCCAAGCACATGTTACCAATAAACGAGCCACAAGCACGATCTTGTTTCCAAGCCCCTAGCGATAACCTAGTCACAACCATAATATAAAACCTCATCAAAATGAGTAAATAAATACTTCCAGACCCAAACCTAGCATCCAGGACATTGAATCCTACTCAACTGGGTAGTAGGATCGATCCCAGGCCCTTAGAGTTAAGTTCCCATGGTTAAAAAAACAAATCTAGGAAAAAATGCACAAGCCAGTCGCGACTTGGCCTAGTGAGTCGCAACTTGCCCCAAGTCAGAGAGCCCCTTTCCTTGGCTTTAAGGCGGGCCGCGAATTGACCCCTCTTGGATCGCGGCGCACCCCCCAGGCTTCCTCCTCCTGGCTTCTGGCTTCATCCAAGTCGCGACTTGACCACGAAACTAGCCATTTCCTTCGACTTTTCCCACTTAAAATCCTCCAAAAACCTATCCAAACATATCCAAATCCCAAAATCAAAGTTCTCAAACATCCTAATTATCCAACACTAATAAAACCCAAGTTTCAATTCATCCAAAAACTCATCAAAACACAAAATCCAATCAAAGCTTAAAAACTTAGAACTTAAAACTTGGATTACCTCTGATTGAGTCGTTTCCCAACTAAATCCTCTGGCTAATAAGCTTCTAATCTTTCCTAGAATCGCTATGCCTCGATCCTTGCTTGAATTCGAGTCCTAAAACTCAAGTTTCCTTCGAAAATGTGATCGGGTGTCGAAAATGGAATGGGAGAGATAGAGAACGTTCTGAATGTTCTTTTATTATTCTGACAGGTTACTTTAAGCTTAAGTAACCTCAAGCAAATCCTAATGCTCGGGGTCCCGAAAACGCCCCCCAGGGTAAAATAGTCAAAATTCCCAGAATTTCCCCCCTGATCTCACTAACTCTCAATTTATCATCAAATATTTATTCTCATTACCCAATATCCCAGTAATGTGCTAAATACCAAAAATACCTCTTGACTCACTCCGAGTCAAGTATGAATCTCGTTGTGACTTTCCCAGTGGCTTGCCTCCTAGGATCGTCTCGTGCCGAGTAACCCATGCATAACCAAATAATAATAAAGTACCACACACATACCACATATATGCCAAATATACCCAAAACGGGCCAAATTATGAAAATTACCCAATTAAACAAAAATGAGTCCACATACATATTTAATACACCTAACATGCATATCAAGTCATATTATGATATTATTCACATAATCACATAATGATACACATAAATATCACATAATCATATAATTCTATAATTTGCCATCTTGGCTCCCTAATTAAGGTCCTAAGCATTATTGGGAAATTTGGATCGTTATAGGTATTAACAATAAAATGGGTTGTTTGTGAGCTAAACAAAATATTACAAAGATAAAAATACTAAAAATAAAACTGAACTAAACAAAGTAATTCGAAGAAACACGTGGATTGTAAAATGAACTTGAATTATTAATTCCCTCTATATTAATTATACTGAACAGATTGCAGCAGCAATATTTTAGCAAAACTCCCAGGTTAATAAGAATTCAATAAAAACTCATAAAACTCTCCCAAATTTTATGATATTAATTCTTTTACCTAATCAAACATATTTCTATGCCAAATCAGATTTAAGAATACAAATTCAAGGTTCAACTCTCAAAAGTTACACAAGGCGAATAACACATCCCTATGTTACCTACTAACATAACCTAATATAGATTATGACTTGTGTCATCCAAGTTCTTTCCATTATATTTAATCCTTCCAGCATCAAACATAATTAAACAATCTTGCCATTGCTGGCCAAACAACAACATGAAATTAACAATAAGCACATTTGAATGAACAAGAGAGATTTCACTAAAATAAGGTGCAAGAATTTACTACACTATAACATAGGGTTTATCGACAATTCAAGCCACACAAAAATTAGTTCATGGCTGATTTAAAGAGCATTAATCCAAATTCAATACAGCCCATAAGTATTCAGAGTAGAAATCAAACTAGAAAAGATGAAATGAAGTTTAGAAACAAGAGAAAGAACAAATCCAATTGATGATTGAGCTTGTTTATGCATTCTCCTCCTCTTCTTCCTTGATTTATGGTTTTTCTTCCTCTCTTTCTTGCTTTTTCTTTCCCAAAAAATGGCAGACTCCCTTCAATATGCAGCTGACCCCTTCTCTTTGTACCTCTAGGTTTCCTAATTTGGCCATCCAAGTTCAAAATTGCCCGTCCTTTTGGTATATACGCGGGTCTTCTTTTTCTTTCCTTTGACATTTGCTTCTAAAATTGACTCATACTTTCTATACTTGCCACCTCAGCCACTATTCTAGCTCACCCTCTGAATTTCCAAGCACGTTTAGATTTCCAAAAGCAGCCTGATCAAAATACTTCAACAAAATCTGCTTTGCTACCGCAAACCTACTATTTCAGCAATCAAAATTTAAATTAGATAGTTTCACAACTTTAGTTTCATTCTTTGTGCAAATATATATCCATGAAACTGTTGTTTTCAACCCATTAGTTATTAAAAACTACAAAAACAACTAAACTTAACTAAGATCATAAAAACACAAAAGTTAGTTACAAAAGCTAAATATAAACTAACATCACTATCGATTTTTCCACATTTATAAGTTCAAAAGCGCATGAAATAACTCTTTATTCAAGAGTTATCACTTATCACTTTGTCTTGTTTGATACGAACAACCCTTGATGGATTCCAAGCTTTGGCTTTTTATCCTTCATAGCATTCCCAATGCTAAACATGTGTAAAAAAAAAAAATACATGCATGTTTAGTAGATCTTGATTCAGCGATCCAAAAACCGAACTATCATCCTCTTAAATCACATGCTTCCAAGAAATTTTTTGTTATCTTGGGTTCCATATGCCTTAAGTGCTGGGCAATCTTATTCCAATTCCCAGTCTCCTTGCAGTTGGAAACACTCCCATTTTTGTGTACTTATAATCAGGCCTTGCTCCAAGATGCTTTATAGCATTTGGTGCCTTGCTAGTGGACTTCTTGTTATTTTTGTATGAATGTCTCCCTCTCTTGCTCTTCGAAGAAGAATCTTAAAGCAGCTTCTCCTTGAGCTTGTTTAGTAGTATTAGCATTCTTTCATTTGCTCGAACAACCATCAACAATCCTCTTTGAAGGATTTGGTGATCGTTGCATAGGAAAAATAGGAATATCTTTGATTATCATGAACTCGATGTTGTCCATAATCAACACCATGTTGATGTTGGACAAAAATTTCGTGAGGTTCTCACCATAGAGTAACATTTTAGAGATTAGAGAGAGTATTTGGTGGGAAGCCTGGAGCTATGATTATCAATTAAGTAGAAATCAACACATTGCTTGACAAACATTTATTCATTAAATTTTTAGAAATAGCATAACAAACAAAATGTTTTGAGATAAGCAAAATACTAAAACACTTATGTTCTATTTCTTAGGTACTTTAACTAGCCATGAACCCATGTGTCCCGGTAGGCGAGAGCCACAAATATTCACTTAGTTAAATAGAGAAACATCTCAATTAATAAAACTTCATAGACTTTTATTAACTACCTATTCCATCCGATCAAAGTAACGACAACTCATGTGTCCCGGTAGGCAATAGTCACAAATATTTCTTACTTTATGAGTTTGGCCCACGGTTTCAATTATTATAGACTTAATTCCTATAGTCACCGTAGGGATTAGTCTATAGAAGGTCCGTTTATAACCATCTATCCTAAGAAATTTAACCATGTTAAGAAGTCCAGTGAACACCTTCCATAGGGAGACGAAATCAAAGCACCATGAGGCCCCACTGAACTCTAACCTTGTTGATTCAACGGTGGAGATCGAATTAAAAATTTTAAAACTCATTATTAAATATTTTAGTATTTTATTCTTTTTTAAAAATATCAACTTAGGTTTGCCAAATTATCAAAATAATTAATAAACTAACTTAGGTTTTCCAAATTATCAAAATAATTAATAAACCAACTTAGGTTTGCCAAATTAATAATATAATTAATAAACCATAGTTTATAATTTTTCCATTAATTCTAAAATTACCATTGAAAATTAGTCCAAAAATTAGAATTAATTTGTTTCTAATCAATTATTAAGTCCAACTAAAAAGAATAACCTAATACAATTAAGTCCAACTTAGGTAAATGGATCTTAACAATTCGAGTCTACATGATGTAGAACTAGGTTCAGTATGTCGGACCCACTACTGAGGCTCCTTGGCTTCCACACAAAGCCCAAAAAGACAGGAATTTGAACCTTCGTTTTATTAATTGTTATTCAATTGATTAAGCTCAATATTAGTAAAGCAAAGCAAACGAGCATTCACAAGTGGAATCACCCACAAGAGAAGAATTTAAACTTTACATGTTCAATTGGGCTCAAATAAAACCTAACATTTTATGAAAGTTTTATTTGATTTTTTCCACATTTTTCAAAACAAAAATGGGTCATCATTATACTTATATTTAAATCACAAATGCAAACAATAACTTAATAATGCTAGATATGTTAATTTTCTTATTAATTGGATGGGCCTAACATGAAAACCTATATGACATGTTACACAATTTTATGCATCATTACATTTATTACCAAATAAATAAATCAATTGCTAAAATAAATAAATCAATCAATATCTAAAATAATTAATTGTGTTATCAAAACTAATTTATTTATTAATTAATTACCATAAAGTTTTTCCCAGTTGAAAACTTACCATATAATTAATCAAACATAAAATTAATTTAATTGTCATTAAAGAAAATATCTCAAATTTTTATTTAAAATTGGATACTTATATTTCTTTAGCACAACAAATACAAAAAAAATATATTAACTCACTTTTATATTATATATATATAAACATATATACGGTTAAACATTTACATGGTTTTACATATATACGTTTTTTTTTCTTAAATAATATTTATATATATATTTCAAACCGTATAAAACAAAGTTGTAAGATTTTTTTTAATTGAGGCTGCCGTATACAACAAAAAAAAATTAAAGTTATCAAATTTGTTATTTTGTGTACGTAAACCCTAACTAGGGTTTACATGTATATATATATCATATCAATCAAACATAAAATTAGCAGTCGCCAACTATCAAAAAAAATTGTGCAATTTTTTCAATGAGCATTTTACCAAGCACCAATTAAGATATCAAAATGTATGAAAAATATGACAACTTAAATTAACAATATGATACATAAACATTCAAAACATTCATATCAAATTTCAAGTACCATCCAATTAAACTTTTAAAATTAAATATGTCAACAAACATATATAATCATGCATTCTTAACATCTAGATCTAGGCAACCTAGGCTCTAAGGTCAATTGTAGGATCTTGGACTTTAAATCTAGATGCATGCTTCCTATTATTTTTCCAAACACATAATAGAAACATAGAATAACATGACATACATATGAACATCAAATTCGTAAATTAACATAAACACATAAATGTAGAAACTTACGAATACACAGCAGAACTGGAATAACTCCTTCCTTCAATCTCTCAAACCATTGATTCCTTTCTGTAGCAGAGTATTATCAAGAGATTGAAGTAGATCAGCAACACAATCTTCCTCAACAAGCCTTTGATCAACCTAGAACTAGTGTGAGCTGGTTTTCAACACATGAGATGAAGATCTAGAAGAGAAGAAGAGATAGTGGCTAAGAAATGATTAGATTGTCTAGGTTTACACTTACTCAATGAGTCAATTGAGACTGACTTATGAAAACCATAGATATCATATTCCTTATATAGGCAACTTAATGGGCTTTATTTAAATTTAAATTAATTAAATTAATAAACAAACAGATAAAAGCCTTGGGCTCCCACAAATGGGCTTGGGCCCAATACCTTTATTTTGAATTTAAATCCCAATTGGGCCTAAATTCAAAACATTTTATTTTTTTAATTAATTAATTAAATCCTTATTCAAATTAACTAATTATAATTTGAAATTTGATTTAATATTATTTATTTATATTGACACCAATTTATCAATATTAATAAATTTACCCAAAGATTCTCTTTTATTCTCTAAATCTTATATCTCTGTAATTTTTCCAAAATTGACCTAATCAACTTTAAAAAAAATCCTAATTGATAATTAAATCAATTAATTGAGACATTCTAGATGATTTACTCAAAGGTGATACGAGGACCATGGATCCATGAAGTCAAGCTCCAATAAGTTACCGTGAATTTATTTACGAATAATTTCACTACCTTATTAATTCCTCATGACTTCACTATAGACTCGAAATTGAACTCTTGAATTCATAGAACGTATTTTCCAAACTATAAATATGTTATCCATTGTTATGACCATTACAGTCAGTCAATCCTCTATCGATGACTTACTAATGACCTGGGTGAAAATTACCGTTTTACCCCTCATCAGTATTTTATCCTTAACTCCCACTAAGTTCCTTATAAATGATATTTACGTGAACTTAATCACGAAAATGAGTTCTCAATCATTTAACATTTTCAATAAAGCAATTAAGGAAATCATCTTTTCACTCCTCATGCAGAAGTTATAGATTTCATTTCTATGAATAATACTCCCACTCAATTACACTACTAAATCTCCAAGATGTAAGTATGGGCTAGACCGTAGGGTAAGCTGGTCACGAACAAGTCAAAAGATTTAAATAATATAATTAGCAGAATATTATCACCCAGAATTAAGATCGACTTAACCTATGGCCAACGTTGTGACATTGATTAGATTCGATACCAATGATACTTATTTATCAATCATTAATCAATATTGGTCCTAGTTCAATGTAACCAAATACATTCGATCTTATCTACTTGGTCAATGCCTTGGACAAGATATCAAACCCCGAATGTGTAAGTAGATCATATCATAGATTGTCTAATCAGTGAAAATCCAATGCACTGATTTAATCTCAAGACTCGTTCTTTTGAACATATAATTACAATTATAATCCACTGCGACCTAGTCACTATAATTGTAACTATCCATATGTTCGAGATTTTATAAATGTTTGTATTATTTCAATAATCATCTAATAAAACAAGCAAGCAACACAGTTGTCAAACTAAATGATTTATACTACTTTTATTGACAATATGAAATTGTGCTACATGTCCAACATAGTTTTATAAGGGCATAAAACTCAACATTTGTCACACGTATAGGCATACAAGTTGTTTCCTAACAAATAAACTATCTCCAACTTCACAACAACATCATCATCATCATCATCTACTAACTCCTTGCTAGTGAAAGTATTACTCAATTCTACCTTTGACACTTTACCACTAAAACGACCAAATTTTTTTTTCTTAAAATCAACCTTCTTTTTATGAAAAAAACTTATATTAGAAATACCATGGTAATCAAGACATGTAACAAGGGCAAACTCCTCAATAGAAAACCTATCAACCCTACGACCCAACTTAAACCACATCTCCTCATCCTCCCTCTCATGAGAAACCTCTCTTAACAAAACCAGTTGTGCAAGTTGGGTTTGGAAATAAATATCAAAACATTTAAGAAGTGCCCAAATGGCATCTTCTTCAGCATTTCTTTTTGTTTTGCAGTGAACTTTTGTTTCAAGTTCGTAATGACAAGCTTGTCATGGAAACTTTGAACTTTACTTCCAAACCTCTTAGAGGGACTGATCTTTAAATGAGCCTGCAAAAGGAACAAAGAAACCAATTACAAAAACATGTAACCAGTTTCATAAAAAAATTAAATGTGAACTTATCTATTAGTAACCAGTTACACATGTAACTAGTAACTGTGAAACATAACACTTTAAGGAAAAAAATGACAAACACAAACACAGAATGTGAACCCGGTTACATTAACATTGCCATATGAACTTTTTTTATTATTTTTGAAAAATTAAACAAATAAAAATTCATACCACAACATGCTTTGTCTTAGTGGTATCAGACTTAGCATCTTTACTTCATGATGCATCAAATTTAACCTCGATTTAATCTTCTGATTCACATTTGCAGGATATTTACTCTTCTTCTTTGCTACAAACTTCACATGAGAAGGTTTCTTCTCAGGATCAAACACATTCTGAATAATATTCTCAGAAGCAGATGCACCACCAACTTCACCAACTCTAGAATCAAAATAACTAGGAAACTTCGATTGTTCCATCAGTATTGATTGAACTTAAAATGCAAAATGCATTGCAAAAGTAAAATACAAACAACAAAATTCAAAGTGAAAAACAAATATATATATATATAGTGCACAGAATCAAATATAATTACCATAAACTTCCCATTTAAAACAAATCAACAAAAACATAATTAAAACAAAAAGGAAAAACTGATAAAAAACTGGCAAAACCTCCCTGGTAAAAAAACTAACCATCAAAACATGTTTGAAAACTGAAAAACCCCCATTAACAGCGATACAAAATCAACCACCCACAACCGCCAAAATAAATACAATGAAACAAACTAATATAAAGTGAAAATAGATAATCCAAAGCAATATCTAAAAAAATTAGACAAAATTGATTAAAAACGTAACCCATGTAACTAGGAACTCACTACGTAGATCAATACAATACAATGATAAATCTGTGAACGATAATGTTAAAACATGGCAAATAAATAGTAAAACCTAAAAAGAAAATGAAGAAGAGGAATCGATTGAAGTACAGGAGAACAAATGAATGGGCAAAATATAAAGCGTGCAAAGAAAGTAAGCTAGAGAAAAATTGAGGCTATATGTACTCGAGTACATGCATGACAGAAACGAAGAGGCACACAAAATCCACTTTTTTATTTTTTAAAAAATATTATTAAAAACTTTTTTCAATATCTCCACAAAAAAAATAAATTAAGATAATAGCTACACTTTCTGAAATATCCTCACAAAAAATTAAAATTAGCCACAATAATTTTATATAATCAAATATGGTAATATTACTAAATTATTACACAAATATGGGAAAACAAATCTCATAAAAAAGTAAAAAAAAAAAAACATAAAATACCATATAAAATGCACAAAATAAAAATGTCATGTTGATCAAAATTTTGGAATTTTCCCCATATTTCATGTAAATTCCTCCAAAAAATATATACATTTACATACATAAGGTTATAATTTTTTAGGAAAAAGAAAAGTAAAAAATCTATTTTTTCCTTGCCATTATTATCATCTTAAATTTCCTTCTATATTGTAAAAAATTATTATATGCTAAAATTTTGAAGGAAAAAAAATTGATGTCTGCTCTAAAAAATTTAAAATGTAAAAATTGCTCATAACATAATTATGACTCCTCACATTAATTAATATAATCTTATCCATATCATCTCATCAATTTTTATCGTAATTTTCTAAAAATTAAAAAATCATAATAATATAAATTAATTGAGTTTTTATGAACATCAATATAAAAAATGTATTAAAACAAACAAATTGAAAACTACCAAGTTATTTTTCTATGTTTGTTTTGATTAAAAATAAAATATTTTTTTTTATTTAGTGTTGTATAAATTATAATTCGAATATTTTTATAAATTATATTATAATTCATAATGGATTTTTTACAACATTATTATATATGACTTCTGTGTTGCATTTCCATCTATTTTTTAGATGGCGTGTGACATGAGGTTTTATTTTTTACATTTGACATTGTTCCAAAATAATTTTTACAAAGAAAACTCATCAAGCGGACAAAAATAAAAAATACTAATAGTTAACGAGGGGAAAAAAATACTATTAACCTTATATTTATACATATTTAATTTCACCAGAAGTACAAAGGTCAGGTATCATATAATATCTCTCTTTCTTTACCAATACTAGGGAGGAAAATTTAGTCAGAAATTTTTGAGTTATCAGTGATTAGTTTCTCACATCTAAATTTGTGTTTTGGTTCAATAGTCAAACTTTTCAAAATCTTTGTTTAGCCCTTCATTGACAACTAAAAATTAAAAACTACATAATTGTCACAACTGTTTAATATCAGTTTATAAAAAAATATTTACACCGTACACCGGATATCTTCTATTTTGACTACAGGGTAGGAAAAGAAAATATTTATGCACAAAACAAATAAATGGAATCTATGAAAAAAATTATTGGCTTTGTTAATTGTAAGAATAAGGAGTAACAGTCAGCTCAAGATACGGGACTGTAGCAGTAACAATTTTGACATGTGATATATGTTCACTAATGCCAAAGGTGCCCCATGTCAATGCTCAAACCATGTATGGTGATATTGGGTTTTTTGAGTTGAGGAAACATTATTAATTCAAAATTGATATAAAATCAGGATTAAAAATCAAAATATGCAACTTCCTGTATTTAAAAGATATCTAATAACCATATAAAAATAATAAAGAAAAAATAAAGAAAACCTTCACCTCCATGTTTGAGAGGAAAGTAAAAACTTTTTATTTTATTTTTTATTCCGTTTTATCCTGATGTAAGTTGCTGCAAAAATTAATAAATGAATGAAGTCTCTTTTACATTTGAACAAATTAGGAGTAGGTTTCTCTATTGTGAACTGGTTTAATACACTAATCAAAAGTCAAACCATGTTAGGCCTCTGTGGCAGCAGAAGATTATAAAACTTATCATGTAAGAAGAAATTCTTCCCCTTGCTATCAACAGCCTTTTTCCACCCACACCATCCGCCGCTTGTGATTTTCTTGCGCTCGTCGTTGCCCGTATAGTGGGGATCGAGTATGAGAAACGCACAATCTCCGCTAACTTCATTGTAATCAACTCCTAGAAGGGTATATGCAAGTACTCCACCACCTGCGTAGACACATAAACTAGTAAGAGAAAAAGAATGTGTGTTTTGCGTTGTGTTCTCTTTTATTTCTTAATTTTCTCAATTCTGCGGCCCATCATAGTAAAGAAAAGCTAACTAATAACTCGTCAAGAGGAGGGAAAAAAGAAAAATGCAACTCTGCAACTTATCGCTCACCAATCATGATTGGGGTTCCTTGATTCTCAAAATGCAAGGCCAGCTCCCGACATTTCTCAGGTAGTTCAGCTCCAGATCTTACATTTATGATTTTGCAACTGACCTGTTGTGCATTTTATTGAATGCGTTTAGCAAAATAATTCTTGGAAAATGGAGAAAACACACGCTAAATACATGATTAATACAGTTAATCAGGAAATTCAGCAAACATAGTCTTGTTTATATGCAAGCATCAATATAGTAATCTGCAATGATATATGACAGAAATAAGGGAAGGAAAAAAAACTTGAAAATTAAATAGCATACTTACCCCCAACAGTTTGTCCAAAACAAAACTCAGCTCAATGGCACCTATCCATTCACGTGACCCAACAAAATTAGGATCTTTGTCACCAATATCAACAAGTGATTGCTGTATTTCCCTGGAGATGAAATGTTTTCTAAGATCAAACAACAACTGGGTTTTGTTTGTTTCCTCAAAAATAAATACTGAACACATGGTCCCATTGATTCTTAAACTTTTGAACCTATAAATTTATTATCAAAATAATGGTTTAAACCTGCTATACCCTACAAATAAATGTATAAACAAAATTTACAAATAGCTAAATGTACGAGTCAGAAAATTGTAATTAATAAGGGATAGTGAAATAAACCTATGTGAGGGAACTTCTGTAGATGTATAGTGTTGGAGGCGGAACCATGAAATGATGGTTTGTAAAGAACGATAAGCGCAACCCCAACCCTAGCAAGTGAAAAGTACATGACTTAGCAATTATAATTGCAGGTGCAAATACGTAAAATACTAAGAGCATTTTGTTGACAACAATTTGTGTTTTAACATGCTAAAAATCCTAAGGCAGATTTCTTAAATACTGTAAAATTTAAGGAGGAGACTTCCATTACCGAATCATTAAAACCATCATGCATGTAATGGTAATATTCATAAGAACCTTGAACGAGAGATAAAGTGCCTCCTGAAACTACACAAGGACAACACGATGCAATGAAAATATCTTTTATGACAACAGGGTCAAAACAGAGTACAAAAAGTAAAAATTGTCACCTACCACCACTACTTGGAATTCCAATATGGACATCCTTCAGCAATGTAGAACCTAATACCACCACAAGTAATTGTAAATAATTTTTTTTCAATTGAAAAAATAAAGGATTTTTCAAAGCCTTGTGATGAATGTTTGCCTACTTTAAGAAAATGGTTACCTTTCTTTATTGAGTCACTCTTTACACCATGAGATGTAAAAAAGTTCAGAGCATTAGCAGCTCTTAGGAGGGGACGATCAAGTGGTAAACCCAACCTCAAGTGTAGGGCTTTCCTAACTTCAACTGTAGTGAAAAAAAAATTTACAAAGATTCCTATCAGCACAATATTTTGATTGATGCAATGCCAACCAATGAGCACAGGATTCCAATCTGGAATTTTCTCAATAATAAAGGGAAAAAAAACCCTCCACACACAAATTTTGTTTGACTATCAGTATCTGTTTGGTTTAGCAATATGGAAAGATAAAAGCAGAAACATTTATATCAGTGTATACTGTATAGAGCTGAACTTCAAAACCCTTAAGAAGTACCACTGCTTACCTTGCTTCATTTCTGTCTCCCCATAATTAAGTTCATAGATAACATTTATTGGATGAAGAACCCCCGGAGGATTAAAGTGATAAGAGTGCAGCTGAAAACAACAAAACCTGGTACTCGGTAAAAAATAATGCTCCATATATTTTAAAACTACTTCCACCTTACTTTGTTGCCCACATAATATTAAATACATAACATGCAGTGAAACATGGAAGACAAAAAGCAATTGGTAGTATTAGAAAAATGTGTGTGCTTCCTACAGTTAGAATATCTATCAAATACTTGAATTTGAGGTTGAGAAAAGACTTGCCTACCTGAGGATGCTTATCTAAGAGTTTGGGCAAAATAGTATTTTTCATTGAATTAAACTGATCAATTAACCCTGGGACAATTAACTCTGAAACTGCAAACATAAGGGGAAGATCCTTGGTTGCATAACTGAGCACTTGAAGCTTAAAATCCACAACCAACAGTTTGGTTTCTTCAATAGCTGAAACACACACTAACTTCCATTAAATTGAGTTAACAGCAGTTAATCCACAGTAAAGATTTAATTTCGGTAGTAATCAAAGAAATTGTGACATTGTCTAATAGATACCTGGAACATATTGTGCAGTAGGTGCAGCTACTTTTGGAGTTTTCTCTGAACTGTTAATGAGAATGCTTACTTGGATTTTATCTGCATTCTAAGCAGATAAATCTATAAATGAAAGGTGAAGACCAAATTAATTTCAACTATTATATCAGAAAACATATTAAAAGAAATAAAAGCAATATACAGTCCGAAGGATATTCCAACATTCTTACCTCAGCAGAATACACTGAAGAGCCAGATTTATTGTTCAAACAGAAGTGTGAACATGTTACCAACTTCGCATCAGAATCTTGAGCACCTTCTTTGAAATGTGATATATCTTTACTATCGTCCAACTGTCCACCGCGCAGAATAACTGGTTGAGGTATTTCACCAGAAGTTTGCGTTGTTGTTTCTACAATGTATGCAATCTTTGGGTCCTTTAACTTGGCTATAACACCTTTAGTTGCACGCTGAAATACCTTCTCCGCATCTGGAACATATAATATTGTTCATATTTAATGCATTGCATGACCCTTTATTTCTAAGAAGTGCCTCTTCACAAGATACACCATCAAATGCAACTATGACATTAAAAATAGATGAATGTTAAGAACAGCATAAATCAAAGATGTTACAAAGCAATCTGAGACCTAATTTGAAAAGCAACACTCAATGGCAATCTTAAACCCTGACTCATAACGAGAAGAAGTTAGCTACACAAATCCTTTTGCATTCGTATGATCCATCCAGGGTCAAATCCTTATATCGAGCTGCTAAGGACTTTCTCTTGTCCCTACAAGTCCTAAACCACTCGAAGCTAAACATACATTCCCTGGAATTTCCTATCGCATTCACAATAAAACTTTAAGCAATAAGAGTCTCTTAGAACCTCTAACTAGTTGTATATTTCTTCTTCTTCTTCTAGGAATAGGATAGTTCAAACTCAAAAAGATGATCTCAGGCCGTTATACAGTCGTTACATTTGCATGAAGACAATAACAATATAAAATATATATATGTTATATCATAAACAAACATACTATGCAACTTGAGCTTGGTAAATTTGCAATTGGGAAAGGTGAGATAAGAGTAGCAGGCCCCAAAATTTCGATTAGCAACAATGACAAATAATTGACACAGTAAAAATCCAACATGTGATACCTCTGTTCATCCCAATCGCCCATATAGCAGTAAGCTATGAAATTTGAAGTCCAAATAAGCACCAAGTTCAATAAAATTCTCAAAACTATCATGAACTACTCTAATAGAAAAAACTTCAAAGAAGCTTACCAGAAGAGTTGTGTACAGGATAATAGAGTGGCAACTTAATAGGAAGTTCACAGCTTAGCAAGCAACCTCTCTCCCAAAGATACTTCTCAGGACAATCCTCATAGACCACAGAGTCAACGCGTTCGAGACCCGCGGAATTCGCCGAATTTGAAGCGAAAAAGTGAATTTCCCCAGTGTCTGAATCTGCCACTACTCCCAGAACTTCTTTCTTGTCCACTCCCACGCCATTAAGAAGCTTTCTGAGCCTGCGAGCAGAATCAATAGCCTCGGCGGCATTCGTTTCGATATCGGAATTTTTAGCAATCAAAGCTCCAACGATGTCAAATCCTTTCAGTAGCAAGGTTCGAAGATCATCTGCTCAAAAATATTACTAAATTTACACTCAATTGGAAAAATGGAGATTCCACAACCAAATATGTATTGAGGAACTGAAGGAGATGGTGATACCTGATTCTTGATTGTAATCCGGGGAAGATGAATGATGATCAAAGTGGATGCATTTGACGGTGGAGAATACTGTGAGGGGAGGGAAGAATGGGGATCCGATCAGCCATTGAAGGCCAGGTTGGTTCTTGTAGAGAAGGAGCTTAGGGCATAAAACTCGAACGCTTCTGTGGTCTTCTTGGTTCTCCATTAGAGCTCTGACTACCGTCGAAGAAATCAATAAATTGAGCTCTTTTTTTATTTAGTTACAATTTAATTTCCTAAGAAAAAGAAAAAAAATATCAAACTGCTATTGCTACTAGTGAATTTGAATTTTTTTATAAATATACCGTTTTTATACTAAGTTTTGAGATATATGTGAATTTGAAAATTTAAACAAAACATGGTAACAAGTTAACAATTTATATGATATTGTAATTCCCATATCACTACACCCATTACCTAATTTAAAAAATAAAATAAAAAAAATTGACCCCTAGCTCCCTCAACCCCAACGATGCCCAACCACCCCCAATACCTATGACACTCAACTGTCTCCAGTGTTGCCTTGCTCTGCCCGTCACAGCTTTGCCCTCGTTAGAGGTTGCTACATCATCGTTGTGTTCATCAATTATCCATGGCAAACAATATTTTTGACTCATTGGGTTCATCAATTATCTATCACAAACAATATTTTTTACTATGGTTGTTGTCCTTTTTTATGAGTTTATTTAGTTTAATGAGTTTTAAGTGTACTTATTAGATTTTGATTTAGGTCCTTTTTTTTACAAATGATTTGGACCTTCTTTGTACAAATGTTTCCAAAATTAAAGTTATGCAAGTGCACAAAGTCTTGGTAAGATCAAGTATAGTCCCACGAAGACGGATTTATTAATTACTAATTAATTAATTCTTGATTTTTATTTGGCTAATGAAAATTGGATTTGTAAAATTTAAAATCAAGAAAGCATAAATAAATATAAAGTGCACAAATAAATTAACAACAAGAACACAAGAATGAAATTCACGAACGAGAACAATCAGGAATTCTAATCTTCTCTACTATCTATGCTATTATTCTTTAATACAATTACCCCTTAAATTCTTCTCACTAAAATGATAGGAATACAAAAGTATTAACTATTCGGATTAAGAAATAGAAAACTCGACCTAATGTGAATTCCCTATATTTCTATGGTCAATTCAAACTAGGGTTGTGCAAAAAATCCAAAATACCAAATAAACCGCTCAAACCGACTGCCTAAACACCGAAAAAACTGAAACAGACGGAACTAAAAACCGCTGAAACTGCCTTGGCGAAAACAGACATTAAATCGGTCGGTTTATAAGTTGGTCGCAAACCGACCGTACAAACCGAAACCGACCGAATATGCTTCGGTTCCAAATTTGTGGATATAACAATGTAACCATGTGTATAGGTTTTTAAATCATAAAGTTAAAATCTTTAAGTTAACAAATTAAATGAATCAATTTCATATTAAAAAAAAAAGCTAGGATTCTAATAATCTACATTTTTTTAACTTAAATTTCCTTAAAAAAAAAAAAATCAAGTTCAGTTTTGGCAGTTTTAACCGACCGAACCGCGGTCTAAATTGGTCGATTTTTTGTGTGTTATAAATAGGTCAATCGGTTTTTGAATCGCCCCAATCCGAACCGAAAATCGAAATCTGGATTTTAGAATAGAAAAAACCCGCTCAAACCGACCAATGCTCAACCCTAATTCAAACAATAGGAAGCAATAAGTATAGCCCTAAATCACATAGACCAATTTGATACCCTCGTTCTAAATTGAATCTGCGTCTACTCAATGTTAGCATATTCAAATCTCACTTTTCCGATTTTGATTCAAATTCATAAATCGTATGTAAAATGTGTGCAATCAATCACACATACAATAAACACAAATTGATTAAATTTTAGATGAATAAGAAATTGACAGATGCATTAAATCATAATAGAGTTTCAAGAGAGTCAATTAGAACCTTAATAATGAAATTAGTTCATAATCATTCTAAAAACATCAAAAGCACTTGAGCTAAACATAAGAATGAAAGGAAATAGAAAAAAAAAAAAAAAAAACTCTTTAGAACGAATTGAGATGCTCTCTGAGGTGTTCTCCACTTCTGATTTTTGTCCCTTGTCTTCTCTCTCTTTCTCTCCTCTCAAAATTAGGTTTAAAACCTAATTTTTTCTTCAGAAGCAATGCGGGCTGCGGCCCAACATTTCAAGCGCCGCAGCCCGTGTCAATTTAGGCTTCACGTGGACATTAGGCGCGCCGCAGCCCAACTTCTTCAGTGCCGCAGCCTGTGTAAATTTTTTGGGCAGACAAAGCCTTTAGCGTTGCGGCCCTCTATTCCTGCGCCATGGCCCGTGTCAAACTATGAAAAACAGGCTTCCTGCCTTGGACCTGGTCGCAGCTCAACATCGTAGCGCCGCGACCCTCAACAACTTCTTCAATTTTTGTGCTTTTGGTCTCGAAATTTCACCGAAGCCATAAAATTTCTTGAGGATTCATCTTTTCACGGAATCAACACCAAAAAGCCAATTTTTCATCATTTTTCTATCAATTTGCTCTAATTGTTCTTTTCCTTTATTTATAAGCTAAAACCTAAAAACAAGCAAAAAACAAAGCATAATATTGCACTAAACAACTAAAAAGATTAATAAAAACTACATAAAACACAACACAAAACTAGACTCAACAACAACCCCAAGGGGCTAGGAACTAAAGTAACACTATTTTAGACAAACTAGTTTGATACTGTTACTCGAGTTTTTTTTTTCCAAAACCTCACAAATAAGGCATTCTCGAGGGCACATGACCGTATCAAGACACATGTCACACTCCGAATAAATGATTTAAGCTTCAATGAGTGGACCATCACACAACTTTAAATCCCCAAGTAAACAACTAACGTTACTCACGACCCAGTCAAAATGAAGCTTGATTAGCTCCTCGAGTTATCCATTTAAGTGACAAAACCCTGAATTCCTTAAGGAGATAAGTTATTCGAGTCTCGATAAGGCTTACTGAAGAAGCTATGAGCAGAAAGATAAAAACAAAAATGATGCATGGACCACGACCTGACCATAATTTGGAATGTCAGCTACGTACATCAAGCAATTTGGAATGTTGGGAGACATAATCTGTAACGCTCTGGGTCGCCAAAACCATTACACTGTGCATTTATAAAGGTACAAGACTTGTTAATCAAGTTTTTTAGTTGAAAACATGTCACTAACTATCAATGAACTAGGGTTAAAAGGTTTTGGTCACAAAATATACATTTCATTTAAATAAACGTTTTATACATGGGATCCCAAAAGTAATTGAGTTTAAAGGAAAGTTTACAAAAATTTTGGATATATACAACCACTGGGCGCTCTAAGGGCAAAACAAACATTTAAAGTTCTCCTGTTCCTGTCCATCCCTCGACTGTGGCAGCCGAGCAGCTGACTATGTCTTTTCCGCCTCTAGAGCTCTCCAAATTAGGGATGATTGAGCTTACCCTTGCCTTCACCTGTACCACGTAGCACCTGTGAGCCAAGGCCCAGCAAGAAAGCCATATTATCACAGCATGATGAATGACAATAACCAAATAACCTATAAAACATAACCCTCAATCATACATAGCATTCACATAGTCAGACATTCGGTATACTCAAACTCATCAAATCAACATTAACAGCTAAGTCATATAATAATCAGGGTCGACGCCCTTAGGCTGTACCCTCTGTTGACCCCACTGACTCCGGTCTGCTTAAACCAAGCTTAGTGAATATTAAGCTGTCCTCAGCTACTAGTGGGCTGAGTCGCGCCCTGTGTGCCAACATTAACTCCAGCAATCTTAGGCCGTTTGTTTTATATTCACATGGCTAATACCATCATACAATAATGCATACAGGTATAGGGAACCCTTAGTCCCATCATAACTCACAACTGGGTGCTGTTTTCTTAACTTTAACTTCGAACACTTTGATTACGAGAAATGACCCTTGAGCACGATCCTTTTCCCGAGCCCTAGCATACACCTAGTGATTAGTGCTCAAAAATGCAAATTTATTGGTTTTAAAGTGTAAAATAAATTAAGTTTTAATTAATATTTTCATGAATTTATTGTAATATATTTTATAATTGAAAATATTAATTTTAAATTTAATTTGTGTTTAATTTTCAAGAAATAAATTGCATTTGGACATTAATAAAAAAAAAGAATAAAGAAATAGTTAAAACTAAAAAAGAAAATGAAGGAAATGACATTTTTGAAAGAATTTGGCCCAAACCGAAGCTCCAAGCCCAAGCCCAGGCCCAACTCTTCCTTCCTCTTCCCCCAGCTGCCAGGTGTCATGCTCCCTTCGCGCCACGTGTCTAGACTCCTTGCTCCTCCTTGCGCCACCTGTCCAGGCCATCCTCGAATCCCCTTCAGCGTCCAAGCATTTCCACGCCAATTAGCTCATTGCAGCATCAAGCCTCCAACTGCCCGAAGCACCTCCAAGGCCCAGTTCGCCCAAAGCCAAGTCTCCCTTCAGCAAGCCCAGCGGCCCAACCAGCCATTTTCCTTCAACCCAGCCACCCACGTGGCCATTTTCATTGGTTGGAAATGGGTCAAAACCCACTTCTGCCACCAGCCACCTTCAACCCATATTTTGTGGGTATTGGGTCTTGCAAAATTGGCATTTTGAGCTTTAAAGTTCATCTTTTTTGGTGCTTTAGAAAAATGGCATATTGACCACACACCAAAATAGCTAAGGTAATATTAATAATAAGATTTGATTTTTCAAAATCATATTTTATTATTAATATTTCAGATTTATTTTGTAAACCCCATTTTGTTGTTTAATTTCTTTTTAGTCATTTTCTCTTTCTATAAATAGGGACTTTTTCTTCACAATTGGTATGTAATTTTTAGAGTAAAGAAACTATAGCAAAATTTCTACTCACTTTCTTCTCATATTTTCTTCTTAGAATTTTGTGAGAATCATGAGCATAATGGCCTAATCTTCCTAGGAAGGTTAGGGATGATTCCATATGCTAGTGATGTTCTTTTGCTACTTTGATTTACTATGTTCTTAATGTAAAATATTTGAGTTATTTATGTTCTTTCATCTCCATCTCTATTTTGTTATCTTTATTTACTTATGCTAATAGTATATAGGATTAGTCATGCTCTTTCTATGTGCTTCTAATTAGTAAAAGTAATATTGATACATAATTTTATGTCTAATCTTTTATTGCATTATTGCCCTTGGGTATTTTGTCATTTTTAGATTTTTTATAAGATTAACATTGTGCTTTTAAAGTAAAGAACTTTATAACTCAAATAGACTTTTGTTAGAAAAAATATGGACTTTAATGTTTGATTTTCTAAGTAAATGTTGGGATGTGAACTATTTACTTGTGTATTTTTGTAAATCAAGTAACCAAGTAATTAAGCAAGCATATGGATGATTCTTGAACCCTTTCCATTTCTCAAACTCTTGATTACATCTTACCTTTATTTCACCTATCTCATTTTATCATTTCATCAAAAAGACAACATCAAAATCTCAAATCTCTTTTCATTTCCATCTTTTTATTTATTTATTGTTACTAATTTTTGTGTTATTTTCTACTAATCTTTTAAGTTTAGGTTACCTCCTTGTGGATCGACCGCCCGATTATAATTCAACCGCTTAGTGGTTGTCACGATTTGGGCGTGAAACAAATTTTGGCGTCGTTGCCGGGGAGGTAGTTTTCAAAGGTTTAGTGAAACTTTTACAAAAATATTAGTAACTTTATTTGTGGTTTTGTTGGAATAAATATTGTTAGTCTAGTTTTTTTTATTTACTAATTTTTAGTTAATTAGATTATTATTATAACAAAAATAAAACTAAAAAAAATAAATCTTCATAAACAAATTCTTTTTTATTCATATATATATTTTTTCTTTCTTTTTTATTCTTTTCTTTGTCGGTAACAAAATATATATATATATACATATCTATAAAATAAAAGTAAATAAAAAAAACCCAAAAAAATATATATTTATTTTTATTTCTTTTTTACATTTTCCTCTCTTTTGGTTTAAAAAAACGATATATATTTATATAATTATCTTTTTTTCTTTTTAGCTAATTCTTACTCAATTTTTCTTTCTTAATTTCAATTCTATTTTTTTTTAGTTTAATACATATTTGAAAAAAAAGGATTAAGCTTGCTATTCTATCTTCACTTTAATTCTCTTTTCTTTATTTTATTTTTGTGTTGTTTATTTTGTTGCTTAGTTTAGGCTTTTATTTTCTTTGCCTTAGTTTTCCTTAGAATTTAGGTTTTCCAAAACAAAAAAAACAACATAAAATTATTCATAAAATTTCAATCATAAAACGTTTAGTATTATGAATAATTGTGTAATATTACAAATGGTAGAAACCGATATTGTTCTGTCTAGAAAGATTGGTTGTTAAATAAGGTTTGTGATAGTGTTACCCTCCACACTTACCTGGGAACCTCGGGGAGTTCTGTCTAGGCAAGTGTGGGTCTAAAGCGATACCTTGGCAACCTTCCTAATCGGCCTGGGAGCATTTCGAGCATCTACCTTTGCACTATTACATTGTTGAACTTATTACTATAAGAAAACCAAGCTTGTTTTGTCAAAATAAGAAATTTCACTTTGCTTGTGATCCACCATACTTACTCAGTAACCTCGGGGAGTTCTAGTAAGGCGTTGGAGATCACCCGAAAATCTCCAAATCTACCTGGGCACAAGTTTAACAAAATAAAAAAATAAATAAAATAAAGACATAAAATAAATTAATTCTGATTTCTGAGAGTGGATAAATCATCACGAAACTTTTAGTGACACTTATTCCAATTCATCCACCACTCCTTCTGTAACTCCTTCCACCAATCCTGCTTCTCCACAAACTTTCGCTGATAATAATCCATTCGCAATGGCTGGCAATAATGAAATCCAACCAAGAACTCTCAATGACTACCTCCATCCTACTCGCACTTCCACGCCTTCATGCATTATCTTCCCTCCTAATATGCCCGCATTAGACTTTAAACCTGGCATGATTCAACTCTTGCCCACATTTCATGGAATGGAAAATGAAAGCCCATACGTGCATATCAGAGAATTCGAGGAGGTAGTAGCCACATTCTATAACCGAGCCAAAAATGCCGATGTTGTGCGACTGAACCTTTCTCCTTGAAGGACAAAGCCAAAAGCTGGTTATACTTTTTGAGATCTAGGTCTATTGGAACATGGGAGAGATGACTAAATCCTTCTTTTTGAAACACTTCCCTAGCCATAAGACCAACAGCTAAAACGACAGATTTCCAAATTCTCCCAAAAGGACAATGAAACGTTCTATCAAGTCTGGGAAATATTCAAAGATCTATTAAATCAATGCCCGCACCATGGCTATGAGAACTGACATTTGGTCAGTTACTTCTATGAAGGCCTCACGAGTCGTGAGCGCTAGTTTGTAGAAATGCTATGCAATGGTGAATTCCTCGAAAAAGAGTCAGACGATGCTCTTGAATATCTCAAAGAAATCGCGAAAAAGTCTCACACCTGGACTGGTCCAAGTGCTTCTGACAGCACCAACTGACACAAACCATCTGGGATCTATCAACTTCGAGAAGATGATAGTGTTAAGACCCAACTCGAAGCTTTGAAAAAGCAGTTTGAGGTCTTAATGACGAAAAATGGCCAAAATTCGCACATGATCGCTCAAGCGGAACCACAAGAACCATGATTTGTTTGTGGAGGGACAGAGCACTTAGTAAATGACTGCTTAGCTTTGAATGAAATGAGGGGGGTTTATGAGGAGCAATGCAATGCCTTAGGGGCATATAACAAGCCGTTCTCCCATACGTACAACCCTGGTTGGAGAAACCATCCAAATTTCAGTTGGAGAGATTCTAGCCAAGCTCAATCGTCTGGAGGGCAATGGAGAAATGAGCAACAAGTTCAACCATCAAAGGCATATTCTGCACCTCAATACAATGCTCATCCACAATGAAATTCTCTCGAGAATACTCTTCATGCATTCATCGAGGAACAATCCAAACTTAATCGCCAAATGATGGAAGAAATCAAGGAAATGAAATGTCAATTCTCAAAATTGACTGAATCCTTGGCCATTCTGGAAAAATGCAAACTTTCTTCCCAACTGAAATTCAATGTGCAAGGCTAACACATGGCCCAATCTTCAAATTCTAATGATCAAAATGTCAAGGAAGTGAATGCCTTCACGACAAGAAGCGTTAAAACTTTGCAAGACCCACCCATAAAATCCAACACTCCCAGTATTCCAAAAGTTACTCCAAAAAATCCACCACTCAATGCCTCTCCAAAAGTACCATTTCCCCAGGCTTTGAAACCTGTTGGGAAACTTCTTGATAACCGAGCTGAACTCCTTGAGCACTTGACACAAGTGAAAATTATTCTTCCATTGCTTCACATCATAAAACAAGTGGCCGCTTATGCCAAAATCATCAAGGATCTATGCACTGCAAAAAGGAAGCATCACGTCAAGAAGGCTGCTTTCTTGACTAAGCAAGTGAGTGCGGTGATTGAACAAAAGGCACCGCCGAAATACAAAGATATCGGTTGTCCCACCATTTCTTGACAAATTGGGACCCATGAAGTCAGCCAAGCCTTACTTGATCTTGGCGCGAGTGTAAATATCATGCCTTACTCTGTATACTCGCAACTCGGTCTTGGAGAAATGAAGCCAACATCTGTTGTGCTACAGCTTGCTGATTGTTCCACCAAAAAGCCTAGGGGTATTGTTGAGGATGTATTGGTTCAAATTGAAAAATTCTATTACCCCGTGGATTTTCTTATTCTTGATACCCAATCTGTGGTGAATGTTAGGACTAGTTTTGGTATGTTTTTATGGCGTGTTTTAAGAGGCAATTTTAATCTTTTATTTGGTTTTGTGCGATATTATGCCGGTGTTTATTGTGTTTTCAGGATTAAGTGTGGTTATGAAGGAAATAGTTTGAAATTGGAGGAAAAGCGCTTAATTCTTGAAGAAACGGTGTTAAACGGGCTAAGGAATGGAAGCTAGGTGAAACCGGAGGTTAAATTGAAGATTTGGCGAAAAAATGGAATTAGAGCCGCAGCTTTATGGTGTAGACTCGCGGCCCTAAGAGTTACAGAGAAGGCAAATAAGTTGTCAGCATTTGAGCCGGGGCTCTATCAAGTGGAGCCGCGACACTACAAGGAGTCAGAGAGGAAGCTCAGATCGCGAATTGCACTAGAGCCGCGGCTCTAATCAACAGCGCCGCAGCGCCAGTCCGTACGGAACCCGAAGTTAGGGCATTTTTCAAGGGCAATTTTGTCTTTTTGCACATAATTAATTAGGGATTATAAAAGCTTTCTTAATGACATTTTGAAGGGGGATTAACCTAGGAGACGGCTAAAGGCACATTGTAGATGATTGCAAGCGGAATCGAAGAATTCATCACAGTTTTCTTCTTTTCTACTTTGAATTTTTGTATTTTGGATGCTTTTTATTTCGTCTATGGTTATTATGGATTTGTTAATGAACTAAACTAGTTTTCTAGGGTGTTAATGGATTCTCCTGAACCTTTATTTTAAATTAATGCAAGTTTTATGATTTCAATTTTATCTTGTGATTTATTCAATTCGAACCTAATGCTTGTGAATGTTTGATCACCATTAACATGAAATATATGATTTTAATTCGAAATCTGAGAAATGAGAATTGAATATGCTATAATTGAATAAACATAGATTTCATATTAGGACGAGATTACCTATGTGGTTTGTGTAGTTTTAGGGTTGTTAATCTTAATGGCTATCTTATGTTTATTTATCACAGAGATGTAGAAAATTTTCATAAGATTGAGACTTATATATCCTAGTACGAATATAAGTAATTATTGTTGACCTGCTATCACAAGAGAGAAATTGAATAGTAAGATTTGTGTTAATGAGAATTAAAGAGGATGGTTGATGAAATTGATTGCCCTAGATTTTAATCCATTGAATTTTCTTAACGTTATTTATTTTCAGTTAATTTTAGAATTTTGTTTTGAAATTTTAGTTAATTCTTGAGACTTATTTATCGTAAGCCAAATAGAAATAGGAACTAAGTTTTGGTACTTAGTATACAGTCCTCGTGGGAACGATCTTACTTACTTATTATTACTTGTTACGATTACGTGCACTTGCGTATCGATTTCACACAACAAGTTTTTGGCGCCGTTGCCGGGGACTGTTTTTACTAATATCAAGAAATTAATTCTTGTTCTAATTTGGTTTCTTTTCTTTTATACCGTTCTCATTCTAGTTTTCTTTTGCAATCTGTGATTTCAGGTATTCATATAGTTTATGCGACGACAGGGGTCTGAGTCAAGGGTGCCTGTTGATCCGGAAATTGAGAAAACCTGTAGAAGAAATCGGAAACAGAAAAGGGTAGAAAGAATGGCTCAAAACAGAGGTAACGGAGGGGTTGACAACATTGCCCATGACAACGCTGAGAATATTAATGCTGGGATAGCAGCGGGTAATGTTGGAGGAATAGGAGTTGCACCAGTTCAGCAACCAATGCAAAGAAGTTTGAGGGACTATGTGCTACCTACTGTAACGGGGGCACAGTCATGCATTAGACCTCCAATGGTTGAGGCTAATAATTTTGAAATTAAGCCTGCTATTTTGCAAATGGTACAATCATCAGTTCAGTTTGGGGGATTGCCAACAGAAGACCCAAACTTACATCTGGCTAATTTCTTGGAGCTCTGCGCCACATTCAAGATGAACGGAGTGACAAACGATGCAGTGAGGTTGAGACTATTCCCGTTTTCATTGAGGGACCGAGCAAAGAGTTGGTTTATTTCTCTGGAAGCGAATTCTATCACAACATGGGAGGACCTAACTCAGAAATTTTTAGCAAAATTTTTCCCACCATCGTTGTCTGCAAGGTATAGAGGTGAAATCAACAATTTTCACCAAAAAGATGGTGAATCGTTGTATGATGCGTGGGAGAGGTTTAAGGAGCTGTTGAGAAAATGTCCCCATCATGGAATCGAAAAATGGATGTTAGTCCATATTTTTTACAATGGTTTGTGTGGTACTACTCGCACAATCATAGATGCAGCGTCTGGAGGAGCGTTCATGAGTAAGAGCGCTAATGAAGCTTATGATCTGTTGGAAGAAATGGCCATGAATAACTATCAATGGCCATCAGAAAGAGAAACCACTAAGAAGGTGGCTGGAGTGCATGAATTAGATGTCATTTCAATGTTGTCCGCTCAAGTGGCAACATTAACTAAACAGTTACAACATAACAACATTCATGCTCAGGCTCCCGTGATGCAGATGCAGATGCAGATTATATGTGAGTTATGTGGGGGGCCTCATTTATTTGAACAATGTACAAATAGGGATTTTAACAATATTCCTATGGAGCAAGTGCAAGCAATAGGGAACTTCCCAAGGCCCTCCAACAACCCATATTCCATGAGTTACAATCCAGGGTGGCGGAATCACCCAAATTTTTCGTGGACAAATGGGAAGGGCAGTCAGCAACAATTTCAACGGAATCAACCACAGTATCCTCGACCTCCTCCTGGGTTTTATCAGCAGCAACCAGTAAGATCTGCACAGCAACAGATGCAAGCAAAGAAAGACAGTCAGGCTAATGTGTTAACTCAATTCATGACAGAAACGAGATCATTAATTCGGAGCTTGGAAACTCAGATCGGACAGTTAGCCACGCTTATGGCAAACCGAGCTCAAGGGAACTTGCCAAGCACTACTGAGGTGAATCCAAAGGGGAATCCTAACAAACAGTGCTAGGCGATTACTTTGAGGAGTGGAACAGTATATGAGGGAACAAGTGTGGAAAAGAGAGTCGAGCAGAAGCAAGATCAACAGGCACCCAATGTTGAGGACAAGAAGACTTGCGAAGAGAAGATTAAAGAGAATCTGCCAGCAAGAGAAGTGGTACCTCCGGTGTCTATAAATCATCACAGAAGAATTCCATATCCACAGAGACTCCAAAAGAACCGTCTTGACAAGCAGTTTGCAAAGTTCTTAGAGGTATTCAAGAGGCTGCATATCAACATACCCTTTGCAGGAGCATTAGAACAGATGCCCAGTTACGTTAAATTTATGAAAGATATTTTATCAAAGAAGAGAAAGATGGAGGATTACGAAACTGTGGCATTGACCGAAGAATGCAGTGCTATTTTGCAAAGGAAGCTTCCACAAAAGTTGAGAGATCCTGGAAGTTTTACAATCCCATGCACAATTGGTAACTTTGAATGTAAACATGCATTATGTGATTTGGGAGCCAGCATAAATCTCATGCCTCTATCAGTATTCAAAAGACTTGGTTTGGGTGAGGCAAAGCCAACAACTGTTACACTACAGTTGGCAGATCGATCACTAGCTCATCCGAGGGGGATTATTGAAGATGTGCTAGTGAAGGTCGACAAATTCATTTTCCCTGCAGATTTTATTGTGCTGGACATGGAGGAGGATGCAAATGTCCCAATTATTCTTGGGCGACCATTCCTAGCAACAGGACAAGCTCTCATAGATGTGCAAAAGGGAGAGTTGAAACTCAGAGTTGAGGGGGACGAGGTGGTATTTAGTGTCTTCAAGGCAATGACGTATCCGATGGCCAGTGACAGTTGCTACAGTGTGGATGTGATAGATAAAGCAGTTTTGGAAAGAAGGGTCAGTAGTGATGCTTTAGAGGCAGTTTTGACTAGTGGGGAGGAAGATGAAGAAGATGACGAGATGAAAGAATATGTAAAGTGGATTAACTCTTACCACCCGTATTTGAAGAAATTTGAAGAGTTGGTAGAAGCCACCGATCGACCATTAACATCCATTCAGCAGCCACCGAAATTGGAATTAAAGGCTCTTCCTGAGCATTTGTGTTATGCGTACTTAGGGGAAAATGAGACCTTGCCAGTAATTGTTTCAGCTGACCTCTCAAAAACTGAATTGGAGAAATTGTGGAGGGTTTTACGGGATCATAATGTAACGCCCTGGCTACCCCAGAACAGTTACGGTGAACGGTGGACCGGAAATTTGACTCGTTACCTGAGTCCTTTGGTAAAAAACGTGCTCTAAGTGTAGTTAACAGGTTAAGGTATAAAACCAATAAAAAGGAAATGGAGATTTTATTACAAACTGCTTTGCAGAGCTAAACAAAACATTTACAAGTGGTTCTCAGTACAAAATGGTCACTACTGTTTTAAATTTACAATCCCGCCGACCTAAGCGGCAAAAATAGGGTAAACCCCCTAGTTCCTCTGAGAACTCCTTGGCCGTGGTGGTCAAGCGGCCGCATATGTACACAACACCACATCAGCTCTCCACTCAAGGCTAGGTGAGCTTTTCTTTCCCTTTACCTGCACCACATAGCACCCATGAGCCAAAGCCCAGCAAGAAAACATAATACTTCTCATAAACGTTATCAAATGATTATCATTATAATCATACTGAACATAAAGCTTTCAACAAGCAAATGAACATCACATGATTTTAGCGGGAGAGCGGCTGCTAAGTAAGCCACCAACCTCCAAGCTCTGTTTGTTCATCGACCCTCAGGGTCGGTCAGGCATTAATGCTCTTTGAGCCATTCAATGCTAATGGTCGATTAGATCTAACCTCCGTTGGCTTGCGTGAACCACGTTAAGTCCATCCTTGACTAATAAGTCAGTGCTAAGTGACCAGTGTCCAGTATCACCGCCAAACTTGACTAATAAGTCACAGCTTCACAGCTGACACTAACACCTTTGCCACTGACAAGTCAGTGCAACGTGACCAGGGGCCCAGTACCACTGCCGAACTTGACTAATCAGTCACAGCTTCACAGCTGATGCTAGCCCCTTTGCCAAACCTGACTAATTAGTCAGTGCTATGCTCACGTGAACAACATATGCTAAGCATTACATGTTCAATCCATGTCCATATTACATAACCAACATGCCTCACAAATATCCATGGATGTCACACTTGGGGTGCAGTTTTCTTACCTCTGGTTCGAGCAAGAACAAATAAAAGAGTGACCCTGAGAACGATCGACCTTCTGGTCCTTTAGCGATTACCTGGTCATAACCAAATCATGGGATTCCATCAATAAAATGAATAACAAAAGTTTCCCAACCAAAACCTAACCTCCGGGACCTCAAACACTACTCAACCGGGTAGTAGGTTCAATCCCGAGGCCTTAGGCTTGAATCCCCATGCTAAAAAACTAATTCTGGCCAAAAATGCCTTAAGGGCCGCGGCCCTCCTTGGCCATGCCGCGGCCCGCCCCTTAAACAGAGGCGCCCAAACTCAGATTTCACCAAGGGCCGCGGCTCTCCCTGGCCATGCCGCGGCGCAACACCCAGTTCAGCCAAAACCCCTATTTTTCTTCCTCTACGATTTCTCTTAGAACCAACCCTTCAAACCCAGTTTAAACACCACCCAAACCTCTTTCAAACACCCATTTAAACCTCCAAATATCACCCATAACTCTCCCCCATCATAACCCAAGTAAAACCCCACAAGAACTCCCCTTGATTCCAACTTTCCACACCAAATTCTAAAGCTGAAATCCTAAAACGAAAACAGAGCATACATGGAAACTAATGGCTAAAATCTTACCTCAAGTTCAGGTTATGGTGCTCTTCCACTGTGGAACACTCTCCCAAAGTGTCAAGACCTAGCTCCCAAGCTCAAATCCTCAACAAGATCTCAAAACTCACAAGGAAAATGGTGGAAGGTGAAGGTACGGGAAGAAGAAGATGAGAACTATGTTTTGGGTTCTGTTTCACAGCCATCTATACATCATATATATCCAAATCACAAATGACCATAATACCCCTAGGTCTTTAAAAGTCTCTAAAGTCAACTCAAGGGCAATTTTGGTACTTTCCACCTACACCGTTAATCATAATTAACGCTTCCCAATTCCCGCTAATCTCAATATTCTCAAATACCAATATGTCACATCCCGTTACCCTTTAATGCCCGGTAACACTCTAATCATTTAAAGTACCTCGAGACTCACCCCGAGCCCCGAGCTTAAGCCCGTTATGACCAAACCGACATTAAACATTCCTTGATCGTCTCATGCCAAATGGCTTGAACAAACCCACATCATAATGTGGTCTCAAGATATATCACCAACATGCGTTCAAACAATCAATTTACCCTCAACGGGCCAAATTACCATCACACCCCTGTAATAAGAAATATGGACGCACATGCATGCATTTCACATCATATCATAATATAATCAACATATACATGCATTTAAACAATTAATAGCATATTTAAGCAAGTATGGCCCTCCCGGCCTACTGTTCACGTCGTTAAACACATCGGAGAATTCGGGGCATTACACATAAATTGGCCATTGGATGGACATTGGCAGATATTAGAGGAATAAGTCCTTCAACAGTAATGCATCGAATCTTAGTGGAGGAAGAAAGCAAGCCATCTATAGAAGCTCAGAGGAGACTCAATCAAGCTATGAAGGAGGTTGTTCTTGAGCAGATCTTGAAATGGTTGGACGTCGGGGTGATTTACCCCATTTCTGATAGTGCTTAGGTGAGCCCAGTGCAGGTGGTGCCAAAGAAGGGGGAATAACAGTAGTCGAGAATGAAAATAACGAGTTAATCCCAACTCGAACTGTGAACGGGTGGCGCATTTGCATTGACTATCGAAAGTTAAATAAGGCGACACGAAAAGATCACTTCCCACTTCCTTTTGTTGATCAGATGTTGGATAGGTTGGCAAGTAATGAGTATTATTTTTTTTAGATGGTTACTCGGGGTATCATCAAATTGCCATCGCACCAGAGGACCAAGAGAAAACGACATTTACATGTCCTTATGGCACGTTCGCTTTCAGGAGAATGCCATTCGGACTATGTAATTTACCAGCAACATTCCAACGGTGCATGATGGCTATCTTTTTAGATATGGTAGAGAGGAGCATTGAGATTTTCATGGATGATTTTTCCGTCTTTGGTTCTTCATTTGATCTGTGTTTAGGTAATCTGAAGAATGTACTAAACCGGTGTGAAAAAGCAAATCTGATGTTAAACTAGGAAAAATGCCATTTTATGGTCAAGGAGGGCATAGTTCTTGGGCACAGAATCTCTAGTAAAGGTATTGAGGTGGATCGAGCCAAGATCTCAATAATAGAAAATCTTCCCCCACCGGTGTCAGTAAAAGGAGTACGAAGTTTTCTTGGGCATGCTGGATTTTACAGAAGATTTATCAAAGACTTTTCCAAAATCTCTAAGCCTCTTTCATCCTTGTTAATGAATGGAGTGAAGTTCGATTTTAATGAAGATTGTTTAAAAGCTTTCAGAATGTTAAAGGAGAGGTTGATTTCTACACCGATAGTTGCTGCACCAAATTAGGACCTTCCATTTGAATTGATGTGCGATGCCAGTGACTATGCAGTTGGGGCTGTCTTGGGTCAGAGAATTGATAGGGTCTTTTATACAATTTATTATGCAAGCAGAACAATGAATGAAGCTCAATTAAACTATGCCACCACTGAAAAGGAGCTGCTTGCAATAGTATTTGCAGTCGATAAGTTTAGACCCTACCTCGTTGGAAATAGGGTAATAGTGTACACTGATCATTCGGCAATAAAGTACCTCATGACAAAGAAAGATGCAAAGCCTCGATTGATACGGTGGATACTGTAATTAAAAGAGTTTGATATTGAGATCAGAGATAAAAAAGGAACAGAGAATTCGGTAGCAGACCATTTATCAAGGTTGGAGGTTGAAGAGACACCGGGTAAGAAAGAAGTACAAATAAATGATAGTTTTCCCGATGAGCAATTATTTGCCATCAGAGGAGAGGTGATTGTCCCGTGGTATGCTGATTATGTGAATTTCTTGGCGGCCAACATAGTTCCTTCGGAGATGTCTAGACAACAGCTTAAAAAGTTTTATTCTGAAGTAAAACACTATTTTTGGGAAGAACCGATTCTCTACAAGCATTGTGCCGATCAGATCATTCGTCGTTGTGTGCCTGAAGAGGAAATGTATTCCATATTGTCTCACTGTCACACGTTGCAATGTGGAGGGAATTTTGGGGGGAATAGGACAGCAGCCAAGGTACTTCAATCGGGGTTCTTTTGGCCTAGTCTTTTTAAAGACGCTCATAATTCTGTCAAGGCATGTGACCATTGCCAACGCACTGGTAACATCACAAGGAGGAATGAAATGCCTTTGATCGAAATTTTGGAAGTGGAACTTTTCGATGTCTGGGGAATTGACTTCATGGGACCTTTTCCGTCGTCATATAACAATCTTTATATATTGCTAGCTGTCGATTATGTATCCAAGTGGGTTGAAGCAGCAGCAACACCAGCTAATGACGGTAAAACGGTTCTCAATTTCCTTCAGAAAATTTATTTTTACTCGGTTTGGAACTCCTAGAGCTATAGTTAGTGATGAAGGGAGCCATTTCTGCAATAAGCAATTTGATGCATTGTTGTCTAGATACGGTGTAAGACATCGAACTGCTTTGCCTTATCACCCTCAAAGCAATGGCCAAGCAAAAATCTCAAATAGGGAAGTAAAGAGTATTTTAGAGAAAACGGTGCAAAGCTCGAGGAAAGATTGGTCCAAAAGACTTGATGATGCATTATGGGCGTATAGGACAGCTTTCAAAACTCCAATTGGTATGTCGCCATATAGATTGGTTTTCGGTAAGGCGTGTCATTTACCAGTTGAGTTAGAGCACCAAGCCTATAGGGCAATGCAGAAGCTAAACATGGACATGACTGCCGCGGGAGAAAAGAGAATGTTGCAGTTGAATGAGTTAGAGGAATTCCGGAATGAGGCATATGAAAATGCGAAAATCTATAAGGAATGAACTAAAGCATGGCATGATAAGAATCTTGTACAACAGGAATTTCACCCGGGGCAGCAGGTTTTATTATTTAATTCAAGATTAAAGCTCTTCCCAGGAAAACTGAAGTCTAGATGGTCCGGGCCGTATACAATTGTGAAAGTATTTCTATATGGAGCAGTAGAAGTATGCAGCGAGAAGAACAGAACTTTTAAAGTGAATGGGCAGAGACTTAAGCCGTACTTGGGGGGTCCCTATGATCAAGCCAAGTCGGTAATTATCTTGCGTCCTCACTGATGAGGTATCCAGCGTCCGGCTAAATGACGTTAACGACAGCGCCCTTGAGAGGCATCTCAAGCTTAAGTTTTCTTGTAATTTTTAGTTGAACAATTTTAGTTTAATGTTATTTTAATTTGTTTTTATTTACTTTTTGTAAATAGTTGCTGTAATTAGAACCGTGAAAATCGTGAAAAAAATGGGGTTATATCATAACAGTTGAATTAGAGCCGCAGCTCTAAAATTTAGAGCCACGACTCTAATGTGATCAGGAAGGGATGAACCAGAAAAAGTCCATTTGAGCTGCAGCTCAAGGAGTTTGGGCCGCGGCGCTATCTAAGTCAGAAGCGATGAAAAATTTTGGGGGAATTTGAGTCGCAGCTCTACAAAAGTCAGAGAGCCAGCAAGAAAAAAATTGGGAATTAGAGCCGCAGCTCTATTGCACAGCGCCGCGGCCCTACAAGAATCCGAGCCTCACCTTTGCCCAGGTCTGAATTAGAGCCGCGGCTCTAATCAACAGCGCCGCGGCGCCAAATGGGCCCAGATTCGCATTTTAAGGGGTTTTCAGTTTATTTTTTTCCCCAATCTCATTTCATTCCGCCTCTCTTTTCTCTTCTTCCTCTCCTCCGACCAAGTCCATCCCAAAACACCATAGCCATCACAATCTAGCCATCATACCACCCTTAAGCTTCCATTAAACCAAGTTTTCATTATTTTTCTTTCATTCTACAGCCTAAATTTTCTTCAGTTTTCTCTAAAACACATTTCATCTCCATTTTTGAAAACCCTAACCCCTAATTTTCGAATCTTGGAGAAGTATTGGAAAAGTTTTGGCATTTTGGGCATCTCTACTATTCAGGATCATCTATCTCATATCAAGTAAGTGGGCTTTCTCTATTGTGTTTCATAGTAAATGGATGGATAGTGATTTGTGAATTGTAGAGAGAAATAGATTTGAGAATTGTTGTTTTTGGTTGTGTTCTCGTTTATTGATGGAGGATTTGGGTGATTGAGAGAATTCGGGAAGTTAAGAAATTAAGGAGAGGTACTGTTCAAATTAAGTCTGACTGTTTGGGATCTTTGTTCCTATCTTTGTGAAATAATGGCACCTAAGACTAGAAATACGACCAAGGGTAAGGGTAAGGCTTCCACGTCAAGGGCTCGGGATGGTCCTCCCCAACCAGCCCCATCAGATTTTGATGCTGCAAGGTTTGTGAATAAGAAGGCGCAGGATCGATATCTCAAGTTGTGCACTAAGTCGGTTATTAATGAAAGGGGTATTGAGTATAGCAATGAACCATATGAAAATGACCCACTTAATGAACGCATCCGAGCCAATATAGCGGCAAGGCAATGGCAAGGGTTTGTAGACAAGGATATTGTTCGAGCAAATATTTCTATTTGCTATGAATTTTATGCCAATTATCCGGAAATGAAGGGTCGAAAGAAGTGCTTTGTGAGGGGTGTGTGGGTGCCCACTGCTGCGGACGCATTGAATGCCCTCTATAGTACTCCTAGTTATGAGGGGAATGAAGAACAGTATGAGGTGTTAGTTGGGGGTGAAATTGTTCATGCCAAAATTGTTAATACAATTTCATTCCCTGGAGCGGAGTGGATAATTACTCACAATGAGTATGCTGGGTTGCATTTGTGTCAGTTTACCCAGGAAGCTAGAGCATGGTTATACTTTGTTAGTAGTCGGTTGATGCCATCTGGGCACTTTTCGACTATCAATATGGAACGCATTTATTTAGTCTATGCTTTAGTGAAGGGGCTTCATGTGGATGTTGGACGTAGAATTTGTGAAAGTATCAATCATGTTCTGAGTGGTTCCACCACTATTGGACTGCCTCATATCCACTTCTTGACTGATTTATGCCTTACCTACGAGGTACCTGTTTATGACAATGATGTGACTCTGAAGGCGAAACCTCCCATTACTCGAGCGAAAAATATCCAAGTATCCATTGCCTATTCCGTATGTCCCAGCTCCTCCTTGAAATCGTGCTGCGGCAGTTCAACAAGAAGAAGACCCAAATCTTGGAGGGGATGGAAATGATGGGAATGACACGGGCAATACCAATGATAATAATCCTGACCCGATGCAACTGGATCCACCGCTGCTACTGGGTGGTCCAGTTGATTCCCGTGATCAATATACCCAGGTTCGGTTGGATTACCTTATTCAGCAAAATCAATATATGGTCCAACAAGATCAGATGTTGCATCAATACATGGGTCAACGATATGATTATGATGTAGCTCATGTGGATCGTTTGAATACTCTAGTCAATCGATGGTCTTTGAATGATGCGGGGCAAGACTACTTTCCACCTCCACCTCTGTACCTGCCTTATCCACCACGGTATTCACCTCCACCACCTCCTCCTTTTTAAATATTTTTCTATGGCGTCGCAGGTAAGTCTTTTCTTTCTATTTGAGTTTAACATTGGGGACAATGTTAGTCTTAAGTTTGGGGGAAGGGATTTATTTTTAGTTTTGTTGTTAGTTTTTTTTTTAAGTTTAGTATTAGTTGTTTGAGTCTAGTTTCCCGGTGCTGTTAGAGTGTAAACCAAGTTGATAATTTGTTGCTGATGAGATTGAATGATTGCTATAATATATAATCCAAAGGAAGAGTTGTGCATATATATAAAGAAAAATCTGTGTGCTTGATTGAAATACTTTGTCACTTCACTGTGGTTAATTGGATACCCGTTTGAACTATTGCTCATAATTGTAAATGTGGGAATTGAACTTTGTATATGCATGTTGAATTTGGATTGTGGATTGTACAAGTTGAAATTTTTCTGGAATTTGCTTGCTTGCTATTTGAGACGAAATCCTAAACAATACACACTTAAGAAGAGGATATAGGCCATCTTTGGAACATTTGAGCCTTTCAAGCTAACCCTTATATATTTTTATCCCTAGTTACCCTATTTGAGCCTTACAATTGACATTTTTCATTGTTTAACACATGTTTTGAGTCTATATTTGTATCCGTATATTCATTATTCCCTTTGTCCTATACCATGAGCAGAAAACATATCCTTTGATTGGAAGGGGGAGTGAATGTTGTAGAAATATGTGGTTACTCAGTTCAATTTAAAAAAAAAAAAGAGACAAAAGATTGAAGAAGAGAGAAACAAAAGGAGAAAAAAAATTACAAATTCAGAATAAACTATATTCCTTAAGTTATTTACTAAAAAAATCTAAGTTTGGGGGAATGTAGTTTGAAAAAAAAAAAGTGATGAATAAATAGTTAACTCTTCTCAATCTTAAAAAAAAAAAAAAAGGAGTAACAATGGGATGTGAAGTTGAGTTAAAGGGATAGGTTGCTTGGTTTCAATGTTTATGGTATACTTGAGCCTAAAATGTCTTCTCATCCACCTTTACCTAAGCCATTTATTACAAGCTTTGTAAAGTCCTATTGGTTTTTAAGTGTGTATTTGTTTACATTAGTGGAGAATAGTAATTATAGCAAGCATATGGAATAATCATATTGAGTGGATTGATGGTGAGAATTTGGCATGCATAGATTGGTTCAATTCTTTACATTTATTGGTTATGGGTGAATGAGCATGAGTATCGATGAATTACAGTGAATAGGTGAAGTATTTTGATTGAAATTCTGGATTAATTGTTGAAGTGGCACATTACTTTTCTTTAGAATTATATGCATATGGCATTCAGGATTTTTTAGGCTATTTTAATGATTGTCAATTTGGGTTGTTTAGGTTTATAGAGTCTTAGTTGTGTTCTTTACTCGAGGGCGAGTAAAGGATAAGTTTGGGGGAATTTGTTAGGACTAGTTTTGGTATGTTTTTATGGTGTGTTTTAAGAGGCAATTTTAATCTTTTATTTGGTTTTATGCAATATTATGCCGGTGTTTATTGTGTTTTCAGGATTAAGTGTGGTTATGAAGGAAATAGTTTGAAATTGGAGGAAAAGCGCTTAATTCTTGAAGAAACGGTGTTAAACGAGCTAAGGCATGGAAGCTAGGTGAAACCGGGGGTTAAATTGAAGATTTGGCAAAAAAATGGAATTAGAGCCGCAGCTCTATGGTGTAGAGCCGCGACCCTAAGAGTTACAGAGAAGGCAAATAAGTTGTCAGCATTTGAGCCGCGACTCTATCAAGTGGAGCCGCGGCACTACAAGGAGTCAGAGAGGAAGCCCGGATCGCGAATTGCACTAGAGCCACGGCTCTAATTAATAGCGTCGCAGCGCCAGTTCGTACGGAACCTGAAGTTAGGGCATTTTTCAAGGGCAATTTTGTCTTTTCGCACATAATTAATTAGGGATTATAAAAGCTTTCTTAATGACGTTTTGAAGGGGGGTTAACCTAGGAGACGGCTAAAGGCACATTGTAGAGGATTGCAAGCGGAATCGAAGAATTCATCACAGTTTTCTTCTTTTCTACTTTGAATTTTTGTATTTTGGATGCTTTTTATTTCGTCTAGGGTTATTATGGATTTGATCATGAACTAAACTAGTTTTCTAGGGTGTTAATGGATTCTCGTGAACCTTTATTTTAAATTAATGCAAGTTTTATGATTTCAATTTTATCTTGTGATTTACTCAATTCAAACCTAATGCTTGTGAATGATTGATCACCATTAACATGAAATATATGATTTTGATTCGAAATCTGAGAAGTGAGAATTGAATATTCTATAATTGAATAAACATAGATTTCATATTAGGACGAGAGTACCAATGTGGTTTGTGTAGTTTTAGGGTTGTTAATCTTAATGCTTATCTTATGTTTATTTATCACAGAGATGTAGAAAATTTGCATAAGATTGAGATTTATATATCCTAGTACGAATATAAGTAATTATTGTTGACCTGCTATCACAAGAGAGAAATTGAATAGTAAGATTGTGTTAATGAGAATTAAAGAGGATGGTTGATGAAATTGATTGCCCTAGTTTTTAATCCATTGAATTTTCTTAACGTTATTTATTTTCAGTTATTTTCAGTTAATTTTAGAATTTTGTTTTGAAATTTTAGTTAATTCTTGAGACTTATTTATCGTAAGCCAAATAGAAATAGGAACTAAGTTTTGGTACTTAGTATACAGTCCTCGTGGGAACGATCTTACTTACTCATTATTACTTGTTACGATTACGTGCACTTGCGTATCGATTTCACACAACAGTGAACATGGAGTCTAAAATTCTTATTATCCTCGGAAGACCATTCCTTGCCACAACAAATGCTTTGATCATTTGTCGAAATGGTCTAATGAAGATATCGTTTGGAAACATGACTCTTGAAGTCAATATCTTCCACATCGGGAAACAACCCTGAGAAGATGATGAATGTTATCAAACATTCATGATTGACTCTTTAATTCCCGAGGAGGTTCAATTGCGAAACAACTTTGATAATCTTGATGAACTCCTCCTTCTGTCAGACAATGAAAGTCTCAGTTCTATTGAGTCTACTCTTGCAATATCAGATCGCATAGACTCACACAATAGAAGGACTCAGTTTTGGCAACCTCGCTTTAAAGAGCTACCTCGCGAAAGGGCACAGCTGAAAACTTCAACCGAAGAGGTTCCAATTGTTCAATTGACCCAACTTCCCGAGGGTTTGAAACATGCCTTCTTGGGAGACGGTGAAACCTTTTCAGTGATAATCTTGTCCAACCTTCAAAATTCTCAAGAATTGTAGTTACTCGAGCTACTGCGAACGCATAAATTTGCGATAGGTTGGACGCTTGCTGATATCAAAGGTATTAGCCCTTTAATTTACTCCCATCGAATCAATTTGGAGGACGAAGCCTTCCCTCGAAGAGACCCTCAAAGGCGACTGAACCCCACAATGAAGGAAGTTGTAAAAAATGAAGTTTTGAAATTGCTAGATGTTGGTATTATTTACCCCGTAGCTGATAGCAAGTGGGTTAGTCCAACTCAAGTCATTCCTAAGAAATTTGGTGTCACCGTTATCCAAAACGAAAAAGGGGTCCTTGTCCCCACAAAAACGGTGAGGAGGTGGCACATGTGCATTGATTATAGAAAATTGAATGCCGCCTCCTGCAAAGATCATTTTCCACTCTCATTCATTGAACAAATCCTTGAACGTGTAGTTGGTCATCATTTCTATTGCTTTCTTGATGGCTATTCTGGCTATTATCAAATTGAGATTGCATTAGAGGATCAAGATAAGACCACTTTCACTTGTCCCTTTGGCACTTTTGCTTTCCGGCGTATGCCATTTGGCTTGTGTAACGCACCAGCTACTTTCCAAAGATGCATGATGAGCATCTTTAGTGACATGATCAAAAAATCAATGGAAGTATTCATGGATGACCTAACCATTTTTGGACACTCCTTTGAGACATGTCTTCTTCATCTAGAAGTTGTTTTAAAACGATGCATTGAGAAAGGACTTGTACTCAATTGGGAGAAATGCCACTTCATGGTATCTTCTGGAATTAGTCTTAGGCCACATTGTTTCTGAAAAAGGAATTGAGGTTGATCAATCCAAAGTCGACCTTATCTCCAACCTGTCGACTCCTAAGACTGTCAAAGACGTTAGGTCATTTCTTGGTCATGCTGGTTTTTATAGGAGGTTCATACAAAAAACTTCAATGATTGCCCGTTCGCTAAGCAACCTCCTAGCCAAAGATGCCACTTTTGAATGGACACCTAAGTGTGAGGTTTCATTCCGAACGCTTGTCAATTCACGCACTTCCGCTTCCATCATTCAGTCACTCGATTGGAGCCTTCCTTTTTAGATCATGTGTGACGCCAACAACTTTGATGTGGGAGCTGTGCTAGGACAACGAAGGGAGGGGAAACCCTTTGTTGTCTATTATGCAAGACGAACTCTCAATAGTGCTCAAATGAACTACTCCACTGCTGAAAAAGAGTTGCTTGTCGTTGTCTTTGCCCTTGACAAATTTCGATCTTATTTGATTGGATCACCTATTATGATCTTCACAGATCACTCCGCCCTTAAGTATCTCCTTTCCAAAAAGGATGCTAAGGCGCGATTAATACGGTGGATCCTTCTCTTGCAAGAATTTGACATAACGATCAAAGACAAGAAAGGTGTAGAAAATGTCGTCGCGAACCACTTGTCCCGACTTGAATTCAGCGATCTCGCTGACGGTCCACCTATTCATGATGATTTCCCCGATGAACAATTGCATTATGTTGCTAAGTTACTGTGGTATGCTCACATTGTAAACTACTTAGTAATAGGTGAACTCCCATCTAAATGGAGTTCACAAGACAAACGCAAATTTTTGGTCGAGGTGCGCAATTTCTTTTGGGATGACCCGTACTTATTCAAGTATTGCCCCGACCAAATAATGCGAAGATGCATCCAAGACGATGAGGTGTCTAGTGTGATGAATTTTTGCCACAATGATGCTTGTGGTGGCCACTTCTCTGTTAAGAAAATCGCTGCAAAAATCTTACAATGCGGCCTTTACTGGCCCACTTTGTTCAAAGACACCAATATTTCTGTCGTTCTTGTATACGGTGTCAAAAGTTTGGTTCCTTATCCCGTCGGCACATGATGCCCTTGAACCCAATTCTTGTTATCGAAATATTTGATTATTGGGGGATAGACTTTATGGGACCATTTCCACCTTCTTTTGGCTACCTTTACATTCTTCTCGCTGTGGATTATGTTTCCAAATGGGTCAAGGATGTGCCATGTCGAACCAATGATAACGCTACAATTTTCAAATTCTTGAAAGAAAATGTGTTATCAAGGTTCGGTACTCCTCGCGCTATCATTAGTGATCAAGGCACCCAGTTTTGCAACATATCCTTTGAGGCTCTTATGCGCAAGTATGGTGTACTTCATAAAGTTGCAAATGCCTATCATCCACAGACTAATGGTCAAGTTGAGTTAGCCAATAGGGAGATAAAACACATTCTGGAAAAGACGGTAAATCCCGACCGCAAAGATTGGTCTACACGTCTTCTAGACGCTCTTTGGGCATACCGCACTGCTTTCAAATCCCCTCTTGGGATGTCTCCCTATCGGCTTGTCTTTGACAAAGCATGTTATTTACCTGTCGAGCTCAAGCATAAAGCATATTGGGCTATCAAAGCCCTCAACTTTGATCTGAATGCCGTAGGTATCAATCACAAACTCCAGTTGTCCGAAATTGAGGAGTTGAGAAACGATGCATATGACAATTCCAGGATTTATAAAGAAAAATTAAAAATCGCCCACGATAAAAAAATCTTATAAAAAAACACTTTGAGCCAAATCAGAAAGTGCATCTGTATGATTCTCGCATGCACTTGCACCCCGGTAAACTGCGATCGCGATGGACTGGTCCATTTGTCGTGAAACAAGTATTTCCCAACGGTTTTGTTGAGGTCGCGGACCCAACCGATGGGAGAATTTTTTGAGTCAATGGCCAAGACTGAAGCATTTCATTGAGAGTGTGAGTCGTGTTGACGAGGTCCTTCTTAAGGTCCCAATCTATACACTCTGAAGTTTTGAATGGTTTGCGTGTTTGTTCTTTTTATTTTTTATCTTTATTTTTCTGTCTTTCTTTTATTTTTGTATGTTTTCATTTTTGTATTCTGTTTGTTTTGGGGTATTGTTACCAGGCTATTTTCGCTCTCGCCTCATGGACATGGTCATCATCTAGGTGTTCTCTTTCCTTACCTTTTTCATTGATTATTCATTTTGACATTGAGGACACTGTCTGATTTTTGGTTGGGGGTGGTGAGCATGCACTGGCTTTCATTTGGAAAACATTATTGTCTTGTTGAATTTTTAAGTCACATTTTCTCAAAATTATCCAAGCATGAGTATAATTTGTTAGTTTGAGTCAGTTCTTACTATGTTTAGCTATTAAGAAGTGATTTTCAGAGTTCTTTTGTGCACTTTCCAAACATGTGATAAATTGGTTGTTAACACAAATAGTTGAGAGAAATTTCAAGTTTAAAGTTTTTCATTTCTTGGTAAGTTGTGAGACTTGAGAAAACAACTTTTTGAACTTTTATTGATCATTTGAATTGGTAAGTCACATATTTGGAATTTAAAACATGACATTTACTTGAGGGATGTTTTTCATATAAGAATGATTCTTTGTAATAATTTTTAAATTTATGTTCAATAGATTTTCTTTGTAATTTCCTTTCATTTTTGTGTTGTCTCTTGTCAAAAAAAAAATTAAAAAAAAGGGAAAAGAATGATGAAAAAAAATAAAACAAACGAAAAAGAAAAATAATAATAGATAAATGAAAAAAATGAAAAAATAAGAGAACAAGAGCAACACTTCCTTCTATTATTTTGTAGTTGTTAAAAAAAATATATATATATATTTCTATTACTATTATTTTGTGTAATTGTATTTAAAAAAAACAATTTTATTATCATTATAGTTCATTTTCTTATTTATCATTTCTAGTTAGTTGTCATTCTGTTCTTTGAGTTTTCTCATGTAAATCTCAAAGGTTGTTTGTCATTTGAATTCCAATAAGTTGATTTGCCTATCTTGTGATCAATACTTGTTCAAATTGTTTGTCCTAAAAAGTTTATCGTTTCTCATTTGAGCGTAAACTATTACATTTCCAACTCCAAGAGTGTAATATTTCCCATACAAATATTTTCAATGTCCGTGAGGAATTTGGCGTTGAGACCTTTATACTTTTGAGATTTTTTGATACTATTTGTGTTATAACTTGTGATAAAAAGAATATGGTTTGGTGCACACACACACAACTCTGAAATCGCAACTATAGTGCTTAGATAGTAATTTCTGACTTCTTGCTGATACTTTGAAAATACTTAGATGATTTTGCTTGGTTTGACTTAATTATTCAACTTGACAATTTTCTTTTTCGCTTGAATTGCTAAGGACTAGCAGTAAGCTAGTTGGGGGTTGTGATTAGTGCTCAAAAATGTAAATTTATTGGTTTTAAAGTGTAAACTAAATTAAGTTTTAATTAATATTTTCATGAATTTATTGTAATATATTTTATAATTGAAAATATTAATTTTAAATTTAATTTATGTTTAATTTTCAGGAAATAAATTGCATTTGGACATTAATAAAAAAAAAGAGAACAAAGAAATAGTTAAAACTGAAAAAGAAAATGAAGGAAATGGCATTTTTGAAAGAATTTTTCCCAAACCAAAGCTTCAAGCCCAAGCCTAGCTCTTCCTTCCTCTTCCCCTAGCTGCCAGGTGTCGTGCTCCCTTCGCGCCACGTGTCTAAACTCCTTACTCCTTGCGCCACCTGTCCAGGCCATCCTCAAATCCCCTTTAGCGTTCAAGCATTTCCACGCCAATTAGCTCATTGCAGCATCAAGCCTCCAACGGCCCAAAGCACCTCCAAGGCCCAGTTCGCCCAAAGCCAAGTCTCCCTTCAGCAAGCCCAGCGGCCTAACCAGCCATTTTCCTTCAACCCAGCCGCCCACATGGCACATTTTCATTGGTTGGAAATGGGTCAAAACCCACTTCTGCCACCAGCCACCTTCAACCCATATTTTGTAGGTATTGGGCCTTGCAAAATTGCCATTTTGAGTTTTAAAGCTCATCTTTTTTGGTACTTTAGAAAAAGGGCACATTGACCATACACCAAAATAGCTAGGGTAATATTAATTATAAGATTTTATTTTTCAAAATCATATTTTATTATTAATAATATTTCAGATTTATTTTGTAAACCCCATTTTGTTGTTTAATTTCTTTTTAGTCATTTTCTCCCTCTATAAATAGAGACTTTTTCTTCACAATTGGTATGTAATTTTTAGAGTAAAGAAACTATAGCAAAATTTCTACTCACTTTTTTCTCATATTTTCTTCTTAGAATTTTGTGAGAATCATGAGCATAATAGCCTAATCTTCCTAGGAAGGTTAGGGATGATTCCATATGCTAGTGATGTTATTTTGCTATTTTGATTTACTATGTTTTTAATGTAAAATATTTGAGTTATTTATGTTCTTTCATCTCCATCTCTATTTTGTTATCTTTATTTACTTATGCTAATAGTATATAGGATTAGTCATGCTCTTTCTATGTGCTTCTAATTAGTAAAAGTAATATTGATACATAATTTTATGCCTAATCTTTTATTGCATTATTGCCCTTGGGTATTTTTTCATAAAATTAACATTGTGCTATTAAAGTAAAGAACTTTATAACTCAAATGGACTTTTGTTAGAAAAGAATATAGACTTTAATGTTAGATTTTCCAAGTAAATGTTGGGATGTGAACTATTTACTTGTGTATTTTTATAAATCAAGTAACCAAGTAATTAGGCAAGCATATGGATGATTCTTGAAACCTTTCAATTTCTCAAACTCTTGATTATATCTTACCTTTATTTCACTTATCTCATTTTATCATTTCATCAAAAAGACAACATCAAAATCTCAAATCTCTTTTCATTTCCATCTTTTTATTTATTTATTGTTACTAATTTTTGTGTTATTTTCTACTAATCTTTTGAGTTTAGGTTACCTCCTTGTGGATCGACTGCCCGATTATAATTCAACCGCTTAGTATTGTCACGATTTGGGTGTTAAACACCTATTCACAACCGAGATAAAGAATTTCATCAATAATAATGGTCTTAAGAGCCGCGGCCCTAAGCCCTCTGTGCCGCGGCCCGCCTCCATCCAGAGGCCTAGCCTCCCTAAACAACAGACACGGGCCGCGGCCTAGCACTCCCCATGTTGCAGCCCTTCTTCTTCTTCAGCTCCCACTTGTTCTAGAGGGTCGCGGCACACCAATAACAGAGCCGCGGCCCGACCCCTTCGAACCCAGAAAAAATCACAATTTCTAACAGTCAAACCTCACTCAATTTAACCCAAAACCATCCTAATATCATACTTTAATTATCACAATAGTTCTAATATACTCCCAGCAACAAAACCCATAGGAAAACTAGCTTAAAAACTCATCAAAATCACATTTCAATCCTTGAAACCCCAAAGCTCAAAAACTACCTAGAACAGCCAACAATTCCCAAAATTCAAGTGCTAAATCATAATTAGAGACTTACCTCTACTGAAGAACAAGTCCACCAAGTTGTTGCTGAGCTAATTCACAAGTCCTTAGCCTCAATTCAATCTTCAATATCAAGAATCCAAGAACACTTAATACCCAGCCAAAACTACAGAATTTAGATATCTAAAATCATAATTCAATGCTTACCTAAATTCTTGTATGAACCTTCAATTTGCTACTGAGATATTCCCCAAAATTCTAGCTCAAATCCTTGAGTTTCTAGCTAAATCTTCGTTTGGTTTCCATGGTTTCCTTGAAAGAAGAGGGAAGGGTCGGTTTAGGTGTTTCTATTGTTTTCCTTGGTTTTGTTTTATCTATCCTTAGTTAATTAAGCTAATCCCAAGGCTCGGGGTCCCACAAATGTCCTCGATGGCAAAATGGTAAATTTCCCCAATATTCCCTCCTAAACTCTCTAACTTCAAATATATCTCCAATTATTTATTTTCATAACCTGAATAAATATCTAATACCTAAAATACCCCTTGACTCGCCCTGAGTCAAGTATTGGTCCTGTTGTGACTTTCCCGCTGTTGACCCAGATTTTGGTCAACTGACACGGAGTCAGAATATGCTTGATGTGAATGAATATGTTAAGAAGAATCAAATGACGAAAAGTAATAAGAACATGATATTTTATAGTGGTTCGACCCCAGGATTTGGTAATGACCTACGTCCACTTAAACTGTTATTGATATAAGAATCAAATAAGTGATCAAAGAACAAGGGTTCAATGAGTTTCACTAACCTCTGAAGAACAATACAATATTCCAAGGAGAATTACTCTAATCTCAAATAATTCCAAAGCCCCAAAAGTCCCTTCCTTGAGCTATTTTTTCCTATTTATAGGCTCAAAGGGGGATTACATGATTTTGTTGCCAATATTCTCTCCTAAATAATCGGATATTCAGGAGATTGTGTGAGTTAAATTCGGGATCTACAAAGATCTTTACAGTAATATGACATTGCATGCGGAACTATCGACGAGATTGGTCGCAGGTAAGACTGGGCTGCTTACTGCTTCTAGTGCATCCTCTAGTCGATACCCTAGCAGAGCTCTTCCAGGTGTCATCCACGTGTCCAGGGATCACTTTCCACGTCATCAATGCTAATTTTTTGGATAACACCCGCTAACTGGCTCCCTAGGATCGCCTCAAGCCGCATGCTGCAAATATATCCACATAATAATGTGATCTCCACAGTTATAACATATAGTCACATAAGCATGTTTATCACAGAATCATACATTAAAATCATTTAAATCACATATAAATCAATTACGCCCTCCCGACACACTAATCAAGGCCCCTTAAACCTTATTAGTGAATTATGGGTCGTTACATAATCACACACCTCCCAGCACCTTTTGCCATTTCTTACGACGTGGTCGCACTCTGTACAAACATTACCCTTTGATCAACACCAAACAAGGCTACTCAAGAACGCGAGTAGGACAATTTACTTGTTGAACACAAAAGATCAAGCACATTTCACATACTTAATGCCTTTTTATTGTTTCTTTTATGTAAATCATGTCGTTAATACATAATTAAGATAAGTAATGTAATTAACTCTCACTAAAGAGTACTAATCATCCACAGTTTCCTATCAATAGGACCTGGAACTCGTTGTAAAGAAACAATATACCTTGAACAAGCTAAAACGCTTCCAAATTGTTACCTTTAAAAGAACTTAACATTTATAACTTAAGCTAAAATGCTACCAAATATGTACAATAACTTGTGGACTATGTTTCATTAATGGTTGAACCACTTAATTACCCTTGTGTTTAACAATTTTAAGCTCTTTAATCTTTAGTTGATAAAAAACAGCATCAATAGATACCTTTTGTCGGAGCCCAAGTAAATCCCCTAGAGGGTGAGAGAAACTAAGATTAAAATATTAATGACTAGTGACCTAAGGTCGCATTTGGCCATTGAAATTCTCCAATCATCATGTTTATTGTTCTTGTTATTGCGTTAATGGGGTTCATGGTTGTAGTTTGTTGTTTGAGATTTTTGAATCTATGTCGTTCCAGAGGAAAAACAACATTGATTGCACGAAGACACAATAAAAGATACTTTTTCTAATAGAGGAGAGATATCATATGTTTTCTTTTGTTCCTTCTTTCTTTTCTTTCTGCTAATTTGTTTGGCTAGCAAGAAAATTAGTGACACATAGGTTTAGGGGATGATAGTAGTGGAGAACAGTTTGTACGACATGATACAATAACTAATTACCATTTTTTTAAATTAAATTCTGTACGCTCTGATTTTCCCACGGGCTGATTAGCAAGCCAAGCTGCGGCCTAACCATGATTACCTCATGATCATCCCCAGGGGCCGGAGCTTCTATCGAAATGTTGTGCCTTCTTAGCTCGAGGAAGCCCCAAGAGCTCGCCTTCACTGCCCAAGGCCGGGGCAGGGATTCCGAAGGCCGAAGACCGAGCTAAGTATGAAGCTCGTGGTACGAGCTTCATATGGAGGCTGTGACCCTTTGTGTAGTCAACACACGCAAGGTAAACGTGCATATATCAGGCATCACGTGTCTGATATCCCCCTGACTTCTCGGACACGCAGCAGGAACGTGCGTGTTCAGACACCCACGACTGGGTTGGGCCGTGCGGCCCATTACCTCCTTACCTATTGATTTGACCACACTTATGTGTCAGGTTTAGGAATTAATCATGAATTTCACAGAATTGATACGACAACTAAGAAGGTCACGGGATGACCTTCTTACCAACTTCCAGGTGCCTTCTCCTATAAATATGGAGACCCTAGGAGTTGATAGGGGTTGGAAAAATAATCTCTTGTAAGAAATACTCTGTAATCAAATACTCAGTATAGATCAATAATATTGACTAGTGGAGTAGAAGGATTTTAACCTTCGAACCACTTAAAAAACGTGTCTTGAGTCACCTCTTTCATCCTCTAAGATCACATATATATTTCGGTTCTACATTTGGCACTAATCCCTTTCTCTTCTTCTCTTAATTACCTGTTGGCGAAGAACCGCGTCAACAATTTGGTGCTTTCATTGAGAGCAAGTTCGATTAGTGCTGCTGCAAACATCCAACTATGGTGACTACTCGGTCCAGGCATGGTAACGAGACTGAACAACATGATGGGAAGGAGGCTCATCATACTACCATCCTGGATGAACAAGTTCCTGAAGTCCAGCAGCGGCCAGGAAAACAGCCGGTGGGCCAAGATGATACCGGTAGTTCGGTGCCTCGGCCACCTAGTTCGAACCCATGTTATTATACTGCGGTGGAAATGGAGAACGCTCAACTGAGGAGTCAGTTAGCAGCAGCTAGCCAGCAAATCCAGGATATCCTGGCCCGATTACCCCCTCTCACAACCGGCGTTAATGTCGGAGAGAGGCAAGGCGAGGCTCCCAAGTCTCGTCGGGGTAACCGGTCCAGGCATAGCCGTTCGGATAGACTTCCGGCAGCCAACTCCACCCCTTCATCACACCATCGAGAGGCAAACTTCGAGAAAATGCCTAGGACCGGACAACAACAATACAGCCGTTCGATCAGGACGTCGACTCCTAGCTCCCAACCATCCTCGAGAACGCCTAGGGGAGCTCAAGGAAATTCCCGAAGGAGATCCGGGGAAGGCTCACGACGTCAGCCCGTCCCCGACGACCGTCCTGCGCCTCGTCCAGATCGCCCGGCGCGGGACCAGCAGGTTGGCAGGGCCGAAAGGCCCCCACCAAACTTGATCCGTCCAGACGGAACTAGGATCGCCTCCCCAGTCAGGCATCCTCCATCTCCGATCAGATATCCATCTCCTCCTCGGCCCGTCCAGGACATCCCAGCCTATGGGAGTAGTAGGAGAAACCCGCCATCAGCTGGACCTTCCCGGCGCAGCAGGGCGCCAGGGGAAAGCTCAGGTCGTCACCACCAAAGGCGGACTCCAAGCCTATCCAACAAGAGCCACTGGACCGGCAGTCGCCGGAGTGATCTCTCCGAGGGAGACCTTCGTCAGCGTTTAAGTTCAGCACAAAGTCACCAGACCACCCAGGGAGGTGACCTGCAAGATCGCCTCAACTCTCATAGAGGGGACAGAGCAAGAGGAGATGGCCAGGCTCGCTCAGGGGGGGCCCTGTCCGAAGTACGCAACGGGGGGAATGTCCCAAATAACCTATCTCAAGATAGGAGGGGCAATAACCCACCAAATGTGTACAATGGATCCGGAGCTGTTGAACAGCCCCGGAATAACCAAGGACATCAGGACCAAACCCTCGAGCGCCTGACTCAGATGGAGAAGCTGATGAGGAAGCTCCTGTCTGAAAAAGAAAAAGACAAATATGATTCAGGGGACGAGATGGAACTCTTCGCACCCAATATAGCATCAACGGCATACCCATCTGGTTTCCGTATGCCTTACTTGTCAAAGTCCAATGGGGACGGAGACCCGTCAGACCATTTAGAGATGTTCAACACCCTAATGATGGCCCATAACATTGGCCCGGAGCTGCGATGCTTAATCTTCCCTTCCACACTGACCGGACCTGCCAGACAGTGGTTCAAGCAAAGTAAAAGACAGTCAATCAGTTCCTGGAAGACCTTCTCAGCCGACTTCAAAAGGGCATTCCGAGCCTCCCAGGCCGCCCGTGTTCAGGCCGACTCCCTGGCTAACGTGAGACAGCAGCCCGGTGAGACTCTGAAGGCCTACCTGAGCAGATTCGCGAACGTCGCTGCTCGGGCTAGAGACGCGGATGATAGCTCCAAGCTCATGGCCATGAGAACAGGAATCCTTGTCGGAGGAGACCTATGGAAGGATATACAGAGGAAGGGAGTCAGCTCGGTCAACGAATTCCTTAACAGGGTCCAAGAATGGAAAAACTTGGAAGAAGCCGAAGCCTCAGCTGCGGGAACCAGCCAGGTTCCCGATCAGCCCGCGGGAGTAGGGATGGAGGTCGTGGCAGCGACCCCAAACGTTGCACAGAGCAACCAGCCCGGTGGAGAAAAAATAAAGGGCAATGGCGAAAACAGTCAGCACAGCCAAAAGAAGAATAAGTCCGTAGATAAGTTTAAGCCCGTTTTCACGACGTATATCGAGCTCACCCAGTCCAGAGAGAGTATCTTCTTGGCCAACTCTACTCGGGTCCCCTGGAAGAGGCCAGAGCCATTGAAGCACCACAAGGGAAAGAGAGACACTTCCAAATTTTGCTGTTTTCATAATGATGTGGGCCACAATACCGATGATTGTAGGCATTTAAAAGATGAGATCGAGTGTAATGCCCCGGATTCCCTAATATGGTCAATGGCTGGATTAGTAGGCCGGGAGGGCCATAACTGTTTAATTATGCCATTAAATGTGTTTATGCATGTTTATGAGAATTATATTATCATATGATGTTAAATGCATGCATGTGAGTCCACATTTGTTTACAGGGGTATTATGGTAATTTGGCCGTTGAGGGTATAATTGAATATTTGTTGTATGTTAATGATGTATTGTGAGACCACATTATAATGTGGATTGGTTCGAGAATTTCGACATGAGACGATCGTTAAACATGATTTATCGGTTTGGTCATAACAGGTTGGAGCTCGGGGCTCGGGGTGAGTCTCGGGGTGATATTAAAGGTTATAGCGTTACCAGGGATTTTAGGGTAACGGGTTATGAAATATTGGTGTTTGAGGATTTTGAGGTTAGCGGGAATTGGGAAGCGTTAATTATGATTAACGGGTTAAGCTAGAAGTACCAATTTTGCCCTTGGGTTGGTTTAAGAGGCTTGAAATGGCATAAGGGCATTTTGGTCATTTTAGTGAGGATTTATATAAGGTTTAGTGGCTGAAGGCTGTAGAACAAATAGAGTAAAAAACAGAGTTTGCCTCTTCCATTCCCGTACATCCTCCTTGCTCCATCTCCTTCATTGCTTCTTTGGGAGTTTTGTGTTCTTGGTGATAATTCAAGCTAGAGGAACTCAAGGCTGGGTTGGAGCACTTGTGTTAGCCTGTGTGGGAGGTTTAAGCTAGTCTCAAGGTGAGTTTTGGCCATTAATTTCAGTTAGTACTCTGTTTTCGTTTTGGTTTTTAACTCATGGATTTTGATGTGGGGAGTGAGGATTAAAGGGAGTTTTTGGTGTTAGTTGATTGGGTTTTGGTGAGGAGGTGTTATAGGTAAGGTTTGGGGGTTTAATTACAAGTTTGTAGGAGTTTTTGTGATGGTTTGAAGGTCTGGTTTGAGAGGGAAAACGCAGGGTTGAAAACTGGTTCGTGTTGGGCATTCTTGCTTTTCTGGGCTGGGTGCCACGGTACTGCTTTTGTGTGCCGCGGCCCAGGTGCGTCTGGCAGATGAGGCTTAGGGGCGTGCCGCGGCACGGCTTTTTGGGGCCGCGGCCCAAGAGGCCAAATTTGCTAGAAAATGGGTTTTAGTTTAGGGATTCAAACCATAGGCCTCGGGGTTGGACCTAGTACCCGGTTGGGTAGTTTTTGAGGTCTCGGGGGCTGGGATTTGGTTTGGGAAACCCCGGTTATCATTTTTATTGATGAATCCTATATTTTGGTTATGACCAGGTGACCGTCGAGGAATTTAAAGGTTGATCGTTCTCAGGGGTCGTTCATATAATTATTCTCACTCGAACCAGAGGTAAGAAAACAGTGTATGAATACAGTTGCACCCTGTATAGGTATAAGACATGCGTGGTTTGATACTTGAGGCATGTTGGTTGATATATGTGGACATGGATTGCATATTAAATGCTATTGAACGCTGATTATCTGCTTAAGACACTGACTAGTCAGGGACCGACTCTAAAGTCGAGAATTATGCATTGAATGGCTCTATAGCATTAATGCCAGACCGACCCTAGGGTCGAGACACTTATAAGCGCTTGCCTGGTCTACGACCAGATGATTATAGCCAAGGTATATGACCCCGGTGACCGTTTGTCACAAGGCTAAGGGACGTTGTCCATAGTTTCGACTCTAGAGTCGTGAGGAAGGTTATATTGGTGACTAATCACCTTGCACCTGTCCTAAACAAACTTATAAATGAAACACTTATCGATTAAGCCCTGGTGACCCTATCGTCACATGGCTAGAGGGAGCGATGCTCATTATTGTGACTTTTGGCTATTGTCACCTAATTGTTGGATTGATAGTCCTGAAGGAATAACTATGATTATTGTTGATATTATATCATGCTATATTGTGTTTTCTTGCTGGGCCTTGGCTCATGGGTGCTATGTGGTGCAGGTAAAGAGAAGGAAAAACTTGGCCAACCCTGAGTGGAGAGCTTGGGCGATGTGATGTACATACAGGGCCGCTTGACCGCCACGGTCAAGGAGTTCTCAGAGGGACTAGGGGTTTACCCTATTTTTGCCGCTTAGGCCGGCGGGGATTGTACATTTGGAACTGTAGCAACTCTTTTGTAACTTGAACTACTTGTAAACATTTTAAAAAGGCTCATGAGCAGTTTATTTACTTAATAAAATGTACCCTTTCCTTTTACTGGTTCTCACCTTAACCTGGTAGTAACACTTAGATCACGTTTTTAACCAAAGGACTCGGGTAACGAGTCAAATTTCTGGTTCACCGTTCAACGTAACTGTTCTGGGGTAGCCAGGGCGTTACATCGAGACTCTCATCCGAGCCGGCCCCTTGGCTCAATACTCGCGGAACAGGGTTCCAGCGAGTCGACCTGCTCCAGAAGCCCCAGCCAATCAGCCCGGGTCTCGGGTAGATCAGGATGTCCTTCCTCCCGTGGTCGGAGGAGAGATATCCACCATCTTTGGAGGTCCGTACATGGATGGCACAAGCAGAGGTGCCTAGAAGAGATACGTGAATGAACTAAAGGCTCATAACGGAGTGGAGTTCGTCCCGGAGCAGCGTCAGTTAAAGTAGCAGCGATTGGAGAGGCAACCAATCATTTTTACGGAGGAAGATGCAGGCCATGTCCAGTTCCCTCACAATGACCCCTTGGTTGTAGCAGTCCAGCTCGCCAACCAGCGAGTGAGGAGGGTACTGATAGACAACGGGAGTTCGGTGAACCTCCAATTCTGATCCACCTTAGAGAAGATGGGTTTGACTGTCGCCGATCTAAAGGCAACCTCCGTGATGCTGTATGGTTTTTCGGGAGAAGGATCAGCAGCGATAGGAACGATCGAGCTAGTGATCACCCTAGGAGAAGAATCTCAGACAGTATCCAAACTACTTGAGTTCGTGGTCATAGACTGCTCCGCTGCTTACATCGCCATTTTGGGCCGACCTACGCTCATAGCTTTCGAGGCCATCACTTCCATTCGACACCTCGCTATGAAGTTCCCTACTTCAATAGGAATCTGCACTATCCAGGGCGATCAGCTCGCTGCCAGGGAATGTTACAGCATTTCCATGAAGGGAAAATCTAAACCCGGGCAGTTGGCTATGGCCATTCTGGGTGAAGATGAATCTCAGGAACCCTCAGCAGACCCTGAGATTGAAAAACCTCAAAACGCCAAAGGGGGAAATGTCGCTTTAAATGAGGATATTGACCCCCGAGTAGGCGAATACAGATCCGAGCTCTAGGCTATTGAGGAGCTCGAGGAAGTGAACCTTGATCCACAGAATCCATCACGGACGGTCAGGCTCGGGAAAAATCTCTGTAGCAAGAGGAAGGCGGAGCTGACTACGTTTCTCCGAGCTAACTTAGACGTATTTGCCTGGTCCCACGAGGACATGGTGGGGATCTGCCCGAGTGTCATCATGCACACGCTTCACTTGGATAAAAGCATTCCTGCCAAGTCTCAGAAGCAAAGACATTTAGGAACAACCCGGGCTGAAGCCCTAGAAGAAGAAGTAGCCTGGCTCAAAAAATGTGGCTTTATCCGTGAAGCCAAGTTTCCAATCTGGGTCGCCAACCCCGTGCTAGTTCCAAAGCCCAACGGGAAATGGCGGACCTGCATCGACTTCTCCGACCTGAATAAAGCCTGCCCCAAGGATTGTTTTCCATTGCCAAGGATTGACCAGCTGGTGGATGCCACGGCGGGGCACGAGCTCATGTCCTTTATGGACGCGTACTCAGGCTACAATCAGATCGCGATGAATTCGACGGACCAGGAACACACGAGCTTCATGACCCCAACTAATGTCTATTGCTATAAGGTCATGCCGTTCGGTCTGAAGAACGCCGGAGCTACCTACGAAAGACTAGTAAATAGAATGTTCGCGGACCAGATCGGAAAAAACATGGAAGTGTACGTTGACGACATGCTATTCAAGTCCAAGATTACCGATAACCATGTTTCTGACCTGGAAGAATGTTTTAAAATACTACGAGAATATGGCATGAGGCTCAATCCCCAGAAATGCACTTTTGGAGTCGCGTCAGGGAAATTCCTGGGGTTCATAGTCAATACCCGAGGAATCGAGGCAAACCCCGGTAAGATCCGGTCACTGCTCGAGCTTCCATCGCCCAGGTCGCGGAAAGATGTCCAAGGCTTAACAGGAAGAGTGGCAGCACTCAACCGGTTTATTTCCAAGTCAACCGATAAGTGTTTGCCCTTCTACAATCTGCTCCGAGGAAACAAGAAGTTTGAATGGACAGTAGAATGCGAAAGCGCATTCCTCGACCTGAAGGCACATCTGGCTGAACCGCCCGTGCTATCCAAACCCAAGGCAGGAGATCCTCTTTTTCTCTACCTGGCTGTCACTGAGGATGCAGCTAGTGCCGTACTGGTACGAGAAGAGGACCAAGTTCAGAAGCCAGTCTACTACATCAGCAAGAGACTTCTCAGGGCAGAATCACGATACCCACTGATGGAAAAATTGGCGTTCTGCCTAATCACGGCCTCGCGAAAGCTCAGGCCGTACTTCCAATCTCACTCAGTACATGTCATGACCAATCAGCCTCTAGGCAGGTTTTGCAAAAACCTAAAGCATCGGGACGTTTGTTAAAATGGGCGGTCGAACTCAGTCAGTTCGAGATTTTCTATACTCCACGAACTGCTATAAAAAGTCAGGCCCTCGCCGATTTTGTGGCAGAGTGCACGGGATTCCAGGAGGATCCAGCAGAGGGCTCACCCCAGGTCACCTCGCCCCAATCGTTGTGGAGGATCTTTGTGGATGGTTCCTCCAACAAGAACGGCTCCGGGGCCGAAATCAATCTGATATCCCCCGAGGGACATAGATTCCACTCAGTGCTAAGGTTCGGGTTCAAGGCCTCCAACAACGAGGCCGAGTACGAAGCTTTGTTGGTCGGGCTGAGGATAGCCAAGGAGTTAAAGGCGAGCTCCGTCCAGTGCTTCAGTGACTCCCAGCTCGTGGTAAACCAGGTTCTGGGTGAGTATCAGGCGCGGGGACCCAAGATGGCCGCCTATCTGGCAAAGGTAAAAGCTGAGCTGTCCACATTTGAGCGAGGATCGATCGAACAGATACCCCGGGAACATAACGCTAATGCAGATGCTCTTGCCAAGCTCGCCACCTCTGGAGAGACGGAGACCTTGGGGTTGGTGCCAATAGAATTCTTGGAAAAACCAAGTATGGAAAGAGACCGGGCTGAGGTCGAGATGGTCGACGCCAGGCCGACCTGGATGACCCCCATTCTTGAATATCTCGTCAAGGGCAAGCTGCCTGAAGGACGTAACGACGCACGGCGAATCCTGTATCAATCTCCGAGATATACGATAGTCGATGGGGTGTTGTACCGACGTGGGCATTCCCTACCTCTCCTCTGGTGCGTTCTTCCAAGTGAAGCGAAGGCCATCTTGCAGGAAGTTCACGAAGGATTCTGCAGAGACCACACCGGGGGGCAGAGCTTGGCCTTAAAGGTTCTCAGGCAAGGGTATTACTGGCCAACTCTGTCCAAAGACTCAATCTCGTACGTGAAGAAGTGCGACAAGTGCCAGCGATTCGCTGCAGTTGCCCGAGCTCCGCCAGTCGAACTGAAGATGATCTCGTCCCCATGGCTGTTTGCCGTTTGGGGGATAGACTTGGTTGGCGCCCTACCCACTGGAAAAGGCGGAGTCCGTTACGCTGTGGTAGCCATCGACTACTTTACTAAGTGGGCTGAGGCAGAGCCGTTGGCTACGATAACGTCCAAAAAGGTGCTTGACTTCGTGGTTAAAAGCATCATCTGTCGCTTCGGCCTGCCCAAGATGATCGTCTCTGATAACGGCACTCAGTTTGACAGCGACCTGTTCATTGAGTTCTGTAAAAGACATGGGATTGTAAAAAGTTTCTCCTGCGTGGCCTATCCTCAGGCTAATGGCCAGGTCGAAGCTGTCAACAACACCCTAAAGGCGAGCCTCAAGAAAAGATTAGATGAAGCGAAGGGGGTCTGGCCAGAACAACTCCCCCAGGTCCTATGGGCATACCGAACCTCGCATCGAACTCCTACGGGTCATACTCCCTTTTCCCTAACCTTTGGGAGTGAGGCAGTCCTCCCCGTGGAGATAAAGGTTCTTTCGCATAGAGTCCAGTCTTATGACCAGGATCGAAACCATGAGCTCCTATGCCATTCCCTCGATCTGGTTGAGGAAAGGCGAGAGGATTCGCAACTCCAGCTCGCCCATTATCAGCAGAAAATCACCCGCTACTTCAACACCAAGGTCAAAAAGCGCGCTTTTAGCATGGGCGACTTGGTCGTGAGGAGAGTTTTCCTCACCGGAAAAGATCCTAAAGATGGAGTTTTGGGACCAAACTGGGAAGGACCATACCAGGTCATCGAAATCATCAAGGAGGGAACTTATAAGTTAGCTCGACTTGATGGAGGGGCGGTCCCGCGGACTTGGAACGCCATCCACTTAAAGAGATATTATCAATGATCAACTTGTAAGGCCTGGAAGGCCACTTTTTATGTATTAATGAAAATCAGCTTTTTACGCATATTTGCAAGTATAATCTTAAAGTAACCACGAAAGACCCTTTCCCAGTTACTTGGGGGGCATATGGTACCTGGATATAACCAGGTCTCCTTAACGACTTAGATGTTGATTCTTATCGATTGACCGTTGTTTTCTTAAAAACGCGAGATATCGAGAAGGGTTAACGCTAACTAAGTCCTATCCTGGTTTTAACCGGGTCATAAAACTTAGAGGTTAATTTAAGTCTATTGATCGTTGTTCTTCTTAAAAAGGTCGAGATATGGATAAAAGTTAACACGAACTAAGTTTTCAAATTAAGTTCCTGGTTTTAACCGGGTCATAAAACTTAGAAGTGGATTTAAGTCTATTGATCATTGTTCTTCTTAAAGAGCTCGAGATGCGGATAAAAATTAACACGAACTAAGTTTTCAAATTAAGTTCCTGGTTTTAACCGGGTCATAAAACTTAGAAGTTGATTTAAATCTGTTGATCGTTGTTCTTCTTAAAGAGCTCGAGATACGGATAAAAATTAACACGAACTAAGTTTTCAAATTAAGTTCCTGGTTTTAACCGGGTCATAAAACTTAGAAGTTAATTTAAGTCTATTGATCATTGTTCTTCTTAAAGAGCTCGAGATACGGATAAAAATTAACACGAACTAAGTTTTCAAATTAAGTTCCTGGTTTTAACCGGGTCATAAAACTTAGAAGTTAATTTAAGTCTATTGATCGTTGTTCTTCTTAAAGAGCTCGAGATATGGATAAAAGTTAACACGAACTAAGTTTTCAAATTAAGTTCCTGGTTTTAACCGGGTCAAAGAACTTAGAAGTTAATTTAAATCTATTGATCGATGTTCTTCCTAAAGAGCTCGAGATATGGATAAAAGTTAACGCGAACTACGTTTTTCAAAAAATTGTAACCGAAGTCCGAAAAGGCAAGGAAACGCATAAATTAAAAACGTCAAAGAAAATTGTCTCAAGGTGAAAACACCTCATGCAAAGGTTACATAAAAAAATACTTAAAAATATTCAAGGGCAAAAGAGACAAAACGCCCTAAGCTCCGTCAGATGGCCCCTGGGAGGTCGCTGTCTCACCCTGCTCCGCCGCGCCAGAGCCTTCCCCAGTCTCCAAAGGCGGCGCCTCTTTGTCAAGGCGAGCTTGGAACTTCACCAGCAAGCGTGCCCAGAGACTCGGTGACATGAAGGAAAAGTCAGCCTCCGGATTGTAGACCCAGCAGTGATAGAACAGATCTTCCATGGACTGCTCCGAAGTGGTCCGTTCGGCCTCCAGGGCGGCCTGGGCGGCCTGGATCTCAGTCTTCGCGGCCTCGAGGTCTGTCCGCGAGGTGGCAAGGGAGGTCTCGAGCTCTTGGACCTTCGAGTGGGTCTTCTCCAACTCGGCCTTCGAGGTCGCCAAGGCATCTTTAGTCGCCTTAGCCTCCTGAAGAGAGGCCTGGTGCTCGGTCCTCATATCCTCGAGTTGAGTTTTGGCCCTGACGATGCTCCGGTGAAGAGCGACGACGCCCTGCGAGAAATGAAAGATAAATTGCCTTAGAGGAAAAATAGGGCAAAGTGTAATGGTAAAAGCTTTAAGAGAACAGGGCAGCTTACCGTTAGGGTCATGCCCATTGAAGACTCCATTACGCCAACCGGACTCATTGTCTCAATGGCCCGGAGCTCCTTCTCGGTGAACTTGTATATATGGTTGACGGCGTAGTTCGCCGACTCATACACCGTTCCCCGGAAGGCCTCTGGGATCTTCTCCAGATCTTGGGGATTGACTGGGATGCGTACATCGGAGGCCACCACGGCCGAAGTCCTGAGCTCCGTTCTTGCGTCCTGGGTGGCGGCTAGAGCTCGCGGAGGTGGTGGAGGCATTTGGCCTGCTCCTGCAGCAGGGAGAATCGCTCCCGCGACCTGGTCTTTCGGGGTTTTCTCCTTCTCCTTTGCCGGAGACTTGGTGGAGACCCCAGCGGCGCTCTTGGACCCCCAGAACCTTTTCATTCTTGGCCCGGCTGAGGGGTTCCCCCCGAAGACTGCGCCTCGCAAGCTCTCCTCGGGCTGAGACATCTCTTCTGTCAAAACAAAAACAAGGTTAGTACAAGTTAGCAACCATACAGAGACAAAGACAAAGGGTTAAAGGTAAAAAGTATGCGAATATTAAGGGAGCCCTACCCCCCGAGCTGGAAGAAGAACCTAAGACGATTACTTCCCGAACTGGCGCAAGTTCTGGGTCCGGGTCTGACTCAGGGCTAGATTCTCCTACATACTGCCTAAGCCCCGAAGCTAAGATACCCCTCCGGAGGGATGGCCATGAACGGAGGTTGGTCCCGTACTCCTCGAAAAGGATCGACCTAAAGGCTAGAGTGTTATCTACTACTACAGTACCCCTAGGTCGGCTATCTTGGTAGTCCAACACGAGCCGATCGACGCAGTGGAGCAGGGTTGTGTCCAGGTCCGAATCACTTCGGTGACGATGGACGAGCTGTCAGGGGTTGAATCTAGCTAGCCGGGGGTCGGCAATGGCCCTATCTAAGTTCCTAAATATGTAAAGGTTACCTTGGCCCGAGGAACCCGCGGCTGCTCCGGACTGGATCCTCTCTTCGTTTGTTATCTGGGCGACCTCCAGCGCCCGCTTCCTGCTCCTCACAAGTGGAGTCTCGTCCTCCTCGTCCTCATCCATCGCGACCTCCTCCACGATGATGGGCATAGAGGAGCGAGCTGGGGGAGGCCCCCGAGGCCTCCTTAGATTCAAAGTCTGATTTGGGAAAATCAGCTTACAAGCCACCATCGTCTCGTCCGTCACGAGCACCCGGTAGTCCTTCTCACTGGGGGCAAGCCCGCCAGTGTCTCATATTGACCCCCGAGGGTCGCAGATTTCTCTGTCCTCGCGAAGATAGCTGCAGGATTAATCCAAGTCAGAAAGGGACACAGGAATTGTACGAAATCTAACCTACGAGCTAAAGATAAAAAGAACTTACGAGGACGATTGAAGTAGTGGTGCTCGCAGTTCCGGAACCCAGTTGACATGAAGAACTGGTCCTTAAAGTCATTAGGGTGGCTGGGCAGCTCGATGACCGCTGCCGTATTGGGAAACCGGGTTAGATAGTAAAACCCGTCGCCTCGCCCCCACTGGTCCGGGCTGGCTTTGAGGCAGAAGAAATATAAAATGTCTGCAGGAGTGGGGACCTCCCACTCATGCTTCTGGAACAAATACCTCAACCCTGTCAGCAGATGGTAGGAGTTGGGGGGGAGTTGAAATGGGGCCAACCCCACATAGTTGAGGAAATCAGCAAAATATTGATCCAATGGAAGGAAGGCCCCTGCCTTAAAATTTTCACCGCTCCAGGCCGCGAACGACTTGTCGAGCGGCGCACAGCTCCGCTCGCCATCTGAAGCAGGTCGGGCCACTACGGATGCTTTCCCCAGGGCGATGTTGTGGGAAAGGAAGATTTTGTTAATCTTCACCTGGTCGGTGATCTTTGAGACGATCCTCTTCGCCTCAAAGAATGCATCAGGAGCCACCTCGACCTCTTTCTCCACTGTCGGCCCAAAGCGGGGGATCGGGGAGCTAGACATCGCCGCCTTTCCTCTGTCCTACTGGGAGGCCGAGCTGCTGACGTTCTTCTGTGGGAAATTCCTCTTTGGAGCCATCTGGTCGCCTAACGAACAAAAGAAAACATTTCAGAAAAGGCGACCCAAGCATGAGGAAAAAGCAATTATTATTTGCACGAGCTGAGGTAAGCCCAGCCCGTGGAGAGTGTGACCACGCGGTTCGATGAACACGCGCATGTGCTCCCAACAGATCCTCGATTCCTCGGGATTCGTGTGTCAGGAGGGTCAGGATAGAATTTGCCTTGGGGGGGAAAGTTTCGGTAGGCAGAAAATTGCAAAACCGCCTGTGAGGCGTGTTCCCTAAGCTACCCGGTTTTGCACCCAAAATTACCAAAACTCCTACCCAGAAAATTTTCCCCAGAGAAAGCATCCTAAAACCCATACTCTAAAATGGTTTCCTACAGCAAAGATACCCTAACCTAAAAAGGGCTTTCACCCTCCGTATCCACAAAACCCAGTAAACCCTTGCATGCGGCTACAGTAAAAATTTTACCTATGCTACAGTGGCATATATTTTCAAAACGCACATGGTCAGGAAACTTACAGTGTGTGGCTGGGAGGTGGATGGAGGTGTCGCCTTGGTAAAAGCTTCGTCGGTGTATTGGCTTCCAAAGCTTTGAACGCTGAAAGTAGCAGTAACAGAGTAGAGGGTTTGTTCTTCTGAAATAAAGAGAGAAGAAGAAGAGAAGTTTGAAAAATTTCGAATGAAAGGGTGGCCCATGCGTAGGGTGGCCACCCCTTTTTATACGTGTAAAGGATCACGTATAGAGGGCCGTTGGACGGCCCTGATGAGGGATCCGAGGCCCTCCACTCGAAATACGAAACGACGGCTGGGCATAGGCTAGGCCATTAAATGCGGTTCTCGTAAGACGTACCGTCACCACCCACGATGTTCCACGTATCAGGCGCCTGCGTAAAAAGTGGAATACGAAGAGTTCATGAGGAGTCTAAAAGCCCCTATTGTGGTCTTATATACGACGTAATATACCACGAGCAGGAGCTTGGGAGGCAGATGTACGCCCTGATTTTCCCACGGGCTGATTAGTAAGCCAAGCTGCGGCCTAACCATGATTACCTCATGATCATCCCCAGGGGCCGGAGCTTCTGTCGTAATGTTGTGCCTTCTTAGCTCGAGGAAGCCCCAAGAGCTCGCCTTCACTGCCCAAGGCCGGGGCAGGGATTCCGAAGGCCGAAGACCGAGCTAAGTATGAAGCTCGTGGTACGAGCTTCATATGGAGGCTGTGACCCTTTGTGAAGTCAACGCACGCAAGGTAAACGTGCATATATCAGACATCACGTGTCTGATATCCCCCTGACTTCTCGGACACGCAGCAGGAACGTGCGTGTTCAGACACCCACGACTGGGTTGGGCCGTGCGGCCCATTACCTCCTTACCTATTGATTTGACCACACTTATATGTCAGGTTTAGGAATTAATCATGAATGTCACAGAATTGATACGACAACTAAGAATGTCACGAGATGACCTTCTTACCAACTTCCAGGTGCCTTCTCCTATAAATATGGAGACCCTGGGAGTTGATAGGGGTTGGAAAAATAATCTCTTGTAAGAAATACTCTGTAATCAAATACTCAGTATAGATCAATAATATTGACTAGTGGAGTAGAAAGATTTTAACCTTCGAACCACTTAAAAAATGTGTCTTGAGTCTCCTCTTTCATCCTCTAAGATCATATATCTATTTCGGTTTTACATTTGGCACTAATCCCTTTCTCTTCTTCTCTTAATTACCTGTTGGCGAAGAACCACGTCAACAAATTCAATTACTAGTTTTCCAAAATTTTAAGAACACTACACATTAACTAGTTACCAATTTTATTAGTTTCAAGTTGGTAGCCAGTTACTACTTTGTCAAAATCTAATAAACACAACACAAAAATCGCTTATTATTATTTTTTTTTAAATTTTAAAAGTGGCAACAATTTACTAGTCTGCAAAAATCTAAAAAATACAATATAGTAATTGCTTTAGATTTTAGAAGTGATTATTCATTTGCAATAAAACTTACAAAATTTCAAATGCCTAGAAAAAATGGTGTGGACTACGCCCACACCTTCCATCGTTGGGGCACGAAGACATGGTTGCATAGTGGAATTAAGGTTAAAAAAAGCGAAGTGTAAATTTTCAGTATTAACAAGATTTTATGTCAAAAATTGTAATGTAAAAAAAAATCATGATTGGCAATATTCCTGGAAAAAATCAAGGTTGCATAATTGTGATCTAATTTTGCTAAAAGCATGTTAAATGATCCAGCAAGTGCTTCATTGGTTTCCTTGTTTCTTACTGGTTTTCAACATGATATTCTGGATAATGACAAACTGTTATTTCTGGTTATTTGGCCTTTTCCCAACATTTGTGCTCATGGTTCATACATTTGCCCGAGCTGTCTTGGGCTGCAACTGAAATGAGCTAGTAATAGGTAATAAGCCATACATACAAGAATTTTATTCCCTTCCTTCAGATGGTACCTCCATATACTCTCTTCCCACAGATTCTCAATATACTCGCTTTTAAATCTCTCTAGGCAATAGCAAAGGATTCAAATGATCCTGTGCAATGGCACCAGTCCACTCTGGCCTTCATAGCCTTAGTACTAGACATAGACAATTCAAAACCACATCACAAGTATCTCAAAGCAATAGTTGCCCCTGTTTAAGTATCGCAGCTATGCATGAACAAATTAGGTTTTTGCAAGTGTAATATGATGGTTATAATACTTCATAGCAAGTAAATGAAAACATTTCAAAGAGAACTAGTAAAAGAAAACAAGAAATTCCCATTAGTGAATCAAATACCCGGAACCATCCTCCAAACAAAATTTCCCATTAGTAAATTAAATTATAAGTTCAACCCAAGAAAACAGACTTGAAAGCTCAGCAAAAAAAAAAAAAACAGCCACTAACAGGAAATTATATTGAATTAGTTAATAGTTAATCACAGCTATCCCAATCATAATTAAAAAAAAAAAAATTTAAATTGATAACAATTATATTGAAGGAACAATCATAAGTAACTATATTTGAAAAATAAATTTTGCAGCATAAAATTAGTAGTTCCCATAAAAAAAAAAACTAAAACACAACCTAAAATTTATGCTGGTATACTTATTTTTTCTAATGCAATCTCTCTCAAAACCAAAAAACCTCAAATTACTTGTACTCGAAGCTAGGCACTGGAGGCGCATCGAAGCTCTCCAAAATCTTTGTCTCGCTTCCACTGCTACTCGCTGCTTGGGGCTCTTTCTTGTCCCCACCACCGAACCACCCTCCAAACCACGAACCAGAACTCGAATCTGAAGAAGACCCAGTTGCGGAAGCTAGCTCCGGAGGCTGCCAACCCGGTAACTGGCCTGAAGGAGGAAACCCAGGCATTCCTGCCATATTAGGAGCTGATTCGTCAATCATAATAGGCATCTGTTGTTGTTGACTAAGGACTTTATTGAGCATGATCCCAGCCCCTTCGATCAGAGCCAATAGGACGCCACCAAACGCAGCCGCGCGAGAACACGCCCCGAGACCCTGGCGCATCTGGAGAAATCCGCCGGTGGCGGCGCCGGCGATGATCGAGTTCCAAGGATCCTCCTTTTGACGGACGTAGACCATGGTACAGTCGAAGGCGGAGAATAAACCACCCCATACGGCGAAGCTTCCACCGACTCGAGGGGCGTTCATCCGCACGGCTTGAGAGCCGCCGACGAGCCGTGCCCCCTGCGGGGAGTTGTAAACGCCCTTGAGAAAGTGGAACGCGGAGCCGCCGACGGCACCCATGCCGAAGGCGCCGCCAATATCATCGAGAATACGATCAGGGCAAGGCTCCCTAGAAGTCTCTGGAGTTCCCATGGAGAAAATTTGTGGAAAGAGCTCCGAAGACTGTTTTAGGGTTTGTGACGCGTTTTGGGGTTTTGTTTTGACGTTTTGGGAGAAGAGAATCAAAGATTATTCTAATAAGTATATATAATTTCTCTAATAAATATTCATAATTTCTTTTCTTCCAAGAAATATGTTAGTGCCAAAAAAAAATTAAGATGCTATAAATATTATGGATGGGCATAATAATAGAGAAACACCATCATATCGTACTAATAAATTTAGTCAAATAATTTTTTTTTTGGAGTACTAGCTAGTGTATTAATAATAATGTAAAGGTAAAATACTACCTAGAGTTCTCTCTCAAGGTTAGGGTGGTTTTCCGATTGTCTTTTCGAAGATTCTGGCGGTCTCTTTCTTGGCGAAGTATGGATGATTTTTCAGCCTTGTATGATACCTTAGCGATGGAAGAGGATTATGAAGATGAGTTCTGTGATGATTTCAATTAGGAATTATTGGCAAAAGGGGTGGACAACAACGCTCGTTCGTTAGTAGAGCGAGTTATTTGTACCAAGCATGTTTCTCGTGATGCGGTCATCGGTATGGCTGGATTTTATTGGAAAGTGCAAGGTACGTATGAGGTTGAGGCGTATGGACGGAATATTTTTCTCTTTCGTTTTGCTTTGTTAACGGACCGAAAACATGCGCTTGAAGGGGGTCCTTGGATCTTTGATAGTAACTTGTTGGTTCTTAAAGAATCATATGCGTTTGCGGATCCGGCGTCTACGAATTTTGACCTTGCAGAGTTTGGGGTCCAAATTCATAAGGTCCCAATGTTTTGTATGTGTCAAAGTTGGGGGTTTGAACTTGGAAAATCGGTGGGTACTGTGATTGACGTGGATAATAACTCTTCGGGGGATTGCCAGGGGAAGTATCTTCGGGTCCGTGTACTTGTTGATATCACCAAGCCTTTAACTCGTATAGTTCAGAGGCGTCTTCGGGAAGGCCATGAACCGTTTACGTTTCCACTCCGCTATTAACTACTGTCGAATTTATGCTTTTTCTATGGTATTTTGGGTCACCCGTTTAAAGAATGTTTATTGAAACCACCTAATATTAGAAAGGATGCTGTCCTAAAATATGGTGAATGGATTCGGGCTCCTGCTCCGGCAAAAGTTACAGGTCCGGGTGCAAAATGGGGTCGTTTCCGGGAGCCGGAAAAAGTTGTCAGCTCAATTGAGCATGGGGGCGCGTCGAATTCTCGGCCTCAAGTGGACAGAGTCAATCATGAGAAAAAAGGAAAAGCCAAAGAGATTGTGCATGAGAATAGGAAAGCTATTAATTGGCACCCAAAATCTCATATTTTTTAAGAGAATAATGTGGAAACTATTTCCATATCTAAGCCTAGTCATGAGGTGGCAAATATGGTCTCGTCTTCATCAGTTATTTTATCCCAAGATTTTAAGAAGCCTATTGATTTTGATTTAACCTCAAATCTTGGGGATCCTTGTACTCCACATGCTTTAAATAAGGGTGATATGGGTATGAATAATTCTAGTGGGTTGATTAATAATGAATTCAACACTAATGAGTATATTGGGCCAAATGGGGGTTGTAGTGAGCCCAATAAGGAGGTTAGGCCTTTTGGTAGTCCTCACGTGGCTTTTAAAGAGCACGCGACTAATCATTTACGTGGGTCATTTCATGGGAATGTGGCTTCAAGGTCTTTGGGTGATTCGTTCAGCTCTGTTCAAACTAGAAGCTCTGACAAGGTGAAAAAGGGACCTCAGAAACTGCCATTTCTGTCTTCTTTGGCGGTTAATGCTAAGTGCCCAAAGAAAGTTGCTAAAAAAGGCCAGTTGGAGCTGTCGGAACCTCGCCGGGCATACTCCTCTATTGTGACTGAGGTACTTGTTTCACCCCCTTCTTCTTCTCCTCTACTCGTGTCTGTTGGGAAGGAAGACTTCAATTTGAATGATGCAGTGGTGCCTGAAGATCAGGGCCACCGAGCATTATGAATTCCTTAGTTTGGAACGTTCGGGGAATTGTGAATGACCGAACGTTCAGATTCTTAAGTCCCATGTTCTTGAGTTTCGGCCGGATATCGTTTTTTTGTCAGAAACTCTCTGTAATCATTCTTGGCTAGAAGTTGTTCGTGTTCGTCTTGGCTTTGTGGGTAAATTGGTGGTGGACAAAGTTGGACGTAGTGGTGGTATTTGTTTTTTTGGACCGAGAACGTGGTGGTTGATTTGTTGGGTTTCTCTCGGTTCCACATTGATGTTCTTATTTCTTCTCATTCGAGTTTAAAATGGCATTATACAGGGGTATATGGTCAACCTAATCATAGTTTGAGGCCGGGTTTTTGGAAGTTCTTTTCTCAACTCGCGGATGGGTACCATTGGCCTTGGTTGTGTGGTGGTGATTTAAATGAGATTTTGTTTACACATGAGAAGGTGGGAGGGGCGTTTTGGGCTCCTGCTTTGATGGAAATTTTTTGAGATGCTTTGTCGAGTATAGGGCTGGTTGATATGGGTTATGAAGGCTCTCCTTTTACGTGGGTGAAAAGGAATGGAAATAATGGTATCATTCAAGAGCGGCTTGATCGTAGTTATGTAACCAAAAATGGGTGGACATTGTTCCTTGTTCTTCGGTGACTCATTTGGCGTTGTGGGGTTTGGATCATCAGCCTATATTTACTAAGATTCGTCAAGAGTTCAATATTCCTACCGGAGCTCGTTCGAAACCACAATTTTTCTTCGAGATGGCTTGGGCTTATGAACCGGAATGCACAGAATTGGTTTCTTTAGGATGGGGGATGCCTCGTGAGGAAGACATTCAGGGCCTTTCGCAGCATATTTCTTCTGTTGCTGGTAACCTTTCTAGCTGGAATTTTAAGGTGTTCAAGCGAACAAAGGAGGCAATTAAAAAGAAAAAAAAAAAGAGCTTGATCAACTTGAAAGTATTAATGATGAAGCTACTTGGAAAAAGTATAAAGGGGTGGAAAAGGATCTCGATATTTTAGTTTATAAAGATGAAAAATATTGGGATTTTAGATTCAAGTCCTCTTGGTTAAAAGTGGGGTATAAGAATACCTCTTTCTTTCACAAATCTGCTTCGGCTCGGAAGAGGAAGAATGTGATTAGAGGTGTAATTAATGGTGCTAATTCTTGGGTGGTGGATGTGGCTGCCATTGAGCATGAATTTGTGAGCTACTTTGATCATTTGTTTACATCTGATGCTTCCCCATTAATGATCTTAATCGGGGTTTTCATCTAGTGCCACTGAAATTCTCGGCGGTTATGAATGCTTAACTCCTTCGACCATTTTCTGCAGCGGATGTTAAGAAGGCCTTATTTAGTATGAACCCTTATAAGAGTCCAGACATGGATGGGATGGGAGCTGGGTTTTATCAGAAGTTCTGGGATTCTGTGGGTCCGGATGTGTGTAATGCGGCTCTTAGTTTTCTTGATGTTAATGGCTCGTTGGGGTGTGTGAATGGAACAACTATTTGCTTGATTCCTAAGGTCAAAGATCCCATGAAAGTTACTGATTATAGGCCCATTAGTCTTTGTAATGTGGCGTATAAAATAGTAACTAAAGTGATGACCAACAGATTGTGAGAAGTATTGGGGGAGGTGATTTCTGAAGAACAAAGTGCCTTTATTCCTGGTCGCCTTATTACTGACAATGCAATGATTGGGTTTGAGTGTCTTAATCTAATCAAGCGACACAAGAAAGGTAAAACATGTTTTCTTGCTTTGAAAGCGGATATGGCGAAAGCTTATGATAGAGTTGAATGGAGTTTTATCTGTGGTATGGTGCGTAGAATGGGCTTTATTGAGAGATGGATTAATTTGATTTTTCATTGTATTTCGATTGTTCATTATTCGATTTGCATTAATGGAAGAACAGCGGGAAACATTACTCCTTCTCGTGGCTTACGTCAGGGGGACCCGCTATCCCCTTTCTTGTTCTTACTTTGTGCTGAGGGATTATCTACTTTGATTAAGCATGAGTGTGCCACGGGAGGTCTTCGAGGGTTGCAATGTGGGCACACAGGTCCGATGGTTTCTCACCTTTTGTTTGCTGATGATAGTTTCTTCTTTTTGGAGGCTACTTGGTCAAGCTGTGCTAGATTTAGAGAAGTTATGGGATGGTATGAACGGGCTTCAGGTCAACTTGTTAATTTGCATAAGTCTTCGGTGTGTTTTTCTCCTAGAATGGGTCAGGTAGTGGAGATTGATTTGGCTACTATGTTAGGGGCTAATAGATTCCCTGTCATGAGAAATATTTGGGTCTCCCTTGCTTTGCAGAAATGAGTAAATCAAGTTTGTTTCAGTCTATCCGGGATAGAATTTGGAACAAGTTATTTGGTTGGAAGGCCAAGTTTTTTCTACTGGAGGTCATGAGGTACTGTTGAAGTCAATTATCCAGGCTATTCCTACGTATGTTATGAACCTTTTTCGTCTTCCGGTGAAATTGGTTAATGAAATACATAAACTTTGTGCCCATTTTTGGTGGGGGTGATGATAAAAATAGGAAGATGCATTGGTGTACTTGGGAGCGGTTGTGTTGACATAAGTCTGATGGTGGTATGGGTTTCAGAGATCTTTTTTTTTTTAACAAAGCCCTCCTTGCTAAACAAGCTTGGAGGCTTTATCATTGTCAAACCTCCCTTGCAGCTCAAGTGATGAAGGGGTTATATTTTCCTCAGGGGGATTTTCTGCATGCTAAAGAAACCAGTCGGGGCTCTTATCTTTGGAAAAGCATTTTATGGGGTAGAGAGTTGTTCCTGGAGGGTGCTAGATGGATTGTTGGTGATGGTAGCTTGGTTAATATCAAGGATGATGTCTGGATTCATAAAAAGTTCGCCAATACTACTTATTTGTTTCATGGTCATCCTCTCATTTCCACGATCCATGATCTCAAACATGATAATGGTAATTGGAATAGTAACTTGATTGATAGTCTTTTTGCTGTGGATGAGGCTCAACAAATTCTATCCATTCCCATCTCGCTTCAACGTTGGGACTACCTCATTTGGCATTATAATGCTTCTGGTGAGAATTTTGTCAAGAGCGGGTATTGGAATGCTTTCCGTTTGTTGGGTTAGGGGCAGTTTTCGAGCTCGGAGGGGCAATCTTCTTGGTGGAAAAATCTTTGGGGCCTTTCTCTTCCTCCAAAGGTAAAAATCTTTGCTTGGAAAGCTAGCTTACACTGGATCCCTACTAGAAGCAACTTGGTGGCGCATGGAGTTCCGACTACTAGGGACTGCTCTATTTGCAACGAGGCTATGGAGTCTACTTTTCATGCATTATGGGGTTGTTCTAGTCTGCGTTTGATTACTTATCATGCTCTGTTTGGTACACTTCCATCCTTTCCTCATCATACATATTTTTACATGTTTTTGTGTGAATGTGTGGTTGCTTTGAGGAAGGATGAGCTTGAGACTATGTTGATTTTGCTATGGAGGATTTGGTATCGAAGAAAGAAGATTGTGCATGAGCAGTACATTATTGAGGAGGAAGGTGTGTTGGGGTGGGCGCTTGATTTCCATAAACGGTATCGTGAAGCTAATGCTACTGAGGTACTTAGATTCGATATGCCTATTGCCACTAATGCCCCGATTGTAACTGTAGCGGCACATCCACGGTGGTCTGCCCCTCCTATTGGCCATTTGAAACTCAACGTTGATGCAGGGTTGGCGATCGATAATCGTAGGGTCGGTTGTGGGGCAGTGGTCCACGATCACCTTGGGAATTGCTTGGCATCATCGGCGGTTCCTGTCCAAGCTTTGATCATGCCCCCGGTGGCTGAAGCACTGGCTGTTTTGCATTCTTTGTTCGAGATTGAGATTTAATAATGTGATTGTTGAGTCTGATTGTAAGCGGGTTTGTTTGGCTTTGTCTAACAAAACGTCCCTCTTAGCTGAGTTTGGTTCTGTCATTGCAGATATTTTCTCGCTTTGTAATAGTTTTAATGTGGTTGGTTTTTATCATTGTAACCAGTCAGCCAATTCCATAGCTCATGATCTTGCCAAGTTGGCTCTTTCCATTGACAATGCTATGATTTGGTGGCCTGGCCTTCCAAGATGTATGAGTCATTGACTTTGGTGTTAAGCAGTTGCCTTTGAATGAAATCTTCATTTCTTTAAAAAAAAAATAGTCAAATATTATAATAATATGAATAATTAACAAGTTATCTAAAGGTTAAATATTAATATTAAGTGGTGAATATATTTGTGGTACTTACTTTATTTTATTAGATTATTTAGGGAAATTTGCAAAAAAAGACCTTATTTCAAATTTTGGTGGTGAAAGTATCTTTCGTCCACTTTATTTGACACTAAAACTATCTTTTGTCCATTTCATTTGACAACCGTCAAATTTTTTTCATTAATTTTTTTTAAAATAACAAATTTATTTTTAAAAAAAAGTCTCATTTAATTTTTTAAGTCTTAATTATATTTAAAAAAATTAAATGAGATTTTTTAAAAATAAATTAAATACATGTGTTATAACAATATTACCCTTAAATTTTGGATGATGATATTTACACCCCAAGAATATAAAAATAAAATTAAAATATTTTTTAAATTTGTTCTTAATATTTTTTCTCAATTTTCTTGAAATTCTTTAATTTATTTTTTGTGTTAATTTCAATCATTTTTTTTTATCTCATCTTCATAATTTTCTTAAAAAATAATGTTTATGAACATATTGGTGAGATAAAAAAAAATCATGATGAATATATGTGTAATAGAAAACATAATAAGTTATATGTTCTATATATATATGAGCTAGGGTTTGTGATAGTTTTGTATCATGAATTTATTTAGAAGCACGATAGGATCAGTTTGGGCCTATTATAATAAATTATGATATGTGCTTTATAAATCTAAGAACATGACAATTATTGCAACAACTTTGTCTTTCTAAATCTAGAGGTACTTGCCAACAAATTCTGGCTCTCCAGTCCTTCTCCGTCAATGAAGATGACTCTGCTGATCGTCAAACCGTCGGGGAGTACCTGCAAGAAAGACACTCTGATGCTTAAGTCAGATTTTGATCACTCCATTTGAATGAGAACTAGGTATTTATAATAAAAAATATTAGGTGGTTAGTCGGTTAAGTTTGCTCCCTGATTGGTTGGAGGAATAACCGAATTTCCCTCCAAAATGCCTTTGGACCCATTAAATATGTAGAGGACAGAGGCGTAGACCGCCTCTGACCCACGACTTCTGACTTTGGAACTTTTGCAGGGGCCAAAACGCTCCGTTCCAACTTACTTAAAATGGAGAAGCACCTTTTGGGCCGAATATTTTGGGCCCAACAGATGCCCCTCAGCCCATGTTTCGAATGTGGTCTGCATGCCAAACCGTTCGAACCTTGGGCCGACTCTTCATCTCCAAAATTTTCGCCCAACGCCGTTGCTTCCCGTCAATCGAGGTGTGTTGCACACGCATAGTCACATTGTTCCCTGACAAATGTCATTTCAAATTATATGTGAACACAATTACCGAGTATTGCACTTGATTATGGTATTTCCCCTCCCACTTTGTTGCGCCCATTCAAATTACTTCATTTTCAAATCTCCCTACTCTTACTTCGACTTTTCCAGAGAGGAACATAGGAAAAAAACCCTAAGATCATTTGCCCCTTCACTTCCATAGGCAGTCAATCTTCCTAATTTTCCTAACCATGTCTTTACGCAAATCGTTCGATGTCCTAGACAATGTTACGATCCGAATGCTCACAGATTCTGAGCTAAGAGAATGGCGGTTTAAAGATTTGGTCAAGACTAGTGAGATCATCATGAGCCTTAGGCACATTGAGTGGCTCCGGTTTCCTCATCCTGCTTTGCTGGTCCAGATAATTTCAAATTCTAGGGCTCACATTTCTCAGTTTCTTCCAAACGCCATTTAGTCCATAGTTAGGGCTCAGATGATTGGAGCTCTCAGGAACGTTGACATCCAATCAGATGATATATATGCGTGCTTTACCAAATCGACGAACAAAGCAATAGAAGGCAAGCCCTGGAAGACCTTCTACCTTTCTCCCAAGAAAGATCGAACGATTTTTACTGATTTTGACAGCTCCCACAAAAATTGGGATAAGTATTTCTTTGCAGTCGGAGGTGCGTGGTACCTTGAATTCTTGCCCCAAGAGATCTTCCCTCTAGCCAGGATTTTCATAAGAGGTGAGCTTCGTCTTCACTTTGCTCTTTCTCTTACTACGTGTAAATATGCTGCGTTTAAAGGACTGTCTATTGATCTGGTCCTCTGTGTTGCAATTTTATTTTATGTTCCAGATTTCTCGCGACCTCAGGTCAGCATGAACCCTGAGAGACAAAACATGCTAACAGAGAAAGGGCTCCTTCATGAGTCCAAAGAAAAGGCCATTAGTATCAGAGAGGTAATGAATCCCTACTACATGCAGATTATGACTCGGCTCTGCTTCATGGATTGAACTGATCTTAAGGCTATGCGAGTTGGAGCATTGAAGGGTGACATGTCCCTTGCCAAGGTCACTGCCATGTGTGCGAAGCAATTGGGTATGTTCTTAAAAAGGTCTCCCCCTGCTTCTTCGACTCTGTCATTATCAAAGACTGAGTACGAAAGGGCATGCTCCGAGACCTTCGCAGCATGTGCCAAGCGACAAGGGGGTCCCCAAGAGCAAGAAGAAAGATGGCTCTGACCCACCCCCTACCGCAGAGTCGTCCCCTGGCAAATCTGCTTTGGCTTGCAAGTCCTCTCGCATACACGAGCGATCTTCCATGCCTTCTGCTGCTCTGCAAGTCCAACCTCTCCAACAGGTGCCTCTGCCAAAGGATGCCTTGGGAAAGAGGAAGTCTCGAGAAGAATCTTCTGATGAAGATTTGGACGATGGGAAATGCATTTCATCTAAGATTCGCATTTCAAGAGGGTCTGGTTTTGCCACCGGAGGCTCTTCTTTGATAATCCCCAAGCTTACGCCTGGGAAATTACCACTTGGGAAAGCTTTGACTTTACCCAAGATGCCTCTGGGACTTGCCCCAGCTGATCCTCTACCTCTGTCGTCCTCTTCCTCTTTTGTACCAGGGTCCTCTCCAGGAGAGGGCCAGAAAAGCGTCGTGCCTCTTGTGGCTTTATCTTCCATGACAGTCAAGCTGTCAGAAGCGATAGCTACTACTCGGATGCAAGATGACTTGCTAGTGGAGGCGAGATCTCCCAACACCTGTACAAGATCGGCAGAGGCTGTGTCTTCTGTCTCTGCTTTGACTGGAGGATCTATCGTCAGCCATAGGCATGGATCAGAGGGGAAGCGCCCCACTTCTGCCTCCAGCGAGAATATTTTTTTAGAAGATGCTTTTGGGGGTGGTTCAGGGACCACAAGCAGTCCTTCTTGGCCAGCCAATGTGGGCCAAGCCATCACTACGAAAATTGCTCCTGTTTGACAGAAATTAGGAGCTACCGAGGCCGTAGGTGGTCAGAACTTAGGTGTTGGTACTCGCATAGCATCCTCTGCAGTGACTGGGACATCCTTGGGGGAGGCCATCATTGTATCCCCAGAGGGGACAAGGAACTTTGAGTCACCTAACACCTTTCTAGAGCAACTGACGTCTTCTGCGGTGCAGACGCCAGTGTTTTTGTCGAGTGACCTAGGTGAGGATGTTTGTGAAAGGCTGTTTGTTCGTCCCTCCATGCCACAACTTCCTGAGGTGGGACTAACTGCTCTGACATATAGCCTTGTGGTGTCATCACTAGCAAGAGGCGGGGAACCGGTTGCCCTCATTGCTTCTGTTGTTACGTCAGTAGGGAGATAAGCAATTGATAAAGCAGAGGGTTTGCCAGAGTATGTGCCTTCCGTGTCAACGGAGGTGATGGAGGAGATTGTGACAGTCAGAATCCCGTGATCCGTAACGGGAAAGACCGGGTAAAGCTGTTCAATCCCAAACCGCTTGGGGAAGGTCAAGTGTGATGATTCTAAGAGTGTGTAGGTACGAGATTACACAGTTGAAGAGGGCTTAAATGGATTGGTGGGTGTTACCTATATCAACAATATGCATCTTCTTTTCGGTAGCCCATCACTTGAGAACTCCAAAGTTAAGCGTGCTTGACCTGGAGTAATATCATGATGGGTGACCTTCTGGGAAGTTTTCCCAGGAAGCGTGCGAGTGAGGACAAAGCATGCTGGAAAGACTCGTGTTGGTTTGTAGAGCCAGTCTTCATTCCAGGAAGCAACCATAGTGACGTGGGGTGTTTACAAATGGTATCAGAGCCTTTGACCCAGCCGAAAGTGTGGCCGACAAGGACGTCAGACTCCTAAGGGGGGGTGATTGTGACACTCAGAATCCCGTGATCCGTAAGGGGAAAGACCAGGTAAAGTTGTGCAATTCCACACCACCTGGGGAAGGTCAAGTGTGATGATTCTAAGACTGTGTAGGTATGGGACTACACAGTTGAAGATGGCTTAAATGGATTGATGGGTGCTACCTATATCAACAAGATGCATCTTCTTTTCGGTAGCCCATCACTTGAGAACTCCAAAGTTAAGCGTGCTTGATCTGGAGTAATCTCAAGATGGGTGACCTCCTGGGAAGTTTTCCTAGGAAGCGTGTGAGTGAGGACAAAGCATGTTGGAAAGACTCGTGTTGGTTTTTAGAGCCAGTTGTCATTCCAGGAAGCAGCCATAGTGACGTGGGACGTTACAGAGATGTTATGCATCAGTAAGCCACACCTTCTTGCTGAAGCGGTTAGGTCGCTAAGCAGTCAGGGTGATTTGCTCCAACAAGTATCTGACCACATATGGATGGTGAGTTTTGGTTGATAAAATATGTATACGAATACCCTGTATGTGTTTAGAGTTAGTATCAAGTAGTGTCTGTCGTGTTTGATGTTTGACAAGCTTAGAGATTATTTTGCAGAGCTATGTATGCGCATCTGCTTCTAGAAGGGAATATGCAGCGGCTTTGCAGAACAACTCTAAAATGGCTGAACAAGTGGCCATGCTGGAGGAGGAGTGCGAGGGGAGAAGGATGGCAAAAGCTAACTGTGATGTGCTTGTGGAGGCTATAAAAAAGTTAGAGGCGGAACTATCAGTGGTGAAAGAGAAAGTGGTGGCCACAGAGGCGAAGTTAGTGGGGGTCTGTCAGATTGGAAATGGAATGTGACAAGCTGAAGGAAGACCTAGTGGCGGTGACTAAGAAATGGATGGAAAAGAGCCAATTCTGCACGCAACATGAAGCGCGGATGGAGACTCTAGATAACATAATTAGTGGTTTGTAGGAAGATGTTGTGTCCTTGCAAACTGATAAGGAGATATTGGAGAAGGAAAAGAAGGAATTGCAGCAGAAGGTGGGGGGGGTTGGAAATTAACGTTGCAAGCGCACTTAAATAGAAGCTGGAGGTAGAGCTCCAGTTAAATAGTAAGTTGAAAAAGAAAGAGGGGGCCATAGCCAGAATCGAGGGACAGTTGAAAGAAATGGTCGAGGTATGTGTTGTATAAATTGGTATGATGATATTATGGTTGAGTTTTATGTTTCATGTGCTGAGTATTCGAATGGTTTGTATTGCAGAGGGCGAAAGAGGCAGCAGTAGAAGCCACGAGGTAGCACATTAGGGATCGCGAGATTACCGAACGCAAGTTCGTGAGGATTGCTGAAGTGGATACTGCAAAATATCTAGATCTTGCGCTGCGTAATAAGAAGCAGACTCTTGAGGAGAAATGGGCTAAGCTAGAAATGTATTGGAAAAGTATCGACGTGAAGGTTGGAAAATATGACGTCGATCAGTATCTTAGTGAGCTTGGGGATCTGCAAATCAACTACCCAGCACAGCATCTAGAAAAATTAAGGTAGAGGGGTGACACCTTGGGCTCAATTTATACTGCAAGTGGGGATCCTCTTGAAGAAGGTGATATCGCAAGGCAGGTGTCTTCTATTGTTGGCACTGTTGCCATGGCAAAGGCTTCTAGGCAGAGGGTGGTGGTGTTATATTATTTTATAATATAATATAATGTAATATTATATTATATTATAATATAATGTTTTAGATTCAATAAATGTGACAAAGAGTGTCACATATTGTAACATATAATAGAGAGTTACAATATTCAGATATATGAGATATATCCAAATAATGTAACATATTCGGTGTTACAAATTTGTAACTTCCAAATATTACCCTTTATTGTGTAAATTTGTTGTTACACAATATTGAGATGAATTTCATAAAGCCATATGTGAAATGGCTGTTAGAGATATGATTTTAACCCCAATAATGTGTTTTGGGAGTTACAAAATCATTTGGGAGGGTTTGGAACCGTTTGGAAAAACAACACATTTTTTGTGCTGAAATTGGTCGGTGGCCGCAGCCACTGAATGTTGGTGGCCGCGGCCTGTGGGACAGAGACTAGTGGCCGCGGCCACAGGCAAAAAACTGACCAATTTTTCAGTTTTTTCAATCTTTGTTGAACGGCTCAAAAAACCCAAATAACTCCCAAATCTCTCTTTTAATTACATATTAATCCAATTAAACATTGGTAACAACCATGGGGGTTGGTGGAATTTTAAATTCAAAGGGTATCTCTAAACTCTATAAATAGGAGCCTATAGCTCACTTGTAAGATACAACATTTCTATCCATTAGAGCACTTGGCTAGAAACACCTTAAGGCTTGATAATTCTAGAAAGCATTTCCTATAATCTGTGAGAGATCCCTTAGTGCTTGAGTTAGGGGGAAATAAGCTTTTGGACAAAGGTTTCAAACCTTGTTCAAGTTGGTGATCCCCAACACTCTTCACTTTGGTAGTGTGAGTGAGAGTTGTTTATCTTTTATTTTTTGTTCCTTTCTTTCTTTCTATTGATTTTCATCTTTATATTATTCTTCTCTATTTACTTGTATTTCTTGTTCAAGAGTTGTAATCTTTTCTTTTCTTTTGTTTAAAACACTTTACTTTATTTGTATCCTTTTGCTTAGAGTTGTATTTTACTATTCTCTTCTTCTTCATCATCTTCTTCATTTTCTTTGTTTATTTGTAATTTTCAGTTATAGAGTTGTAACTCTTTTTAATCAATCATTATTTATTTGAAATATATTGCGTAGAGTTGTAATTTATTATTATTTCCATTGAGGCAAATACATATTTTCCTAACATTCAAAAGCTTAACCCTTTTTGTTTCAATGGAAGGGGAGACAATCAAGATCATGAACCAAGACCTAGTGAGGTTGGATAGGTTTGATGGATCCAATTTCACTAGGTGGCAAGACAAGGTAAAATTCCTTTTGACAACACTCAATATAGCCTACATCCTTGAGTCATCCTTGGCACCTCTAGCCGAGCCATCCGACAAAGACACTCCCGAGGAGGTGGAGAAATGAAGGAAGATAGAAGAGGACAACCTTCTTTGTAGGGGTCATATCCTTAATGCCCTATCCGATAGGCTCTATGACCTCTACACCGAGACCAAATCGGCCAAGGAGATATGGGATGCACTTGAGAAAAAGTTTAAGGTGGAAAAAGAAGGTACCAAAAAGTTTTTGATATCTCAATACTTCAATTTCAAATTTTTTGGTGATAAACCTATTCTTCCTCAAATTCATGAATTGCAAATAATTGTTAACAAATTAAAAGTGTTAAAGATTGAGCTTCCCGAGGCCTTTCAAGTTGGTGCTATAGTGGCTAAATTACCACCAACTTGGAAAAGCTATAGGAAAATAATCCTTCATAAAAATGAGGAGGAGATCCAAAAGCATATTCGAATCGAAGAGGAATCGATATGTAGAGATAAACTTGTGGAGGGGTCTAATGGAGAGACTTCCAAAGCAAATGCGGTGTCACAACCAAAACATCCCAAAAACAAAGGGAAAAGGGGTAATGAGAAACCTTTGGGTCAAAAAACCAACCCAAATAAGTTTAAGGGCGAGAAAGGCCCTTGCTTTGTGTGTGGGAAAAATGGTCTCTATGCTTGAGAGTGTAGGCATAGAAAAGACCAACAAGGACCTAAGGTGAACTCAACTCAAGAGGAAAACATAGTTGCTACCCTTAGTGAGGTGAATGCGGTCCAAGGCAAGGTGAAAGGATGGTGGTATGATACATGTGCCACCGTCCATGTCACCTATGACAAATCATTGTTCAAGACCTTTGAAGAGTCAAAGGGCAACCATGAGATTCAAATGTGCAATGAGGGCAAATCCAATGTACTTGGCAAAGGTACTATTGAAGTCGACTTCACCTCCGACAAGAAAGTTACATTAGTGAATGTACTTTATGTTCCCGAAATGAATAGAAACTTGGTAAGTGGTGATTTGCTTGGAAAGCCCAGCATTAAAGCCGTTTTTGAGTCCAGTAAACTTATACTTACCAAATCAAATGTATTCTTGGGAAAAGGGTACTCTTGTGAGGGAATGGTTAAATTGTGCACCAATGACGTAACTTTCAATGTTATCAATAAAAATGCTAATTCCGCCTATATTGTTGAGTATGATTCTTTATTTTTGTGGCATCTTAGACTATCGCATATAGATTTTTTGTAACGCCTTGGATAACCAAGACCGTTACACTGTGTGTTTAAAATAGTGCAAGACTTGCTAACCAAGTCATTCAGACAAAGTGTACACTCTATACCATTATCAGAGTAGGAATAAAAAGATTTTGGTCACAAACAGGCTATTTTCATTAAAAATAACGGTTTAATACACGGAGACTCAAAACAGGGTTTAGATGTCTTAGTTACAACAAATTCTAGAAGTTACAAATAGTTCAAGCCACTCTAATGGCAAAATATACATTTTAGGTTTCCGTTCCTGTACAATTTCTCGACCGTGGCGGCCGAGCAGCTGACGATGTACACCTCGCCCCCAGAGCTCTCAAACTCATGGTTGATTCAGCCTACCCTTGCCTTTACCTGCACCACGTAGCACCCGTGAGCCAAGGCCCAGCAAGAAAGCATAATAACATAGCAAGATCAGCAGCACTTATCAAATATTTCACAATACTCAACTAAGAATCCAGTATTTCATAACATTTATCCAATCAGTAATAACAATTTGTCATCCAAACAGTCAACCAACTATATTCATTACACAATATTCACATTCATAACCAATAGATTGTCATGTCCATCAAATAACATTCAGGGTTGGCGCCCTTAGTCGCACCCTCTATTTAACACACTGTCTTCGGCTCATTAGGGCCGCCCCCAGTGTAATACTCACTGACTCCGGCCAGCTTAACCGAGCCCAGTGATAAATAAGCTGCCTCAGCTACCAGTGGCCGAGCCGCGCCCCAGTGCGCAAATATTGATTCTGACACCCTTAGGCCGGTAATCGCATGTCCCATGGCATAATAACACCATCTCACGACATGATATACAAATTTAGGGAGCTCTTAGTCCCATCATGTCCACATGGTTAATCACATTCACATAACAATGCATACAATCATAGGGAACACTTAGTCCCAACCTAACCACATACTCAGGTGCAGCTTTCTTACCTGTATCCCAAGCTTCCGATGCCCCAAAGCCGCGAGCACGGTCCTTATCCCGAACCTCACCAAAGACCTAGTCACAACACAAACGAAACATCCTTTATCACTAACCAATCCAAATCTACTTCTCAGAACCAATCCCACACTCTCGGAATGCCCCAAATCCCTAAAACAATGCACCAAAGACATCCCCCGAATCCCTGGAGCAAAGGCTCAAAATTGCAAAATATCACATTCTGAAAATGGCCTAGCGCCGCGGCGCTGCCCTATAGGGCCGCGGCGCCCAGTGTGGCGTGCTGCCCCTTTGGCACACCCACATGGGGCCATTTTGTAATGAGCATGCCTTGGTGCTTGATCATTAGTCAAGTCTTGCACCAAGCAACCTCATGGGATAGGGTAGTGGCAGTTTTGTAATATTGCATATGTCTCCCAGACAAAAATCATATATGTTCCTGGGAAGACTTTATTTCCCTATAAGGCTCCTTAGGGGGAGGTGACCTGGTGACTTAGGGAAGCACCATGGCCATCAGCAGATAGGGGCCAAAGCTGTGTACTCCCTTGCCCTATCAAGGCTATATATTAATGAAATAACATTTATCCATACTTGTCCCTGTGTGCGTCCTTGTTGCTTATGTGTTACTTGTTTGTTACCTTCGTTGGGCCATTGTGTGCCACTTGCCTTGTTGTGTGCTTTGTGTTGTGTGGACGTTCCTAGGAATGACTTGCTTTGTGCTTGCTCATACTTCGTTATTGCCCGTTGCATGTCCGAGATGCGTATGTGGCTAACCGCTGAGTTTGTTTGCCTGTAGGTGTGTGTTGTAGGCTGACTTGCTAGCTTGAAGAGTCTGCAAGTGCCGCACGTTCCGTCTAGTTGGAATACCCAAATAGCCGGCCCGTGACAGTTGGTATCAAAGCCAAGTTAGAAAGCGCTTGGCAAAAACACACTATGGTGAGCAACACTCAGAGGATCGAAGCTCTTGAGAAGCGAGTAGGGGAACTAGATGGCCTGGACGAGAGGGTCAGGGATCTTTCCTCTGCAAGTTAGGACTCGGGTTCGTCTGATGCAAACAATCGCATAGCTGCGTTGGAGAAGGAGAATGATGTTCTTCTATCCAGAATTATCGCGTTGGAGAAAAGAAACACTCCAACAAGTACTTCTGTTTCCCCTCGGTGGGAAGAGCGCATCGCGGCAGTGGAGCGCATGCTAAAGGAACAAGAAGTTTCAATAAATGACACGACGGAAGATTGCAGGGAGGCAGTCGGTGTGCTCAGAGAAGAAATGGCTGAGCTATCTGCCAAGGTAAACCTGACCATGCGAGCGGTTGGGAATGCCCCTGCAACAGGGCCGATAGGTATGGAATATGTCCGAGCCAAAGTACCCGAGCCGAGGCCCTATAATGGGGCCAGAGATGCAAAGGATTTGGAGAATTTCCTCTTTGAGATGGAACATTACTTTAGAGTCGTGCGGGCCGATTCGGAAGATGGAAAGGTCGCCATGGCTACCATGTATTTGTCGGGGGATGCCAAGGTGTGGTGGAGGACCAAGTATGATGATATAGAGAATGGCAGGTGTACTATCACATCTTGGGCAGACCTGAAGAGGGAATTAAAGACGCAGTTTCTGCCAGAAAATGTAGCTTACATAGCTCGTCGCCAGTTACAAGAGCTTAAACAAGTCGGGACAGTCCGAGAGTATGTAAAGAGATTTTCGGGACTGATGCTCGATATTAAAGACATGTCCGAAGTGGACAGGCTCTTTTGCTTCCTCGAGGGATTGAAACCATGGGCCAAGCAAGAACTTCAAAGACAGCGGGTGACCGATCTGGCCACCGCTCAAGCTGCTGCCGAACGCTTAACAGACTACACTCCGGAGAGTAGCCTGCCGAAAAGGGCTACCCCTCCAGCCAGCTCAAGTAGCGCCGGGAGTAAGAAGTCTGGGAAGTCCTAGCAGGGTAAGAGTGGGGGAGAGAAGAGGACAACTGAGTCCAATTCTTCGAGTGGGACAGATGCTGCTGTAGGGAAGAAGCCGCTAGCTTGTTGGATTTGCAAAGGCCCACACAAGTCGGCAGTTTGCCAATTCCGGGGCAAGCTGAATGCCCTCATCGGCCAAGAACAACAGGGTGAAGGAGAAGAGGAAGAAGAAGAGTACGCGCACATGGGCGCTGTCCGCCTGTTGAACGCTCTCAAGAAGCATGGCGAGAAAGGGAAGAAGACCCTGGGGAAAGGGCTAATGTTCGTGGATGCCGCTATCAATGGCAAGCCTGCCAAAAGCGTGATGATTGATACTGGCGCCACCCACAACTTCATCTCTGAACTCGAAGCAAAGCGACTGGGACTAAAGCTGGAGAAAGATGCAGGCCGCATGAAGGTGGTCAACTCCAAAGCCTTGGCCACAACTGGCGTGGCTAAAGGGGTAAAAGTGAAAATCGACACGTGGGAAGGGCAGATTGATTTGGTGGTCGTCCATATGGACGACTTCGATGTTGTTTTGGGAATGGACTTTCTAACCGAGAAAGGTGCCATTCCAATTCCTGCCACTGGAAGCTTACTCATAATGGGAGAGACTCCTTCAATGGTACCTGCAAAGGTGAAACCACCCCCTGCTGTGAAGCTTCTATCAGCTTTACAGTTCAAGAAGGGTGTGAGGAAGCAGGAGCTCACTTATGTAGCTGTACCCACCGTGTTCGAAGAAGTAGTGGAAGAAATTGTTCCACTAGAAATTACGAGGGTCTTAAAGGTGTATGGGGATGTGATGCCAGATAAACTCCCCAAAGCCTTGCCACCAAAGAGGGGGATTGATCACCAGATAGAGCTGGTGCCCGGGGCGAAACCTCCAACAAAAGCGCCATACAGAATGGCACCCCCTGAGCTAGAAGAATTGAGGAAGCAATTAAAAGAGCTATTGGAGGCAGGCTTCATCAGACCGTCGAAGGCGCCATATGGCGCACCGGTGCTATTCCAGAAGAAGCACGATGGGAGCTTGAGACTGTGCATCGACTATAGGGCTCTCAATAAGGTGACAGTTCGCAACACATACCCCATTCCTCTAATCGCTGATTTGTTCGACCAGCTAAGTGGAGCCAAATACTTCACGAAGTTGGACTTGAGATCGGGCTATTATCAGGTGAGGATTGCAGATGGGGATGAACCAAAGACTACGTGTGTTACTCGATACGGAGCATTTGAGTTTTGAGTAATGCCGTTTGGGTTGACAAATGCACCTGCTACCTTCTGCACACTAATGAACCAAGTATTCCACGAGTATCTAGATAAGTTCGTGGTGGTGTACTTGGATGACATCGTGGTTTATAGCGCCTCGATTGAAGAGCATCAAGAACACTTGGCTCAAGTGTTTCAGAAGTTGAGAGAGAACCAACTATATGTGAAGCGAGAGAAATGCTCGTTCGCACAGGAGAGCATCAAGTTCTTAGGCCACGTGGTGGAACGTGGCCGTATTCGTATGGATCTGGAGAAGGTGAGGGCAATCCAGGAATGGAAAGCCCCCACAAACGTGAAAGAACTCCGCTCCTTCTTGGGCCTAGCCAACTACTATAGATGATTTGTGGACGGCTACTCAGGAAGGGCGACACCCTTGACCGAGCTTCTGAAAAAGGGTGTGATTTGGGCGTGGACTGACAAGTGTGCTGAAGCGTTCAGGAGTTTGAAAGAAGCCATGATGAAGGATCCTATTCTTGCCTTGCCAACTATTAGCAAGCCCTTCGAAGTACAGACAGATGCATCAGATTATGCTCTGGGAGGGGTACTAGTACAAGAGGACCACCCGGTCGCATACGAAAGTCGCAAGCTGTCTGAAGCTGAGAGGAGGTATACTGCCCAGGAGAAGGAGCTCCTCACAGTTATACATTGCTTGCGAGTGTGGAGGCATTACTTGCTAGGGTCAAAGTTTGTGGTGAAGACGGATAATGCAGCTGTGAGTCATTTCCTTACTCAGCCGAAGCTGACCCCTAAGCAGGCTCGATGGCAGGAGTTTGTGGCGGAATTCGACTTCCGTTTTGAGCACAGGGCAGGACGCTTGAACCAGGCAGCTGACGCCTTGAGTCGCAAAGCGGAGTTGGCGACTCTAAAGATCATGGCTAGTTTATCGGCTAGCGTGGTGAACACTCCACTCAAGGAACGCATTAAAGAAAACCTAGGGAAAGACCCAGTTGTCAGGACCATCCTGAAGCTCGTAAAAGAAGGCAAGACTCGCCAGTTCTGGGTGGAGGATGACCTTCTGTGGGCTAAAGGGGGGCGCTTGTATGTTCCAAAAGCTGGAGATTTGCAAAGGACATTACTAAGCGAGTGTCATGACACTCTGTGGGCAGGCCATCCAGGGTGGCAGAGAACCCATGCCCTCTTGAAGCAGGGATACTACTGGCCACAAATGCGGGACGATGTAGTGGAGTACACCAAGACCTGTCTGGTCTGCCAGCAAGACAAGGTCGATAGGAACAAGACACCTGGGTTGTTGGAGCCCTTGCGACTCCCAAGCCGACCGTGGGAGAGCGTGTCTCTTGACTTTATCATCAGTCTTCCGAAGACAGGAGATTTAAGTGCGATCTTGGTGGTCGTGGATAGATTCTCGAAGTATGCAACATTCATCCCAGTGTCGAAGTACTGTTCGGCAGAAGAGACAGCGAGACAATTTTTCAAACATATTGTCAAATATTGGGGAGTGCCCCAGAACATAGTCAGTGACCGAGATGGAAGATTCACGGGGACGTTTTGGTCCGAATTATTCAATCTCTTGGGGTCACAACTGAATATTTCCTCGAGCTACCATCCGCAGACAGATGGGCAGACAGAAAGATTCAACGGGATGTTGGAAGAGTACTTGCGCCACTTTGTCAATGCCAATCAGAAGAATTGGCCGCAACTACTCGATGTAGCTCAATTTTGTTTCAACTCTCAAAAGAGTTCTTCGTCGAATAAGAGCCCTTTTGAAGTTGTTAATGGACATCAACCACTGTTACCCCACACAGTGGACGAATATCGCGGTCGGAACCCGCGAGCCTTTCACTTCACCAAAGACTGGAAGAAGACAACAGAGATTGCCCGAGCTTATCTAGAGAAAGCCTCAAGAAGAATGAAGAAGTGGGCAGATCAGAAGCGCAGACCACTGGAGTTCAAAGTAGGTGACTTAGTGTTAATCAAGCTACGGCCCGAACAGTTGAGATTCCGAGGGGACAAAGACATCAGACTCGTCCGCAAGTACGAGGGTCCAGTCTCAGTCATCTCAAAAGTTGGCCTAACTTCATACAAAGTCGACCTACCCGCTTGGATGAAGATACACCCGGTCCTTCACGTCAGCAACTTGAAGCCGTGTCATGAAGATCCAGCCAATCCAGAGCGCAACCAGTCAACCAGAGGAGGAGTCAGTGTTCAGCCAAGGAGCAAGCGTCAACCTGAAGAAATCCTGGCGGAAAGAACGGTCACCACTGACCGTAAAAAGCATAAGGAATATATGGTAAAATGGAAGGGGCTCGCTGATGACGAAATCAGCTGGGAAAGGGCGGAAGACTTGAAGAAGCTCACGCAGAAGATTGAAGATCTACAAGCTACTTCGTCGAGGGCGCCGAAAGATTAAGTGGGGGAGAGTGTGGCGTGCTGCCCATTTGGCACACCCACATGGGGCCATTTTGTAATGAGCATGCCTTGGTGCTTGATCATTAGTCAAGTCTTGCACCAAGCAACCTCATGGGATAGGGTAGTGGCAGTTTTGTAATATTGCATATGTCTCCCAGACAAAAATCATATATGTTCCTGGGAAGACTTTATTTCCCTATAAGGCTCCTTAGGGGGAGGTGACCTGGTGACTTAGGGAAGCACCATGGCCATCAGCAGATAGGGGCCAAAGCTGTGTACTCCCTTGCCCTATCAAGGCTATATATTAATGAAATAACATTTATCCATACTTGTCCCTGTGTGCGTCCTTGTTGCTTATGTGTTACTTGTTTGTTACCTTCGTTGGGCCATTGTGTGCCACTTGCCTTGTTGTGTGCTTTGTGTTGTGTGGACGTTCCTAGGAATGACTTGCTTTGTGCTTGCTCATACTTCGTTATCGCCCATTGCATGTCCGAGATGTGTATGTGGCTAACCGCTGAGTTTGTTTGCCTGTAGGTGTGTGTTGTAGGCTGACTTGCTAGCTTGAAGAGTCTGCAAGTGCCGCACGTTCCGTCTAGTTGGAATATCCAAATAGCCGGCCCGTGACACCCAGCAAGTCAGAGAGCTCACCCCTGCCCTGAAACAGCCTTGTGCCGCGGCGCGCTAGAACAGCGCCGCGGCGCTCCTTTGCGAACCCAGAAATCTGGGCTTTTCCATGCGTTTTTCCCGAACCTAAACCATTCCAAATCATCCCAAACAAGTACCTAAGCCCCAGAAATCAATTCAAAACCCCAAATGAACCCTTTAACAACCTATAAACATCACAAACAACCCCAATCACACAAACACACCCAAGATCCTATCTTGAGTTTCAAATTCCTAAAACTCAAACCATGGATTCCAAAACTATAAATCAAGCCTCTAGAACCTTAAACCACACCAATTACGAAAATTAAACATAATAAACTCTTACCTCAGTCAAGAACCCAGCTTGAATTCTCCTCAACTCTAGCTTCAAGCCACCTTCCTCTTGATTATCCCAATTCTGAATTCATGCCAAAACCAGCCACTATCTTCTTTCAATTCATGCTTATTCTCCAAAATCTAGACTTGAAACTTACACAAATTATAGACAAACCCTTACCTCTGAGTAATCTTGATTTATGCTCAATTTAGTTGCCTAGAACCATCAAAGCTCCCCTCCTAGGTCTCCCAACTTCAGCTTTCCTCTTCTTCCCTTTTCTTCTATCTTTTCCTCACATTTTAGCATAAATCAATTCCCAACCAAGTGTTATACGTGACCCCCCTTTCCTTCAGCTGAAGTAATCCAAATCCTTGCCTAATGACCACTTTACCCTTCCATCTATTTCCCATTCCAACTAAACCTCAAGGCCCTTTTTGTCATTCCTACTTCCTTACAATTCTACCACTTCTTTTAACCAAACTTGTTACTCTCTATGGTTACTAACAGTTACACAAGTTACCAAACCACCAGTTACCAATATCTCGCAAGAACTAAATTACAAAATCCCCGAAATACCCCTAGGCTCCTCCCGAGCCGGGTATAAAATCCCGTTGTGACTTTTGGGTTATCTAGCTCTCTAGGACCGTCTCGGCACGTGCATCGCATTGATATCACCACACCCACGTGGTACAAATCACATCACATAATTATCACACTTATGCCCTCAACGGGCTAAAATTATCACATATCATAATACACATAGTCATGCATCTCGAATACTCAAATAGTCATATAACATGCTTAAAATCATAATCATGCATCTTAATCATTAAATTCTCACATACTTCCCATTATGCCCTCCATGCACGCTAATCAAGGCCCTTAAGCCTTATTAGCAAATTTGGGTCGTTACATTTTTCAACCATGAAAAGAGTAGTAAAATGTGGTATTATTGCATGCAATATTAAAAACTATGGTAAATGTGAAACGTGTGTTAAGGCGAAAATGATTAAGAAACCATTTCCTAGTGTAGAAATATCATCTAATTTACTAAATTTAATCCATAGTGATCTTTGTGAATTAAATGGTATTTTAACTAGAGGTAGTAAAAGGTATTTTCTTACTTTTATAGATGATTTTAGTAGATATACCTATGTGTTCCTTTTAAAGCATAAAGAAGAAACTTTTGATGCTTTTAAATTGTATAAATTAGAAGTTGAAAATCAACTAAATAAAAAGATTAAGGTGCTAAGAAGTGATAGAGGAGGTGAGTACTTCTCTAATGAATTCAATACATTTTGTGAAGAAAATGGTATATTTCATGAGTGCACATCACCTTATACACCACAACACAATGGTGTTGCCGAAAGGAAAAATAGGACTTATCTAGAGATGATAAATTCTATGTTGGTGTTTTCTAAGTTGAACTTCAACTTATGGGGTGAAGCGCTTTTAACCGCTTGTCACATTCTTAATCAAATACCGATGAAGAAAAATGAGATATCTCCATATGAGTTATGGAAAGGAAGAAAACCCAACATAGGGTACTTCAAAGTGTGGGGGTGTCTTGCATATTGCAAGAAAAACGAACCTAATAGAACAAAGTTAGGTTCAAGAGCCATAAAGTATGCTTTTGTTGGTTATGCCAACAATAGTAAAGCTTATAGGCTATTAGACTTAGAGTCTAATGTTGTGATTTAATCTAGAGAAGTTGAATTTTTTGAGAATATGTTATGTGACAACAATTCTCAAGCCTCAACATCTCTAAAGGAGAATTTGTTATATGAGAACAATTCTCAAGCTTCTACATCCAAAGTTGATTCTCAAGAGGAGAATTCTCAAAAGGATGTAAAATAACACTTTAAACCTAGAGGAAGTCAAAGGCTAAAAAATCATAAAAGTCTAGTAGTGGATGAGATAGATACTCAACGAATTTCGTTCTATATGGTAGAAGGAAATAAAGAGGAAGTTATTAGGAAAATTGCTATTGTACTTCTCGTTGAGGATGATCCTAAGAATTATAGAGAAGCTATGCAATCAAGAGATAGTGCATTTTGGAAAGAAGCCATCAATGATGAGATGGATTCCATTCTTTCTAATAACACTTGGGAATTGGCAGACCTCCCACCGGGGTCTAAGCCAATTGGGTGTAAGTGGGTATTTAGGAGAAAATACCACACTGACGGCACTATCCAAACCTTTAAAGCAAGATTAGTAGCTAAGGGGTTTAGGCAAAAAGAGGGTATCGATTATTTCGATACTTATGCACCTGTTGCAAGAACAACTTCTATAAGAATTTTGTTCGCTTTAGCTTCAATACACAACTTGTATGTTCATCAAATGGATGTCAAAACGACATTCCTTAATGGTGACCTCAATGAGGAGGTCTATATGGAACAACCCGAAGGGTTTGTCCTACCAAAATATGAACATAAAGTTTGTAGACTTGTAAAATCCTTATATGGATTGAAACAAGCTCCTAAGCAATGGCATGAGAAATTTGATCAAGCCATCATGTCTAATGGGTTTAGACATAACAATGGAGACAAGTTTGTATTCCAAAACTTGTAAGGGATATGTGATCATTTTTTCCTTATACGTGGATGACATGCTTATTCTAAGTAATAGCATGAAAGGGATAGAAGAAACGAAGAGGATTCTATCATCAACCTTCAAGATGAAAGATCTTGGAGAAGTTGACACCATACTTGGTATCAAAGTAAGGAAACATAGTGGGGGTTTTGCGTTAGGGCAAGCCCACTATGTTGAGAAAGTATTGAACAAATTTAACCATCTCAAGTTTAAAGATGCCAATACTCCATTCGATCATAGTGTAAAACTAGAGAAGAATGAAGGAAGAGCAGTGGCTCAATTGGAGTACGCTAGTGTTGTAGGGAGTCTAATGTACGCTGCCCAATGTACTAGACCTGATATAGCATTTGCGGTAAGTAAACTTAGTAGGTTTACAAGTAATCCAAGTGTGGATCACTGGAGGGCAATTGGAAGAGTCCTAGGTTATCTAAAAAAAACCAAAGGACTAAGCCTTCACTACTCCAAATTTCCTTCGATATTAGAAGGATATACAGATGCAAGTTGGATATCCAATCTTGGGGACAACTTTTCCACAACTGGTTGGGTATTTACACTTGGTGGAGGTGCAATTTCTTGGGGTTCCAAGAAACAAACCTGTATATCTCATTCCACTATGGAAGCAGAGTTCATAGCTCTAGCTGCTACCGGCAAAGAGGTCGAATGGTTAAGGGATCTGTTGATAGAGATTTCCCTAATCAAAGAGAATGTATCCACTATATCGATACATTGTGATAGCCAAGCGACATTGGCTAGAGCATACAGCGGAGTGTATAATGGGAAGTCTAGACACATTAGTCTAAGACATGGATATGTAAGAGATTTGATTCAAAGAGGAGTCATCTCAATATCCTATGTGAGAACAAGTGAAAATCTGGCGGATCCTTTCACTAAGCCACTAACGAGGGATTTAGTGGCCGCATCATCTCGAGGGATGGGACTTAAACTCCCTAAAGAGATTCACGATTGATGGTAATCTATCTTAACATTAGTTATTCAACTAGTGTTAGGTTCAATAGGTAACAACAAGTCAATCAAGTGAATATTAGTTGTACTCAAAACAAGTCCCATCTGAGATATTGAGTACTTGTGTGTTACCAAGTGGAGGATTAAAATCGAAAGGTTTTTTTAATAGAATTCAATATTGTAAAGACAAGTATTTTTGGTAACAAAATACTGTAAGAATTCTACCTATATGGACCTAAGGGTGGTGCCGCCTCTCATGAGAATTGGGAGTATTCTCAAGAACGTCCATGAATGGAAAGTGCACATGGCCATTAACGGTGCAAAGCAAGACAAAGAGGTCTCAAGTGAACATCGCAAAGGTGTGTGTGTTATCACCGATTTGTTATCATGAAAAGATGGTTCAATGCCTAATGCAACCAAATTTTGTGATAATTACACTATAGTAAAGTTCAAGTTGAAAAACCCTTTGCTTTATGCACTAATGCAATGACTCCTATAAGAGAGAGTTCTTATTTAATCAAGTGGGGGATATGTTATATTTCAAAATATAATGATTGATTAAATAAGTGTTACAATAGATAACTATTTAATCTAGTGGACGATTGTTATATTATTTTATAATATAATGTAATATTATATTATATTATAATATAGTGTTTTAGATTAAATAAATGTGACAAAGAGTGTCACATATTGTAACTGTTGATGCGGTTCTTCGCCAACAGGTAATTAAGAAAATAAGAGGAAGGGATTAGTGCTTAACTATGAACCGAAACAGATGAATGATCTTTTGGAAATGGACTGGTGACACAATTACGTTTTTTTAGGTGGTTCAAAGGTTAAAATCCTTCTACTCCACCAGTCAATATTATTGATATATGCTTGGTATTCTTTTACAGGGTATTTCCTTACACAATAGAATCCAACCCTTTGCAACTCCCAGGGTCTCCATATTTATAGGAGAGGGCACCTGGGAGTTGGTAAGAAGGTCATCCCGTGACCTTCTTACCTATCATGTCACTTCTGTGACATTCATGATTAATTCCTAAAACCTGACACATGAAGTGTGGTCTAATCAATAGGTAAGGGGGATAATGGGCCGCACGGCCCAACCCAGTCGTGGGCGCCTGAATACGCACGTTTACGCTGCGTGTTCGAGAAGTCAGGGATATATCAGACACGCGATGTCTGATATATGCACATTTAACTTGCGTGGTTGACTTTACAAAAGGTCACAACCTCCAACTTTAGCTCGTACCACGAGTTGGATGCTTCCCTCGACATGTGGCCTTCAAAGTCCAGACTCAGTCCTTAAGTAATCTTGGTGAACCCTTTGGATACCCGAGCTAACGAGGTAGGACCTGACGACAGCAGCTCCGGTCATGGGGGATCCACGTGGCTGATATGATTTAGGCCGTATCTCGGCTCACTAATAGCCCGTGGGAAAATTAGGGCGTACAGTAACATATAATAGAGAGTTACAATATTCAGATATATGAGATATATCCAAATAATGTAACATATTTGGTGTTACAAATTTGTAACTTCCAAATATTACCCTTTATTGTGTAAATTTGTTGTTACACAATATTGAGATGAATTTCATAAAGCCATATGTGAAATGGCTGTTAGAGATATGATTTTAACCCCAATAATGTGTTTTGGGAGTTACAAAATCATTTGGGAGGGTTTGAAACCGTTTTGGAAAAACAACACATTTTTTGTGCTGAAATTGGTCGGTGGCCGCGGCCACTGAATGTTGGTGGCAGCGACCTGTGGGACAGAGACTAGTGACCGCGACCACATGCCAAAAACTGACCAATTTTTCAGTTTTTTCAATCTTTGTTGAACGGCTCAAAAAACCCTAATAACTCCCAAATCTCTTTTTTAATTTCATATTAATCCAATTAAACATTGGTAACAGCCATGGGGGTTGGTGGAATTTGAAATTCAAAGGGTGTCTCTAAACTCTATAAATAGGAGCCTATAGCTCACTTGTAAGATACGACATTTCTATCCATTAGAGCACTTGGCTAGAAGCACCTTGAGGCTTGATAATTCTAGAAAGCATATCCTATAATCTGTGAGAGATCCCTTAGTGCTTGAGTTAGGGGGAAATAAGCTTTTGGACAAAAGTTTCAAATCTTGTTCAAGTTGGTGATCCCTAACACTCCTCACTTTGGTAGTGTGAGTGAGAGTTGTTTATCTTTTGTTTCTTGTTCCTTTCTTTCTTTCTATTGCTTTTCATCTTTATATTATTCTTCTCTATTTACTTGTATTTCTTTTTCAAGAGTTGTAATCTTTTCTTTTCTTTTGTTTCAAACACTTTACTTTATTTGTAACCTTTTGCTTAGAGTTGTATCTTACTATTCTCTTCTTCTTCATCCTCTTCTTCATTTTCTTTGTTTATTTGTAATTTTCAGTTATAGAGTTGTAACTCTTTTTAATCAATCATTATTTATTTGTAATATATTGCATATAGTTGTAATTTATTATTATTTCCATTGAGGCAAATACATATTTTCCTAACAGGTGGAACCTACACCAGAGACAAAAGCAAGGCCGACTGGTGAAACAGGTGTCGTAGAATGATCGACGTAGTTTTGCTATACTTGTGCATTTGTGTTTACTCTTCTTTGTTTGTGATTGTGTGGACAGTTGTAGATGTAATGATGTACAAAATACTAATACAATGTATAAAAAATTCGTTCGTGTTCTATGTTTGGTTGTTGTTGAATGTGTTTTCTTGATATTATGATAGTTAAAATATTGCAGCTGATGAGGCTCAGTTGACGTATGTTGGTAAGAGGTTGCATACACCCTTTAGGCCCCTGCGCGTGAGATACAGTAAGAATCTGTACAGATGGTGGCAGAGAATTCCCATTTAAGTGTTGAGTTAGTTACACGGCATAATTTTTTGAGGTGATTGAATGGTTCTGATGACATTTCCATTTAAGGTGAACACCGTGATTGGGTAAATTTTCCATTTCTGAGGCGGATCTTTGATAAGCCACAGTGGTTGTATTCAACGTGATCGTTGAATGAATTAGTGAGAAGTGGAATCCCGTATTACATAGCGTGTGAGCGATATGGGTTAGATCATCCGAAGCTAGAGAGTGCGATGGCAGAGTATACGCATCATATTGAATGGGATTAAATATTCCCAAGAGATGCATGTTATAAGTTACGATATTTGTATCTCAAGTGAGAATATAGGCGAGTGATGTAAATAACTGTAAAGTAATATTGAACATAACATATTTTATAAATAAAGCTGATCTTTTGAATTACAAAATTTACATTCATTATTCGTGTGATCGCTGAGAGAGTCGAGTGCATTGACTTTATATGCTTTGAGAGAGTTGTGTTGCTCTCTCATTAGAACTAAGTCGTCCCCTTGGGTGCATGAAAGAGCAAGTTAGATGCTCTACCATTTGCCAGAGGGGGCGACTTGGCTGAGCTCGGACGCAGAACGCAGTATGTGGGGTTGGGCGCCGAGGCAGAGCTGAGAGAGGCAGAACATGGGATCAGACATTTTTCCACTGCACCCATACCGAGGTTTATTTGGTACCTTTTGCTGGGATAGGCTATCAAACCCAACAGAGGTAGCCGACGTGTAAGATGTGGGTGCGAGTGCTGGAAAAGTTCCTCCCAACCTTGGATTGCCAAACCAGTTACTTCGTAACGGAGGCAGAACCAAAGTGGGATGTCTGATGGTTATGCTGTAGTAGTTAAGGCAAATTAGACTCCATGACGGGATTCCTTTATTTGCTGGACCCGATGGGGCTCCTTTGCGGCCACAGAAAAATAAGTGGACAGGGTAGACAGTGAAAATTACCCTGGTCGGGCAACCAAACTTGCGTAGTCAGGCCAGATTAGACTACGAAATGGCTGGCCGTAGCTCCTCGTTAGTTTAGTCAGGTTAGATTATAACACGTTTAGGTGGGTAATGTGTTCCATGATGGTGGACACGTCATGTGAATGCCATGAGTTAGAGAAACTTATAGTGGAAGGGTTTGCTAGGCCGAACCATAAGTTTTGGTTTGTAAGAGAGTGAGTGGAATGGCAGAGGAACCATGCCTCTGTGTTTATTTGGTGTGTTTTAAGTGACCCTGCCAAGGCCGTATTTATAGTGGACATGGTAGGTGGAGCTTAGTGCACGTGAAAAATGTTGTGCCTCATGTGGGTAGGTAAGGGTATATTAAAATATGTATGTAGTAGTAGCTCTTAGCACAAAGAAAATAAAGTGATAAGTGTCACATGTGTGTTTTGTTTATGGTACGTCAGGGAAGATTCCTCATGCATAATTGTGTCAGCAAAAGTTGATTAAGTAAAATGTCTTAAAGTAATGTAAGAAAGGAAAGTTGTTTCATTACTTTGAAATTTCAGAGTACATACAACTATTAACAATAATATTGTTTCAAGGACATTGAATTCCAAGTGCGCGGTACATTTTTGCCACTATGTATACTTTTGAGGGTGTAAGATCCTCACCCCAGCGCTTCTGTTACTTCAAAGGGTCCATCCCAATTTGGCTCCAGCTTCTTTGGATTTCCAGTGACCTTACACAGAATCCAATCTCCCGTCTTAAATGTACGTGAATGGACCCTCTTATTGTAATAACGTTATGCTGCCTTTTGGTATTTTTCGTGTCTTATCTGTGCTATCATGCGTAACCCGTCCAAGAGGTTAAGATTGTGTGTGAGCTGTACGTTGTTCGCAGTTAGATCAAAAGCGATTTCTGTCCGAAGTGTCGGCAGGCCCACTTCTATAGGGATGATTGCTTCTGTTCCATAGACCATGGCGTAGGGTGACTTGCCCGTAGAGGTTCGTTTTGTTGTTCTGTATGCCCATAGTACCTTTGGTAACTCGGCTACCCATGCACCTTTTTATCCTCCAAGTTTTTCTTGATGTTGGCAAAAATGACTTTGTTAGAGGCCTCTGCTTGGCCATTGCCCTAAGGATAGGTGACAGAAGCAAAACTTAACTTTATTTGGTATGTGATGCACAATTCTTGTACTTTTGCGTTTTGGAATGGGGTTTCATTATCCACGACTATTTCCCATGGGATCCCAAATTGGCAGATGATGTGTTTCCATATGAAGCTCATGGTGCTGTTTTGCTGATTGTGACGTAGGCCTCTACTACGACCCATTTAGTGAAGTAATCAGTAGCTAACAAGGCATACTGTTTTCCTTCAGCAGCTCTGGGCAGTTCTCCAACTACGTCCATCCCCCACTTTACAAAGCGCCAAAGGGCAATTGTGGAATGTAGGACTTGAGCGAGTTGATGGATTGTGGGTGTAAATTGCTGGCATCTGTCACATTTCTTCGTATAGTCGAGTGCTTCTGTCATCATGTATGACCAATAACATCCTACTGTGAGTGCTTTGTGTGCCAAGCTTCGCCCCCCTGTGTGTTTCTCGCATGCTCCTTCATGGATCTCTTCTAATAATCTTTTAGCTTCTGTGGGACGTAAGCACCGAAGATAGGGGTCGCTAAAGGATCTGCGATATAGCGTTCCATGGATAATGGAGTAGCATTGAGCCTTTTGCATTGGCTGGTAGTTCAGACTTCGTTAGGTAGCGGATAATTAGGTCCATCCAACATTCTGGTTTTGGTGAGATGGAACAAATTTTCACAACTTCTGGTGCATGATTTGTGGAAATTGCTGAGTGTCGTGAAAATTCTCCCACAGAGGCTTTCTTTGTGAGGGCATCGACCCTCTGATTTAGTTCCCTTGGTATTTGTACGAGCTCAAATTGCTGGAATTGTGACTTTAATGCAGATACTTTTTCCAACAGGTTGGTCAGATAGGGTGCCTTGGTATCGAAATTGCTGGCCACCTGCTCTATCATTAGCTTTGAATCCCCTCTAACTCTCAGTCGTTTGATGCCCATGCTTCGTGCTAATTCTAGACCATAGACCAGGGCCTAATATTCAGCTTCATTATTTGTGGCGTGTTGCTCCAACCGTATGGCTTCCTCAACTTGTAATTCTGAGGGTGCCTCCAATACGACGCCGATCCTAGCTCCTTGTGAATTAGAGGCTCCATCTGTGTGCATTGTCCACATCCATTCTTCTTCGAAATTCAGCAGTTAAGGTGCGGTCTCGGGTGTGAAAGATTGTATCTCAACCAAGAAATCAACTAATACTTGGCCTTTCTTTGCTTTCCGCGGTGAGAATCGTTTGTCACATGTCCCTAGGTTAATTTCCCATTTGGACATTCTGTCGAAGAGGTCGGGCTTGTTCAAAATCTGCTTTAATGGGTAGTCCGTGTACACGATAATGGTGTGGCCTTCAAAATACTGTCGAAATTTCTTCTTTGCTGTGATTAACTCGAGGACTAATTGTTCCATTATGTTGTAGTGTGTTTCGGCGTCTAGTAGCATCTTACTGTAGTAGAATACTGACTTCTGCTGGCCTTCGTCTTCTCGAAAGAGTACAGAACTCATAGCAAAGTGGGAAACAGATAGATATAAGAAGAGATATTCGTGGGAGATGGGAGTGCTTAATATGGGGGGAGTACTTAGATAGGCTTTTAATTCCTTGAAAGCTTTATTTTGTTCCGCTCCTTAAGTGGTGTTGGTGAACTTCTTGATGCATTGGAAGAAAGGCTGGCAACGATCGGACATGTGTGATATAAATCTGCTCAGTGCCACGATTTTTCCTGTTAGAGCTTGGATATCTCGGATGGTTCGGATTAGCCTCGATGCCCCTTTTCCTGACCACATATCCTAAGAACTGGCCAGAGGATACTCCAAAAACACATTTGGTTGGATTCAACTTCATTTGATAGGCGTCGAGTATGTTGAAGCATTTGGTTAGATCTTCCACATGCGTGATACCCCATCGAGATTTGACCACCATGTCGTCAATATACACTTCCATGTTCCTACCAAGCAATGAGGAAAAAAGCTTGTGCATCAACCTCTGATTTGTTGCTCCTGCGTTTTTTAGGCCAGAGGGTATGACTTTGTAATAGTATAGACCGCATTCTATTGTGAAAGCCGTGTGGATTCGGTCTTCTGCTTTCATTGGGATCTGATTGTACCCTGAGTAGGCATCAAGGAAACTCATTCTTTCGTAACCCGTCGTGGCATCTATCATTTGATCAATTTTTGGAAGAGGGTAGCTATATTTAGGACATGCTTTGTTCAAGTTTGTGTAGTCTATGCACACTCGCTTTTTCCCGTTTTTCTTCGGAACCACTACAGGGTTGGCTAGCCAACTAGGATATAGGCCTTCTTCGATTGCTCCTATGCTTAGTAACCGTTGTACTTCCTCTTGTATGGCCTTGTTGATTTTGGGAGCGAACCTCCTCTGCCTCTGCTTGACGGGTGAGAAGTTATTTGATATGTTGAGCCTGTGACTCATGACAGTAGGATCTATTCCTGGTATGTTGTGCGGGGACCAGGTGAAAGTCCCAACTCTGGTGTGATGCCCCACGTCACTATGGTTGCTTTCTGGAATGACGACTGGCCCTACAAACCAACACGAGTATTTTCAGCATGCTTTGCCCTCACTCGCATGCTTCCTAGGAAAACTTCCAAGGAGGTCACCCATCCCTAGATTACCCCAGGTCAAGCACGCTTAACTTTGGAGTTCTCAAGTGATAGGCTACCGAAAAGAAGATGCATCTTGTTGATATAGGTAGTACCCATCAATCCATTTAAGCCCTCTTCAACTATGTAGTCCCATACCTACATAGTCTTAGAATCATCACACTTGACCTTCCCCAGGCGGTGTGGGATTGCACAGCTTACCCAGTCTTTCCCCTTACGGATCACGGGATTCTGACTGTCACATCTGGTCTTCAGGAATTGGATTAGGGTATGCTTTTCTATCTCGGGTAGCCGGGTGCTTACCAGCAATGTTTTGGACGGATCATCATCATCTATACATATCTATTCTAGATCGTCGAGAGTAGTTTGGGGCTTATCGTGATCTTCTTCCACATTTATGCCTCTGAGATATGCTGGTAAGCTGTCCTTTAATTGTTATTTGGCGGGGTTGTTGTCAGGGGAGGAATTGTCGATTTCATTTATCTCTTTCAGGGTCAGGTAGCATTTCTTAGCCTGCTTCTGGTATCATTTTATGTCGATGGTGTAGCGCCCGTCTAGTTATTGAAATTGCATAACTTGATGAAAAATGGAAACCACGCCTTGCATCCTATGGATCCAGTTCCTCCCCATGATAGCGTTGAGTCCACTATGAGGAAGTCTACTAGCAGAGTGCGTTCTGCAGCGACTACATTTAATCTGATAGCGCCCTTTGGGTACACTCTTTGGCTGTTGAATCCTAGGATTGGTGTAACAGAAGGCCTGATCCAACTTTCTTCGAGACCCATCTTCTGGAAGGCTTCCCAGAAGATAACATCAACGTCGCTGCCCCCATCGACTAAAACTCTTTCCAATTGGCAATGGTCGACCTACAGCGAGATGACCAAAGGGTCATCATGGGGTAGGTGTACTGCTCGTAGATATTCTTCTGTAAAGGTTATTGCAGAGGCTAGATAGCATATGTTTTCTGAGGTGACAAAATTGATGGTGTGTCCTAGTGATCTGTACCGCCTTACCCTTTCCTCCATTCTTTTACGATTTTTGGTTGCCTGTTCTTGTTTCGTGGTTAGCTTTACGGTCCCGTGTATCATGGGGATTTTTTTGAGAGGCTCTTGGGAGCTCGTGCAAGCCACATTTGGGGAGGTCGTCGCCGTTGGAGGTGTCGGGGCAGAAGTGATGTTGGGGCGTGGTATGCCGGACCCGTTCGAGCCTTTAATGTACTGGGTCAATCGCCCGTTTCTCATGAGGGCCTGGATCTGATTGTGGAGGTTGTGATATTCAGAGATTGTGTGGCCGTGATCCTTGTGGAAGATGCAGAACCTGTTTTTGTCTCTTATTTTGGGGGGAGTGGTGATTTTGTACGGTTCCTGCAAGATGGGTCTATCTTTGTTTTCTTCATAGATGACCTCCTGAGGGACGGTGTATTTGAATGAGGTGTATCGAGGTGGATCTCGATTTGTTCTTGGCTTCTTTCCCCCTTTCATGTGGTCTGACTCCTAATTTTTTCTTTTGTCATCCCTCGTAGATGGAGGGGGAGGGTTATTTGCTGGTGGTGTTGAAATAAGGGTGGACTTCTGCTGCGCACACCCTCAAAATTCTAGGACCCTAAAGACGCCCTCGGCGTGGATCTAGATTTCTGCCATGTCATATGGTGGTGTCATGGTGATGTTCTCGTGCAAGAGGGACCCCACTTGCAGACTTTTGACGAAGAAGTTGGCTGCGGTTGATGGCTCTACATCGTGGATCTGGTGTACAAGGTTGATGAAACATTGCAGGTATGATTTCGGGTGCTCATTTTCGTCTTGCTCAATTAGGTAGAGATCTGCCATTGTTCTTGGTGCTTCGCGGTTGGCCTTATATTGCTGGAGGAAGGCTCTGCGTAGATCACCGAAGTTGCTGACAGAGCTAGGTTTTAGTTGTCTGAACCATAGCAAGGCTGGTCCAGAAAAGGTTTTGGAGAAGACTTTGCATTGTATGGCTTCATTGTTGACTTCCAAGGCCATCTTCTGCTGGAATTGGAATAGGTGATTGAGCGGGTCTCCCTTTCCATTGAATGCTGGCAGGGGAGGAATCACAAAGTCCCTTGGCTTGGGCTCGTTCTGTATCCAATCTTTGAAAGGTGATTTCTCGGCAGTTCTTGAGACCAAATCTATGTAGTCAAAAGCGTACGCAGATCTCCCGTCAGAGAACTTTTGCATCACTTCTCGCAGCATCTCTTCCTTCCAACTTTCCAAGAACCGGACAGAGGGGGTGTAACGCCCTACCTCCTTAGAGTCGTTACTAAGTGAGTTTAAAATGTACTTTTAACTCGCTAAGCGAGATTTTAAGTCAAAAGTGTAATTAAACCATAAACAGAGTCATAAACTTTGAAAATAATTCCATTTACTGAAAATCATAAAACGTTTAACATTTGGGATCCCAAAATATTTTTTAGAAATATTTACAACTCAAAAACATAATCATAGTTGGCTAAACGACAAAATCTAGGTTTAGAGAAATCATCTCCCAAAATACCCCTGGTCATGGCGGCCAGGCAGGCTAAACATGTACGAGCCGCCTCACGCTCTCCGTATTCATGGTTGGTCGACTTTCCCCTTGCCCTTACCTGCACCACAGAGCACCCGTGAGCCGAAGCCCAGCAAGAAAACCCACACAAGCACATAACATATGCATACCAAACACTTAACACATATAACCAGCCATCAATAGGCTATACACATACGGCCATGCCGTCCCAAGCGCTTTACCAGGCCCTGGGTTCGCGGTCCACACCATAAGGATATCCCAGGTATCCTTTAGGGTCTCGCCCTGGCAACTCACACTTCGCGTGCTAAACGCTGCTCCTAGCCTCTTGCCGCACTCGGCCTTGCACTCCACGTTCCTAACACCGTTCTCGGCCCCTTGCCGTTCGCGGCCTTGCCGACCTCAGCCTGTGCTGTTCCCAACTCTCGCCGAACAATCACACATATGCATACATAGCATAATACAGAAAATACCAAACATGAATAAACTCAATCAAAGGGCTACACCCCGTAACACAATCATATAGGGCTCTACTCTGCATACAAGCTCTGTGGGAACAACAGTTTTCTTACCTGTGTCCCGAGCTTCCCAAGCACCGCGATCACGAGCACAGTCCTCTATCCCGAACCTTGAAGAATTCCTAGTCACAACGCATGAACCATAATCAACCATCACATTCTAATCCATTAAATAGTTTCGAGTCATAATTCTAACCTCTGGGACCTTGGTTTCTACCAATCTGGGTGGTAGGAACCTTCCCGAGCCTTAACGTCTAAGTTCCCGAGCAAAAAACCCTCATTTTTCCAAAAATCCACATTTGGGCCGCAGCTCAGCCTCCCTTAAGCGCCGCGGCGCGCCCCAGGGTAGAGAAAAAATTGCCTCACATCTGCCAGCCTAGGGCCGCGGTGCCCAAACCTTGCATAGTGGCGCCTGGGAAATTCCCTCGAAGGCCACTAGCCTAAAAACGCAAGCAGGCTGCGGCGTCGAAGAACAGGGCCGCGACGCGAGCTCGAAACCCAGAATTCCCATGCAAAATTTTCGAGCTAACTCCCCTAAAAATCATTCCAAACACACCCCAACAACATAATTGAATCCCATAATCACCCCAATACACTTTGAGCTGCACATAAGCCCATAAAAGCCAACCAAAATCCTACTTTAACACAAGTTCAATTATCTAAGCTTTAACCCCTCAAACTTCAGCAAAACAGAGAAAGATTACACAGAAATCAAGTTCAGACCCTTATTTTTGTATTAGTTTTTCCCTAGGCTTAACTCCAGTTGCTCCAACTTCAATTCTCCCCAAACTCAGCTATCATTTAGCTTTGAATTCCTAGGATTGCTGTCCTTTAAAATCCTTAGCCACCAAAGAGAGAAAAACGATTTTGAGAGAAAAATATTGAGTTCAGCTGAGAGTTTTTATTTTCCTTCTTTCTCTGAGTTCTAGTAACCCCTCAAAACTACTCAGCCCATCTAGCCCATGTACATCCTTACCAAAAGACCCATTTTCCCCTCTTTCTAATAAGACTCCCACACTATCCTCAAGGGCAATTCCGTCCTTTGCCTTATTCCACTAACTCCTCAGGTGAACCTACAAATCCCCATCTAATCCCGACATATCTCAATCATTACTAAATTACCACCCACTATCCAATAATTCTCGAACACATTATAATATCCCCGAAATACCCCTAAGCTCCTCCTGAGCCGGATATTTGACCCTGTTGTGACTTTCTAGCTAAATTGCTCCCTAGGACTGTCTCGGATCGTGCTTCACAAATATATCACCAATATATCACAAATATCACATATATGGCATTTATGCCCTCAACGGGCTAAAATTACAAGTATGCCCCCAATAACCAGACGGGGCCCTCATGCATATTTAATTCACCTAAACATGCATTTCTAATCACATACTCATTAAATTCACATAATAATAATATTAAATCACTTATTGCCCTCCAGGCACGCTAATCAAGGCCCTAAGCCTTATTAGCAAATTTTGGACGCTACAGGGGGTTTGTACTCCGACTGCTACATCTTGCGGGGTTCGTGCCTAGGTCTGTAGTGGCCCCTTCTCGGTGGCTATTTGGGCTATTTTTGCAGGCTCTGCGTCGGTCAGCGTTTGTGTTTCGTACCAATCCGCCCGTTGTTCACCAGTCGTCTGATGGTGACGGGCTGGAGACGATTGCTCAGGACCCTGGGACCCTTCCCTAATGTGGCGATCAATCCTTTCGGGCGAGTCGAGCTGGACGACCGGAGTGTTGGTATCATCAGGGTTGTGTCTTTCCTTGTCTTGGGCCATACGTGTGGCTTCATTTGTTTTTTGCAATTTGGCAATCTCAGCTTGTAGCCTAGCCTGAGCTTCGGCCAGTGTCCTAATGGCTTCATCGGATCTTTGCTGACTAGCTTCGAGCAGTCGACACATCCTGTCGATTTTTTTGCCGACATCCATTGCAGGGCGATCTAGGCGACCAGACCTGGTGCTCCATTGTTCTTTGGCGACATGGCTTTCGTATTTGAGTGAATCTTGATTATTTGGAAGTTTCTTGACTTATCAATGTTGTGAGAGAGAGAATATTTCCCACAGATGGCGCCAATTTGTTGATGCAACAACTTTGTCTTTCTAAATCTGGAGGTACTTGCCAACAAATTCTGGCTCTCCGGTCCTTCTCCATCAATGAAGATGACTCTGCTGATCATCGAACCGTCGGGGAGTACCTGCAAGAAAGGCACTCCGATGTTTAAGTCAGATTTTGATCACTCCATTTGAATGAGAACTAGGTATTTATAATAAAAAATATTAGGTGGTTAGTTGGTTAAGTTTTCTCCCTGATTGGTCGGAGGAATAACCGAATTTCCCTCCAAAATGCCTTTGGACCCATTAAATATGCAGAAGACAGAGGCGTAGACCACCTCTGACCCACGATTTCTGACTTTGGAGCTTCTGCAGGGGCCACAACGCTTTGTTCCAACTTACTTAAAATGGAGAAGCCCCTTTTGGGCCGAATATTTTGGGCCCAACATTATCTTTGCAATTTTATCTTTAAGGAGCATGTTAGGTTGTTGATTTAGGATTTATATGCTATGTAATGATTTTGTGTAATAAAAATGAGTGAAAGAATGGTTAGGGCTTTATAGTTCATGATTTTATGTGACTAAGTGTGCAAGAAAAATAGAAGCATGTCGAATATTTCGATTCATTCTTTTAGCAAACATGAGTCAAGCCAATATCTTAGCTTTGTCTTATGATTTTATGAGCATAAATAAATTTGTGAGTCTTTATTCATATTGGATCATGTATTGTCTTACGTTTCCAAGTATTATTTTAAGTGGTATATATTTTATGCGAGTAATGAATATAGTAACATGCTAGACTTGATTGTTTATTTGTATCTAAATTGTAAATGTTAAAGCATGCTAATGATATATGTGGTTTAGGAAATTGAGTTATTATTTTGTGGGAGAAAATTTCATGTTGTTAGTATGCCATGTGTTTCGGCCTACACTTACTTTTTGAGATTAAAGTTTGTTTAAAGTTGTTTGATAATAGTGTAAAAAAATGAATTTGTATATAAAAAAATGTGGTAAATTCTTTAGTTCCATTTTATGATTTAAAGTGAGAATTTTAAAGGCCTACAAGGTTTGGGTCAAGATTGTTTTCAAAGTTTAAAAATTGTTTTGGTATTGGTAATGAGATCCAAGTAATTTTGTTTGATACTAAGGTATATGAATGTTTGTAATCATGCTTTATAAACTTGTTGGGAGGAGCATAGAGTTTTCGGCCTAGTGGTATTATTAAGAATATTAAATAGTTCCTCATGCTTTGAAATAGTTTGGCGAACCATGTGTTTTCTATAACATGTCTAAAAATGTTAAGAAAGATAATTTTGAATGGATGGCATGTTTTCATGGCCCATGCAAATGTAAATGTAGTTTTGTGTAATTATGTATGAATTATGTGAAATTGAGATGAGTTGTATGTTTTAAATTCTAGGCTCTTTGTGATTTCGAGTTGAATGCTACAACATAGTTTTATGTGTTATGATAAGTTTATGATTTGTGGCTATGTTGTGTATTGGCATGCTACTAACGTATGATATAGCATTAAAACAAAAATGCTACTAAGGTATGACTTAGCATCTGTGCTACTAAGGTATGACGTAGCACTAGAAATAGAATTGTTACTAAGGTCTGACGTAACACTTAGGAAGACGTGCCCATAGATGTTGCCTGAAGGAAAGCCGATAGGGGACAAGTCCCACAATTATTATGTATTATGTTTATATTATGATTATGTTAGAGAAATGGGCTCCTATCATAGGTTCCACAAGATTTAAAAAAGGGACGAGTCCCGCAAGATTAAAAAGGGACGAGTCCCACAAGATTTAAAAGGGACAAGTCCCACAAGATAAAAAAGGAATGAGCCCCACATGATTAAAATGGATTGAGTCCCACAAGATTGAAAAAGGGACAGGTTTCCTCAAGTCTAAAAGTTGTATGAAGCAAAGGGGACATATCCCACAAATGTTATGAATGTTCTCTGAATGTTATGTATGAGTTATGATAATGCTATGATGATTATGAATAATATATATTGAGTTTTCTATTTATGATATTGATGATATGTCAGTGGTGATAATGATAAGGCTATGGTAGACAACTACAAATATTTATGATTATGTTATGATTATATATATATGTCCTGGGCTCTTCTGTTTGGCAGGTACAAATGTTGCTATATGTGTTGATCTGATTGTTAACGCACAAAAGTAAATGATTAGAATGAGTTATATTTTCTCTTCTTTAGATTATGTTTATGATAAGTTATGATATGCCTATTATGAATGTATATGTACGTTATAGATGAGCTATGTACGTAGGAACTGTTTGATCTTATATGTTGTATGCAATTTGTTGTACTTTCTTACTGGGTTTTTTTAGCTCATCCCCCTTACTTTTATCCTACAGGTATCTACCTAGTAATGTTTAATTTTATATGTGGAGCATGATGTGGCTGGACTAACCCATTGTGAAAGTGTGTGCTACTATGAGGGGCCATACTACAGAAGAAAAGATCCTGAAACGCCATAGTTTTTATGTTTTCAATTTTCAGCTTTGTATTATTCAAGAGAGTTGTAATTTGCTCGTATTGTTTAATTTATTTTCCTAAGTGTATTTTGTTTTAAAAAATCGGGATCACGCACAAACGTTATTTGAGAACTTGTATTTTGAGAAATTTTCAAGTACAATTTTACTTGATATTGCTAAGTTAAGAAATTTAGGGCGTTACACTGAAACAGGTGACGGGTTCGACTGGATTAGATTTGGGCTCCACACGAGAATTGTACTTCTCACATGCAAAAGAGAAGAAGAAGAAGAAGAAGAAAGGGAAATGGGGAGTCTAACTGATCACTGGCCAAAGTTGTTTGGCGCCATTACTAACCAAAGCTAGAAGAAGAAGAGGAGGAGAAAGAAGAAGAAGAGAAGGAAATTAGGGTTCAAATTAATGAGTTTTTAATGTATTTATAGATAATTTTTTATTGTAATTAATCTATTTAAAAGTAAAATGATTTTTTTAATTTAAAATAATTAATAAATTATGATGTGGCACTGATTTTAGATGGTAACATGGGTTTATGTTGGCAAATAACAAAGTTGAACTAATAGGATAATAAATTTTCCAACAAAATGGTGGTTTGGGAGGTACTGCCACCAAAATTAAGGATGGGAGGATTAAGTGTAAGAAAATATAAATATTAGGAGGTTTTGCCACCAAATAATATTATAAAGGCACCTTATTTCAATAAAATATTTTTTTAAATACATATTTATCCAAGTAAAATGACTAAAATATACCACTTAAATTCCAGTAGAAATTACATAATTTATGGATTTTTTCTTCAAATGTTTACAAAAATATGAGAATTTTATATTCTTATTCTATAGCTGGTTTTTTTCTTTGTGAAATCTTATGTTTATAGGTTTTGTTTTCCCATATTTTAATATAAATTTGTGTTTAGGCTATAGTTTTGTTCTTAATTAATTATTTTTAATTGAGAGATCAATTTTGTAATTTATTTTTATTTTTATCCTGATTTGTTTGTTTTTCTATATAATTTTTTTATAATAATTTTTTCCACTTTCTTTTTTTTTTCTTTTTTTTCTTCATTTTTTTCTTTTTTCCCCTTTCTTTTTAGTTTACTTCCATTTTTTCTTCTTTTTCTCACTAATTCTATTATTCTTCCATTTTTTATATTTCTCAAATCATTTTTTTAGCTTTTTCTTGTACGGTATGTTTTTTTTAATGTCTGAGTTAAGTAAGTGGTTACTTGATAGATTACCTTTCATGTTTTATATCTGTTTTTTTTTTCTTTCTAGATGTTCGCATTAGGTTAACCTGTTATCATCTTAGGGATAACCACTTACCTATATCCTAGGTAACTATTTACCATAGAATAACTTGTTACCATTTTAGGAGTAACCAATATCATATATTATAGGCAACCAATTACCATCAAGATAACCTCTTACAATCTTAGGAATAACAATTACTTATTTTAGGTATCCTATTAGGATTACCATCAAAATAACATGTTACATTTAAGATAATTTGTCATTTGTTACTTTAGAATAAATATGAAGTAAATATTATTTTGGCATATTCATTTCAAAACCTTAATATGACAAACATGTTTTTCAAGCCCTTGATATTATAATTTATGTGGTGACAATCTATAACCATGACAAACATGTTTTTCAAGCCCTTGTTGTGCCCATTTTTGGGCATTTATGAAATTTGAAAAAATAGCAATTATAAAGGGATGATGAATAAAACACATAGCCTTCCTATTCTCACAAAGCACAAAGTACTTCCTGTTCACACAAAGTACAAAGCAAACTACCAAGTGCTAACAGAAGAGAATGGGTCGCATAGCCGCAAGGCAAGTTATTTCACCTCTGTTCGCATAGGGCAAACCATTACACGCTAACAGGAGGATCTTGTTCGTTCAAAACACAACATCTACGCTAAGAAAATTAACAAAGGAGTATAGAGTTGTCATTTATCAAATATAATTGCATTTGTATTATTTACGGGCCAAGCCCAATAACTTAGGTCCATGATCTAATTGTAACCCTAAACTCCTCACTATAAATAAGAGGAGATGAGATAGAAACAGAGGGGGAATTGATAATGTCAAAAGTCCATTATTGTATAAACAAGTCCTTATGTAATGTAAAAGCAAAGGAGAACTATAGAACAACCAGCGACGCAAGTTCATCGGAAACTATGGTTCTTTAAGCTTAAATATTAATAAAAGTGACTAAGTGGACGTAGGTCATCTTTTTGGGGTCGAACCACTATAAAATATGGTTTTATTGATTTTATTATATCTCAATTCTTGAATCCATGCTCTTATGTTCTCAAGTTGACGAAAAATGGTATCAACAGTTTGGTGCTTTCATTGAGAGAGCAAATTCAAGATAAAGAGGTTCAACCTAATGAAGTATATGAATAAAAACTCACTCCCAACTTCGTTAAGGGCCAGATTAGTCCACCTGTGCATTTTTATCTAGGCCATCTATGGAGCAATTGTAAGTTCTAAGTAAACACCACATTCGTCAAAACCAGTCGCAGATCTATGTGAAAAATAAGTTTATTTAATTGCGTCCAGATTTGGCCAACAATGCTAAAATTAAAAATCCAGCGATTTCGAGTTTCAAGGTGGAGCAATCATGGCGGTTCAAGGAAAGATCCACTTATGGCAGCGGCTTGTTCAAGTTGTTGACAGTGATAAAATCATTGCTTGGAACCCTATTTGCATTTATGGAATCGATGGATATCACAACGAAGCTTGTAAACCTAGGAAAGATCTCATCCTCATTCACTTGTACACAACTCATGAGAACAGAAAGTGCAACTTGATCACCTATGAGTATGCAATCTGTTCTCCTATGAGTATAAACTATAAATCCTAGAAAAAATAGTTGTGCACTCGTGCATACACTCCAAATGTGAACAAGGAGTGGGCAACCCCAGCTATCTGAAAAAAGGAATCATGTTCTTCCATAATGGCCCATACTAGGTGAACAAAAAGTTAAGAGAACCCTGTTCTAGCGCCTAAGAAAATCCTGTTCTTTTGCCTAAAAGAGCCCTGTTCTCACGCCTATGAGAATCCTCTTCTCGTGGCTAAGAGAACCATGTTCTTGCACCTAAGAGAGCTTTGTTCTCACGCCTAAGAGAGCCCTATTCTCACGCCTAGGAGAATCTTATTCTCGCGCCTAAGAGAGCTCTGTTCTCACGCCTAAGAGAATCCTGTTCTCACACCTAAGAGAGCCATGTTCTCGCGCCTAAGAGAATCATGCTCTCGCGCCTAAAAGAATCCTATTCTCACGCATATGATAATCTTGTTCTTGCACCTAAGATAATCTTGTTCTCGCGCCTAAGAGAATCCTGTTGTCACGCCTATGTACAAGAATCCTATTCACCCTATATCACAGGAAATTCCAAGATGACATATACGAGCTAACAAGGACATCAACTCGTAAGCTTCATGACACCTAAGATCAAATTTGCGCTCTCATAGAAAAGAGGGTCTATCAGTTCGTTTATAAGCCTTTAAAACTATTAGGAGTGAACGGAGCTTCAAAAACAAAGGGATCCTATGGAAATAACAGCTTGGAATCATAAGTGAAAATTCTGAGGTCGGAGACATTCGAGCCACAGAAAAAATTTATCTTCGAGCTGACCTATATGTACCCTTCGGGCCAGCTCATATAAGTCGTCCGAGCCGATCACCCCTCTGCACAAGTTATCCGAGCGGTATCCGATACTCATACCTGAACCTGTCATCACTCCACAAAAGTCATTCGAGCCATAAACAGAGTTCATCTCCAAACTAAACCATAGTTTACAATCAAGTTGGGGACAAAGTTTATCTTCGACACAGTAATCACCCGAGTTGAAACTACAACACAAATTTATGTTCTCAACCATACTTATTTTCGAGACAGTGATTAGACAAGCAATTTTGTGGTTTTCGAGATGACATGAACGCCTATTTGAGATGACTTGGATTTCGAGGTCCTATCCACTCATTAAAAGCTCATGCTGCGTGATGACTTGGATTAAGCTCGGAACCATTTCAAGGTCGCCACAAACTCTGTTCGCATACATAAGGGATGGCTTGACTTAACCCTTCAATGAGGCATGTTTGCCTCCTTCATACCCTTTAATGAAACCTGTTCGCCCATGCATTCTTACAAGGGGCGAACTGGAATAAAGGAGCACATCTCTGAATATTATGTAACATCCTGCATTTTGAACACCCGTTAGTAGCCGGTTGGAGCCGGTGAAGAATTATATAAAATATTATTTTGATAAATGAGAATATATTAATTTTAGATGATTCATGAATTTCTATAGCCATTGTGATGATTCGGTAAATGATCTAGCTTTATGCAAAGAAAGATTGGTCTCGGACCAAGGAACAAACCCTAATGGGAGAAAAATCTCGGATTAAATAAAATAGGAAATACTATGGCATCAAAATATTAATTTTTTCTGGCAACTGGCACTTTATATTTGAGCCAATAAGTTTAAGAAAAATTGATTTGAGGTTTGAATTCCATTCAACCAGGCTTAAGAATGAGAATTTCTTGCTCGGGCCTCTAAGGGAATTTTGGTCAATTTGATAAAATTACCAAAATTATGTGATATGTGACAAGTATTATTTTTGGGTCACATTTAATTTAATTAATTATGCTTGAAGATTTAAAAACTATAGGTTAAAAGTTCAAGGAAATTTAGAGCACAAAATTCCCCAAAGGCTTTTGGATCCCTTAAATGTGAGGTAAAATAAGCAAAGGCATAAAAGTAATTTCCAAGAGTAGAGAGAGAGAGGAATGGGCTCCTAGGGCTCTCAATAGCTAGGACACATACCCCCAAAGAGAATAGGGAGAGTCTTACCCATTCACAAGCTAAGGGTTTAATCATTGTTTTGTTTTTTCTCAAAACACTTTTCTCTACCACTTTTCCCCCAAAACCGAGGCACTCTCCTTCCCCTTCCCTTTTCATTTTTTTTTTCTAACTCTGAAAAATAAAAATCAGAGGCTCTCTCTCCCTCTTATTTCGTTCCTCTCTCTTTCTCTCTCAAGGAGAGACTCCATTGAAGCTAGTGTTCAACCCTAAGCAAATCGAGTTCAAGGTAAGTGAAATACTCTCTTGTGATCCATTCTTCTCCTTCTTATTCAAACCCGAAACCCTAGGGTTCCTTGTACATGCATGTGATCTAAAATCAATGCATGGCCTTGTTCTTGTGTTCTAGGGTTCAAGAGAAGCCTTACTAGTCGGATCTCCAAGTTGAGCACCATTGGGATTAAATAATGCAAGGTAAGAGGTTTTTGTGAGCTTGCATGTTCTTGTCCCTCATCTAAGTTTCTTTCTACCCTAATCCTTTTCTTAAAATCTGAATGTGGGACTTGGGGCTCGATTTTGAGAGTTTAGAGCACCAAGGGAAGGTTTCTAAGAGCTAAGGAACACATCTCCAAGCTAGGGCTTCGAAAGGTAGAATCTATGGTTGAGTTCTTTATGTTTTGTGGTGATTCTTGTAGATCTGGTTGTATAGGGTGTTTCAATAATTTTTGAGCTTATTTTATGCTTAAGGTTGAGATTTATGTGTGGTATGCTGATTTGCATGCATACATGTGGCTAGGGTTATGCTAGAAATGCTTATTGATGTTAGGTGTGTAAAAATGCATGCTGCCAAAATTTCATGGTCTGACTTCCAATGGGCCAGATCGCACTCTACAGCCTCTTTCTGTATAAAATATTTATCTAGTTTCATATTTCTTTGTGAATACTTGATGATAGGCTTTGGAAAATCATAAAAAGGAATTTTTAAACTCAAGTTGTGAACATTTTGATGTAAATTTGGAAAATTTCTGGGTAGCATGCACTGCCCAGATTATTTTAACTTTTGAACAAGTTTTACTAATAAAAAGCTATGAAATTTTGTAGGGTGTTATTTCAAACATGTTTAAGGATCACTGTAAAATTTTAATGAAAATGTGTAAAGGTGTAAAAGATATGATTTTTCAAAGTTTTCCCTAGAATCTGGAAACAAAACTTCTGGGTAACAAGCACTGCATAGGTTTCTTTAAACATTTTGATGAGTTTTATTATTAAAAAAATTATGAAATTTTTAAGGAAGCTAAGTTAGACATTTATAATCCCTGTAAAATATTAGAAATAAATGGGCTACGATGTAAGAGACATGAATTTTCAAAGTTACCTTAAAATTTGGGAAAAACTTATGGACAATAGGCATTGTCCAAATTGCTTTGCAAATTTGAATGAGTTTTTCCATCCCAAAAATTATAAAATTTTGAGAGGAATTAGCTAAGGTGTGTATACGGACTTCTGTAAAACTTTAGAGAAAAATGTGTCATGGTTTAAGAGAAACAATTTTTCAAAATTTGCCCTAAATACTAAAAGGTAGTAATTTCGAACCTTAACGAAAAATGATTTTTGGGAGGTTAGTTCTTTTAACCTAAAACAAGTTTTGACGCGAGGCTTTTGCCTAGTCCTCGTCCTTATAACACAGAATAGGTGAACGATAGTTTAAGGGTTTTTGCCCAAAACTCAACTTAGGGCAAAAGTTTAAAAAGAAGATTTTACCCCTTAAATTAAATAGTGGAAGTAAAGTTTTGAAAATTAAAAGAAATAATCCTTTGTAAAGATAACTAAGGATTTGGATACTGAACCAATCCCAAATCAGCTTGAGTTAAATTAAAAGTTGATTTTTATCATTTTTAAGTTAAGGGTCCAATTGCCCTTCTATTAAAAAATAATGTAAAAAGAGATCCTAGGTTATGGATAAAAATGGTAAGAATGGGAGTTGGGGTTTTTGTAGAATCTTTAAGAGAACGGGATAACATTGTCATATATTATTTGTAAAGGGTTAAAAAGTGGTATTTTTGTAAATGATAGAAAATGGTAAACTTTCGTGAGAGGATGACAAGTTGGTATTTTTCTAAGATAGGAGTTGAGTAGAACTACTTTTTCCAAAAACCAAAATACGAGTTATCCGATAAGAGAGTTCTATAGTTAATGAATATTAAGATGCACGGCACAGAGAGCGTGTTGCAGTGAGGCCGATTTTCTCATATTACTATAAAGACTGAAAAGAAATCTGGCCTTATACATTGTAAGGTGTATAAGAGGCTATAGTATAGAGTCTCTAAGAGAACGTTATTGCATGCTATCCTATAATATTTTCTATAAGAGTATGCCATAGTTTAATCCGAGTACACTGTATTAATTACAGTAATCGCGAAAAAGGAAAACGAATAGCGGTGTTAAAGATCCAGCTGGGAGCTAAGGACTCCAAGTAAGTTAGCCTTTCTCTTTCTTGGCTACAACATGAATATACTAGTGTGTGCTTGTAATAGTAGATTACACTAGTTTTGTTTGGGTCATTAACACCAGGGTATGCTTAATGCCTACTCTTGCAATGCTTTGGCATTCTGCAGCTAAATGGCAAGTAGGTTCAGGTTGGAGCCAGAACCCTAATATAAAATAGTCCAAGTTGGAGCCAGAACATGGTAAGTATATAATCTGGGTTGGAGCCAGGACATGGTAAGTATATAGTCCGGGTTAGAGCCAGGACATGGTAAGTATATAGTCTGGGTTGGAGCGAGGACCTCGTAAAAATATATTCTGGGTTGGAGTCAGAACATGGTAAAAATATAGTCTAAGTTGCAGCAAGGACAATGGTATTATAGTCCGAGTTGGAGCCAGGACATAAATGCTGGAACCGAGTTTAGGCTTGCATCCCTTGCTATTAATCTATTGATTAGTTATGGTATGCAATATATATCTTGAATGTTCTAGGATTTTCTGAGTGAAGGTTATTGTTGTTGGGAATAGTGCCCTTAAAATAATTGTAGTTGACAAATATTTTAAATGAAATAAATAATTGAATTGAGTTATTATATATGTAGACTATGTCCATTATTATATTGATAATATTAAGTGAATATCAGAAAATTCCAAAGTTTATCTATGTGGTCTTAATCTCATATTGGTATGAGAGAATCGAGATTAAGATAAGAAACTTAAAACAGTTCGCAGTAAAATAAAGTTATGGAATCTTTAGATTAATTACTGCTAGTACGGTCCACTAGTATTATAAATACATGTGACCTAGATCCGGGTTACTAGTGTAGTAGTACACTTTAGTGGAGGTACTTTGCATGTTGAGAGTATGTAGAACTGGACCAGGTGTGATTTGTTAATACTTGTTTAAACACTGTTTCATAGTATTAATCAAACATATCAAACGATGATCATATACACGATGATCTTAATCCTGAGGTTGCTATGAACTCCTATATATGTCATATAATCATTTGATTCATGCGTTAAGGTTTGTCAGAATGATTAGGCTAAGAACAATTGTTTTGGGGACTCAATGATGTATATGGCTGGGGACATATTTTAACAGATATGAAATCTATATCGTCTTGTAGATTGAATAATGGTTCCCTATTGGGTTGGCTTTTGGAACTGAAAAGGTTATGAGCGATCACGTCACAAACTTGTTGTGACACAACCTTCACTAGTAAAGTCAATGGTACTCTAGGAATGAAATATAGCTAAAAGGGTAAAACGATAATTTTATTCTCTTTTAAGTATGAACCATTAATAGAAGATTAACATTGTATGTAATGATTATATCAATGAACACTTTATTCTTTAATAAAATACTCAATAAATATATGTCTATAATTATCAAGAGTTCAATCTCATATTTATAGTGGAGTAATTATGAGATTAATAAATATGATTATTTAATCAAAGAGCTTTGATTATAGATCTATAGGTCCTCAGAGTGACTCTATCAACACCATATCAAGGTAAGAGTTGATACAAGGGTATAACTGTAATTTGGGAATTTGAGAAGAATTTTATTCTTCGGGTTAAGTATGCAATTATATGATAATTGAGGTTGAATAATTAATATGGAATTAATTATTAATTTTTGAGAAATATATTTATTAATTTAAATATGTAAATTTCTAATTTCATATATATAAATGAATAAATTAATGTTTGAAATTAATTATTTTATTTGAGTGAGAGAAAATAAAATTGGTAAGTCAAAATTAGTTTTTTGATTTATTTAATTTTAAAAGATGATGATAATGATGATCATCAATTTGAATTTTGAATATAAAATTTAAATCTTGAAATATGGTTGTCATCTTTTCCTTAAAAAGATTAACACCTTATTTTGTGAAATATTGATTTTAATTAAATAATTAAATAAATGAAAAATGAAAAATCTCTGAAAAGGGAATAGTGGGCCACGCATGACACGGTCCACTGTGCCATGCGTGTACCACATATACTGATATTGTATTAATGTAGTTTTTATTTTATTTATTTAATTATTTGATAATTTGAAAATAGTTTTTCAAATTTGGTAAGTTAGATATTTACCTAAATCAAATCCATAATCATCATGATATTTTATTATATTACTATTATTATTAGGAATAATAAGGTAATATAAATGTCTCTATATATATGATATAGAATAAAGAGAAGAAAAAGAAGTGAACACAAGACACAACACATATCAGATACAATGCAAAAAAGTTCTTAAAGTTTTTGTCAGACAAAACTCTTTCTTCTTCTTCTTTTTCTTCTTTATTCTAGCAATTCTTAGACCATAATCCAAGTTGTCATGTGTTGATTCCTTAAAAAAAAATACAAACCCATGTTCTCTTTGTGCCCACACACATCTTGAGGTGTAGAGAACACTTCGAAAGATCATGACTTGAGTGTTTAAAGTTTTGGATAGGAAGATTAATAAATATACGAAAAGACTCAAGGACACTTGTTAGGCTTCAAGTGGTAATTGTATATGTTCTTTTTTTTTTTTATATACGTTATATATAGATATATTGTATATTTATATATTTGTTGAATGATTAGTAATATTGTATGTTAATGTTTCTGGATTATTTTCTTGGTCATATAAACTATTTATATGATTAATGAATTTTTTTTATTGTTGTTGTCCTTAGAACAATGGGCCCACCACACCAATTTCGATGCATGCTCTGAATGTTTTTCCAAAAATTGTGATGTGTGTGAACTGGGTTGTTAGAAACAACCAGAGTATTTATTTTGGATATGGTATATATCTTGAATGTCTGGGATTTTCTGAATGCATGTGATTTGATATGTATGAACATTGGTTATTGGGCGCAACCACTGTGCTTGATTTTCTATTAGGACTATTATTAAGAATTGTATGACAGGGTTGGAATTTATCCAATACTCTAGTGATCGGTAGTGATAACTACCTTAGATCAACTCATTATTGGGTTTAGTATATTTGTGTGCAAGGCTATTCTTATTACACGTTTTTTCTTATCTAGTTGTTTCATGTTGTAGGTAAATGCAAAAGCAAAGTGGAGCAGTGAGCGTTAGAGTCTACTTGTGGATTAGTACATGTGACCCGACCTGGGGAGGTTTTTGATGGAACACCATTTTGAAAAGAAACGCTATGAGCTTGTTATTTCTTTTATGGTATTTATTTTTCTATAACTCTGTAAAAGAGTAGTTGTAATTTCGTTAGCTAAACTAAAAGTGTGCGCACACGATCTTTTAAAAGTTTTTTTATAGGGATTTTCGGTACAATGAGTTAAAAGTAAAAAGTTTTAAATTTCTGCATGATTTTCTCTTGTATGTTTTGAGGGTCGTTACAGATTATGCTCAAACCATTTCGAGGTCACCTTTGGATGGGTGGACCGAAAGCTTAGGCACACAACTCGAAAGATTATGCTCGAACCATTTCAAGGTCTTGACCATTGAATGAAACCTGTTCGGACATACATCCACACATGGGGCGAACAGGATATATCGAAGGCATTCCGAGGAAAAGCATGTAATCTTTGCTGATGAGATTTCGAGCTTATCGATACACATTACCAAGATGACTTCTGAGCTGGCTTGAACAAATTGTCTTTGAAATAACTTGTACATGATGCTAACACGTGGAGTGAACAAAATCCAAAGTGATCAAGAAATCCTGTTAGCACGAGCTTAACTATGTAAGGAGTCTGGATTAACCAACACAAATAAATCGATATAAGGATAAAGTTAGAATTCTAGATTAACCAATGATATTCATAAATCGATATAGTTGGAATTTTTTGTAAAATAGTTTCAACCTCACAACCTTGAGACCATACTCGAGGATGAGGAAAGGTTACTATCACTAAGCAAGAAATAACTAGATTAATGAGACTACACGAACAGAACACTAACTATTCGCACACAAGTAGGTTGGAGCACGTTTTCACCTATTTACACATCTGCAGAAAGAAAGCAAGGAGAAACAATTTTAGGGCTCACCTTGGAGTCATGACAACACCAACCCAAAGACAAGCTTGTTTTCCGAACTATGTATATTCCATTTATGTTCGTTTATGATATACATAGAAAATGAACATGAATAAAGAATAATCCTACTTGCTTATGGTACTAACAAACTAATGGAGCAAGGTAAATAAGGAACATGTTCACTCGAGATTACTTCTAGAATACGAACAAGGATAAGAAATGACAAAGCATCATTCCTTCTCCGATCTGACACTTTTCTCCAGCTCGAGGTTTACCGAGCTAATTTCCTATTAAGGAGACAATAAAAGAGTCAGCCCCATGATTTTAAGAGAATAAATAGAGAAGCCCCTCAGAGATCAACTCGCGAGCCAAACCCTAAAGACAAGCCTTAAGGGGGTATTCTGGTCACTTACCCGGTGTAACCAAACCTGCTAAGGGTATGAACAAAGATCCCTTCTCAGAGGGATCACTGTTAAAGATTGCTTTTTAAAGTGATCGCAATTAGGAAAGAAGATAACCTCAAATTCTCATTATAATCATGAAAGAGGATAACTTCAAATTCTGATCGTTATCGGAAAAGAAGATAACCTTGAATCCTTATTATAATCATGAAAGAGGACAACTTCAAATTACGCACTATAAAACTAGCCAGGACCCAAGGATAAAATAATCCTAGACTTATAACTTGGTTACTTGGGGGACATAAAAGTGTTGGATATAACCATACCACGAGCTCGGAAAAAATCTATGCATCTTTTAAATAAAAAAATTTGTCTCGAACTTTTGCAAAAAGATTAAAGTATGGAGATAACCGAGCATAAAAGGAAAAATATTACAAATTTTTTGTGCAATAAAATTTTGAGTAATATTCTAACCTATCATGCTTTTATGAATAAATGAGTATGAGTTTAGAGCAGTTACAAGCTCATCATACTTATATGTTTAAATAAGTATGAACAGTGATTGTGACAATAAATGAAACAAGTATACGTACTTGAAAGTTTAAATAATGCAATCAAGCTTTGAAAAATTCAAGTTAGTATAAAAGTGAAATTTGGAAATAAAATCGAGCTAGAACAACAACTCGAATTATCAAAGATGATTCCAAATAAAACTTAATAAACTAATAAGAAAAAATCAAATTATAAAATCCTAGTCCTAACCAGGAATAAGGCTTGAATACTAACAGGTAGCTATTAAGCAAACATTTAAACACGGCTGAACCAGGTTCAAACCGAGTGATACACAAACTCGAAAGCATTCTTAGAAAAAAGGATAACTTTGAATTTTGATCAAGGATAACTTCAAATTCTTCTAGTTTAGAAGATAACTGTAACACCCTAAACTCCAGGGACCGTTACGGTGAGCATTTTAAACAGTGCTAAACTTGCTAACCGAGTCATTTGGCTATAATCGTGTAACTAAGTATAATTAGTGGTTTAGGATTAAAATTTTTGGTTAAGATATAAAGTTTCACTAAAACGTTTACCATATACACTGGGATCCCAAAAATATAATTTAAAGGTTAATTACAACAAAATATTTACAACCAGACGACCTAAGCAGCAAAATAGGGTTTAACCCTAGTTCCTCTTTCAACCCTCGGTCGTGGCGGTCGAGTAGCTGCATATGTACACATCGTCACCTAAGCTCTCCAACTCAAGGATGGTCCAGCTTTCTTTTTCCTTTACCTGCACCACATAGCACCCGTGAGTCGAAGCCCAGCAAGAAAACTTAATATGCTCATGAACAAGTAATAACATGTTACTAAGTCTTAATAGGCATGCCTAGCAGTAATAACCCTACTCATGCATGCAAGCAGGTACAAATAAATGTTTTTGAAGTCCTGCGCTCTGAGTAGATGACTAATAAGTCATTCTTTGAACAGTTGACTAATAAGTCACTCCCTAAATAGATGACTGATAAGTCTATCTTGGTCAGATGACTAATAAACCTATCTCGGTCAGATGACTGATAAGTCTTTCTCTGAGGTCCCATACCCTCCTAGCCATGTGACGAGTAGGTCACCTTAGCCTTTTGGCTCTGGCTCTAAATAACTAGCCTTTAGACTAGACAAGCGCTCTTAATTTTCATCGAACTTAAGGTCGGTCAAGCATTTCATTGTAGAGTCCCAAAATTTTTACTTAGCCTAGCTAGATAGTAGTTAGTATTAGTTGTTAGTATGTTAGTTACCGTGGGTTTTGGTTCAAGTCAGGACTTAGTTGGAAACTCATAGCAACAGTTATGGATTTTATAAGTTTAACCTATAGTTTAAGAATATTAATTATAATATAAGGTTTGATTAATATTGCTGGTCCTAGATATATTATTTATTATAACCTAAGGTTTAGATAAAGCCAATAAGAGCATGACATTTGTCATAATCATGATTATTAAGGAATTAAGTATTTTTTATGAATAATTTTAATAAAAGAAAGATCTAGAAGCTCTAAGATAGCAACTCCACTCACCAACCTGACCCGGAAACAACAAAGGTTCAACTGGACTGATAAGTGTGAAGAGAGCTTCAAGTTGCTTAAAGATAAGTTGTGCTCAGCACCAGTACTTTGTGTACCGACACCCATCGACAAGTGTGTAGTCTACTGTGATGCGTCGAAGGAAGGGTTGGGTTGCGTGCTGATGCAGAATGACAAGGTGGTAGCCTACGCCTCAAGGCAGCGGAAGGAGTACGAGCAACGCT